>NW_021940681.1:2821310-2920961 GCF_001715985.3 Manacus vitellinus | reverse complement strand
TCCCCTCCTCCCTGGGGCCGGGGTCCCTCTGCCGGCCCTGGGGGTCGCCCCCCGCTTTCCGTGGTGCGGGGGTTGCCCTTGCGGGGCGCGGGGGCTGCAGCCTCGGCGCGCCTTCCTCTCCCTGCCCGCGCCGGGGAAATTGCGGATGACACGTGTGCGATGCCACTGAACCCTTTAGTGCCGCGGAGCTGCTGCTTTTTGTGTTGAAAGCGGCTTCAGAATTTCTCCGGGGCTTCTGGTTTCTGGGGCGATTCGTAGGATTCTCTGGCCGCCCTGGTCGCGGGGCAGGGTCCTGCATCTAAGCCCCTCTGAGCTCCTTCCAGACTCTCCTAAGCCAGATCTGTGCCTCTTTGAGGTAGGTCAAGGTTATTGTGCTCTTCATTCAGTGGATGGGGAAAGTGGAAACACGGACAGACTGTGGGATTTCCTCAAGGTCACCCCGGGAATTGGACCCCAAGCATCCTCTCCTCTCTTGCTGCACCCTCTGCAGCTGCTGTGCTCCTGCTGGGTGAAGGCAAAGTTGTGGAAATCGGATTTTCCAATGCCCCAGGCCTCTCTCCTGCAGAGCCTCTCACCTTTTAGTTTCTACACTTTGCCAGGTGTCAGAGCAGGATTCCAGCTATATTTGTTGGGCTTAATATCGTGTAGCTGTTAAGTATTTACAGTTAAATACTAAGTGTTTTTACCATAGTATGTTCATCTCTGAGAGTCTCGCTGCTGTTAGGATCTGACCTCGTGGCGTTGCTGCTGCAGTTGGGATGATATCTGCAGTGATTTTTGATCACTGCAAGTAACTGTGGCTTTGCCTCTCAGAACTCGCTTCTGGCAAATGCAAGCAAAAGGCAATTGAACTATAGTGGTACTCGCCTGATAACAGTGTATCCTGTGGGACTGGGTGGTGGTTGTCTTCTTGTCCGCTGCTTGTGTTTTGCTTTGCGGGCTGTTACGTCGAACATGTAGACTAGTTTTAATAGGAGGAGTTACTCTAACCTCTTCCCCAGAAAATAAACGCCAGGATATAATGAGGAGTTACCCCTTTGAGTGTCTTGCCTGTAGGATTTTTTAACTGCGTGCTACTACTTCTTGTTCACACAGGTGCAGTTTTTTTCTGGTGCTGTGCCCTTGGGCTCATCTGTTCACCGAGTGCCTGTCATAGTAAGGAGTGTTATATTTTGAGGGTGGTGGCAAACGTTGACAAGGATGGCTGGCTGAATTGGAATAGGGAACAAATCTGTGTCATAAATTGGAGCCCTGCTCTGTTCTGAAGGAAAGTCTGCAGTCTTGTTTGATGTCCAGCAATCTTGTTAATGTCTTACTAAGATGCCAGAACCCTAGAAGATCCTCCTGCTGCCATTTTAAGAAGGAGTAGTGTGCTGTATTAGGTTACTAAAAAGTAGAAATCACTGACAGCTTGTCAAGGCCATTTACTCCCCCTTTCCTGCCAGTATTTAAGTTAGTGGGCAAGATGGTAGAAATATCAACCTGGCTGGCCAAGGTGACAGCAGCATGTACATGTGGTAACAGCCCCCTGCTCACTTGTGCATCATGTTTTGTGTTGTAGGTCTCTGGCAGGGCAAAGGAGTGATGGAGTGATGGCACTGTGATGCAGCAACTGGTGTTTGGTGTGCCTTGAAGCTGGGGTGCGATGAGGATTTGGAGCTGTGCTCTGATGAGGGTGTTATAATGGGGAAAGTTTTGCTTAGAAGCTGTAAACATTTCATGTGCCTATGCAGTTGTTCTTGCATAATTGTTGTCATTCTGAGAATTGTGAAATAGTAGGAGGGCGTGATTTTCTGGAGAAGGGCAGCAGCGTTTTTGGGTGGGAAAATGTGCTGTGTTTAGCTACAGTAAAACGTACGCATAGAGCCAGCATCCCTGACCAGGGGTCCACTTCCACAGATTCCCCTAAGAACAGCTTTTCCACGACGGCTAAAGCCCAGTCTAGGGAACACCCTCATTGCAGAGTGTGCAATGGTGTGGAAACAGTTAACTGTCTTTGGCGCTTCTTGAGGAATATGTTTAGTGCTGATAGCTGGGTGTGCAGCTGCAGGTTGTGCCCGTGGTGGGGGGAAATGATGGGAGCCCCAGGCAAGGAACTATAACCAGATACCAACCCTATGCACAGCAAAGGGCATAGGGACCTTTGGCATTGGCCAGGTGACCAGGCATTCAGAGACAGCAGGAAGACCCCAGGCTGTTTGGGTGTCCGAGCTGTAAGAGTATAAAAGCCTTTGTTGGGGATCTCTCCCAGGAGGCACCATCTCGAGCTGTTTTTTTGTGTTGCTGCACCACAATTTAATTCCTCTAAGGATCCAGACATCTGAGACTCTGCTGTGGTAAACCCAGGGCTGAGCTGGTAAGTCTGACTGTGTGAGTGGGGAGTGTGCAGGGAGACAAGTGGGACACCTGTCAGGTCACTGTAGCCGTGCGATGTGAAAGGGCTTCAGTCCCAGCAGCTCCTTGCTGGGGCCCATCTGGGGTGGTGGGAGTGTGACTCCTGGAGTGGCTCCTGGATAGTCAGACAGGGAAATTTCCTTAATACACTCTGGATTTTATCTGAATAATCTGCAGACAGGAGGCTGTAAGAGTGACTGATGAGTTGTTCCTTCAGCAGGGAGTGCCTTGGTGTGGTGTAAGGCTGCATGGTCTCCATCTCCGGTTCTCTAAGGGGCCGGGCTTTGGGTTTGCTGCTGGGCTGCTGGTTACATGTTTTACAGATGTTGGCAAACCTCTGGACTCTCTTTCACCTCACTGTGGAAATAAAATGCTCTTGGAGGGTAATTGCCAGATTCACCACACTTCCTGGAAGATGGTATGTCCTTGTGAAATCCAGGGGATGCAAGGCTTGTGTGTTGGGAAGAAAAGTTTATCAGCGTTGAACATAACTGTGGAGGGACTCAGGTCCCCTGGTGCTGGCTGGCAGCAGGTCTGCCTTGTTCCAGCATGATTCTTGCTTTTGTCACTTGATCCTTGGGCTCACTTGGGGGTAGGGAACTGCAAATCTTCTGCGCTGCCAACTTTCCAGTGCCAGCAAGATGCCTTACACAGGGTGTATCTCTTAATGGGCTGGGTTTATCTGCCTAAAATCACTTTGTGCTGCCAGAATGACACAGAAGAGCTTTGAACTAGGCCTCAAGGGAAAAGAGGAGTAAAAATGCAAAATATTTTTGTTCCGGTGTTTAGGAGAGCCTGTGATGGGGAGACGATGTATAACCAAACTGGATTTGGAATGTCTGGGACAAATGAATTTCTTTGTGATCCTGAGTGCTGCAGTTCATGTGTATTATGGTAGGGTGCTAATGTCCTGTGAAGGGTTTTTCTGCAGTTTCCCCTTTTATAGGCTGTTCTAGAACAGAGAGGCATTTCTTCCTAAGCCTACCTTCTTCCTGGCCTTCGTTTTTCAGGATTTTTTCCCCTGTTGTTTTGTTGACGGGGTGTTTTTATTTTTTATTTGCTTTGTTTTTCCCCAGAATGAAATTTCTACGCAGCTCTGGCAGGTCAGTGGTGTCTCAGAGCTGTGCTCCTTCACCCTTGATGTAGCTCTGGCAGAGGCAGTGGAGCAAATTTGGTTTGCACCAGTGGAGTTTGAGCCATCATGTGGGAGCCCTTGAGCAACAGGAAGAGCCTGGGCTCAAAGCCTTTTTAGCCTGTCATGTACAAGTTTGTTAATGTCCTGTTAGGCTTCCAGTTGGACACGCTTTTCTCCCAGCTGCCTCTACTCCCGTGTTTAATTCTGCAACACTGTGTAAGGACAAATGCCTGCACTGCTCCTTCAATAGCAACAGTGCATGTGGGGAAGAAATTGCCTGGTCACAGCATCCTCCTGCCTTCTGCTACTGCAGGTACATAAGGACTGGTAATTATTCCTTTTACATCTGTGTATGCATTCACCTAAATCCTTAATGGTGCTTTCAGGAAATGCAAAAGCCCGCTTTGATGCCTGTTTTTGCATATTTGGGCTTTCTTAGAAGTGGCCAAACATCTGCACAATTAGAAGCTGGGAGAGTTGGAATTGTCAATTGCTTATCATGGCAAAGGAGCTAGGGATGCTACCTATTGAAAGCAGTGCATTGTTTTTATTTTTTACTCTTGAACATGTTGAACACCGTGGTATTCCTCACAAATGGCTTTGTGGACTCCAGCTGGAGCCGGTTGCCTTGTGCGTCTGCAGTGAGACATCAGGACGTGACTGCAAGCTCCTCTTCTCCTCTGCCAAAGAGCTGTCTGAGATCTGACAGGGCAGTGTGTTTCAACTTCTCTGGTACCTGTGATTTGATGAAGCCATCCTCCTTTGGCAAGGCTGAGTGCTCTGGCTGTGCCTGACTGGACTGGGGACTGTCATTTGGCCATATCCAGCTAACAGTGTGGCGGGTTGCTAGAGCTAATGCTGTGTTGCTCCAGCTAATCCTAACAGCAGATAAATATTTTTTTTCCTGTCCCCTTCTGTTTGTTTTCCAGCACAAAGATAGCAGGAAGAAGGAGGTGGATTGAGCTGTCCAATGCCAAACTTGGATGTTGCTTTAACCTTGCAGTATTGATTGCCTAGTAGTTCAAGTTATTGGGAAAATAAAGTAACAGGAGGTACAAAAGCTCTAGAAAACAAGGCAAAACCCCAGACAAACCCAGTGAAAAGACCTTGTCACTCTAGGTGGTTTGGATTTGTGTCTGGCAGTTTCCTCTTACACATCTGCAAATATAAAAGCTTTGAACACTTGCTGTCTGAGGAGGGCTGTCTACATGGAGATTATATCCTTGGGGAAGGGAGAGGCACCCAGGCAGTGCTGCTTGTTCTGTATCAGAAGAAATGCGATGGGATACTGTTTATTTAATTTGTGGGGTCTCGACTGATCTTAACTTAGTGCAGCCTGTGGTAAGCTGCTCACAGGAATGCAATCTTATTTTATTTTGTTAATTTTTTTTTGTCACTGTTTCTTGTTCTCATTTTGGTAGTGCTCTTGTGGGTGGGTGGCTATCTCTTGTCAAAACTCCCTGTGCCCTGCTCCTTCCTTTGGCACTGATACTGGTGTATGATGTATCAGGACAGCTGTCTGGATTTTTTTTCTTTCCTGTGTCAGAGACATTTTTCCAGAGGCAGGAGGAGAGAGGCTGGTTTTAACCAAGCTGTGAGTTTCCCAGAATAGCATGCATTCGAGGAGCTGGACATGACTGTAGTCACATCGAAGACTGTGCCTGCCCCACTTGGAGTTTGACTCTGTGGTTGGGGCTCATACTTTCAATTTAAAGGCTGTCCCAGCTATGAGGAGCTTTGTGGACAAGGTGGGGAGAGGGAAGGAGAAGGAAATCTTCCTCTCTTATACAGGTCACTGGTGCTTCTGCACTGAGTGACTAACTGGCTTGGAGGAGGTGTTTGGGAAGAGAGAAGGTATGTGTTTTTCTATTTTAGTTAAAGAACAAAGATAGGGGACTTTCAACAAATTATTTTAGTAGGAAAGAGATGCTGTGCAAGTGAGCAGTTGGTTTGGATCAAGCCAGAAGGAAGTCCAGTAGCTCGATCCTGCATTTCTGAATTCAACTTCCAGTGAAGCCCTTTTGCTTTGACAAGGGCTATGCTGTGTGGTGTGGAAGCTCCTCCCAGGAGGAGTGCTGGCTTTGTGTGGATAAGCACATGGAAGGAAGCAGTAGCATGTGATGTGCTTAGTCTGGGACAGCGCATCTTCTCTTTGGCAGAGGGCAGTACCCTGTTGCCTGACAGGTGTGGTGGGATGGAAGCACCTTCTTCAAGGCCATGTGCAGACTGGGAGCATGTTTGGTGCCCTGTTCAGTGCTGCACTCTTTGCTCTGCAGTAGGGATTTATAAAAAAGAAGTAACTGTGTTTTAGGAACAGGCTGTGTCAGGGGCTAATTGTGAATTTGGGTATTGCTTTCTCCTTTGCTACAGATTTAGAGCTTGACCTGGGATAAGCAATAAAATGTCTGTCTCTGACTCTGTTCCCTAGAATCAAATGGGGACAGAAGTGCTTCCAGGGTTTTGCCACTTGTACACAATGGCAATGGCAGCTGTTGCAGAAGGTATGATCTGATGTAGTAAATGGCCTCTTCTTCTAGGTGTTAAATTTCCTTTTTCAATTTGTGTTGGCTTTTTCAAGACAGGGGTAGTAGCTTCCTTTTCCATACCCTGGGTAAGCTGAGCTCTTCTCTCTAAGGCAACAGGTGCACTTGTTTCATCTTATCCTTTGGGAGTAGCTGTTGTTTATGAAGGCTGTTTTCTAGGGGTAGTAGTTTTTTTAATGGACATAAAACTCATTGTGATGGCCAGACCCCCTTCCCCTGAACTGTCCCACTCGTCTTGTTAGCAACTAAATGTGTGCATGACCTGAGCAGCCGTTGTCTTTTTAATGCTGTTTTTTTATTTTTTGCAGAAACTTACAATGTAGAATCACCAGTGCCCCACTCTGGTTCTTCACAACTAATGGAGAGCTTGAAGGAAATAGCTTGGATACTGAAGTGATAAGCACAACAGAAATGCCAGACGCTATATAAACAACTAAAATCAGCCCCTGGCCCTTCCTGAAAGAGGGATGAGTTGCAGAAATACTTCAACAGATGGTCTGAATTTGACTTTGGAAAGGGGGGGAAGAAATGCCAGGCCGCTGCTGAGCTGTGTGTGGGCGCGTGCCCAAGTGCGCCGTGCAGCGTGCAGCCTGCCAGCACGCTCCTGGGAAGCTGAGCAGGCTGCTCCTGCAGCATCCATGTGCTCGGGAGGCACCTGCGCACTGCTGACTCAGTTTCTGTGGCTCTGCCAGGTCTCTGGTGTGGTGAGGTTCAGCTGTGCCCGCTTGTCAGGCTGCTCTGGTGAAGATGGGCGATGGCCAGTTTGCAGAGGCGTGGGGTCAGCTCACGGAGAGAGGCTGCGGAGCTGCTGTGCAGCTTCTGAGGTGTTGCTTGGCACACAGGCGAGATTGTAGGGAGGTCATAGGGTGCAGTTACCGGGACCCATGTCAGTGCAAATTGAGCTGGTCTGGAGCTGGAAACAAATGGATCAGCTGTGCTAAAGGTCACGTGCTGTTTGGACACACCTCTGCATATATGTAAGCTGGCAAACTTGCTGGCAGCTTGAAAGGACGTGCGATAGGAGAGGGTTTCCATGTCATGGTTGGGGACTCTGATGAACTCCCGCAGAGCTGGCTGCTGTGGCCAGCCTTCCCTCTTCCTCTCCCCTGATGAGGTTACTGCTCTTGCAGGGGAAGGAGAACATGGGTTCCCCAGATGGGACTGGGGTCCTGACACTAACCATGGCAGCAGCAGAGTGGTGCCTCACCTTGTGAGTGGCTCTGCTGTGGGGCAGGCAGGTTCCCATGTCAGTAGCCACAGCTGACTCTGAAGGGGTGGTGCAATGCAGCCCAGAAGTCTTGAGCAGAACCATGTGTCTGATTCCTGCATTGCCAAACCATTGTTAGTCTCCCAAGGCAATGTGCCCGCTACACTTCTCACTGGCACGACAACTCCTTGTGTCTACTGCTACCTGCTGTTCCTGCCACTCACTGTTTGATGAGACAGTGTTGGTTGGTAGTTAGAGCAGAGTTGTGAGGTGTCCTTCAGGGATGATTTTTGTTTGGAAACTTTCTGAAGACAGGTCTAATTCTTAAGCAATGCAAGATGAATTGCTTCACTGAGGATGTGTCAGGTAAATTCTTGTGGATACATCTGGCAGGTAGCGGCATTGCACTGCACATGCGGAGTAGCCAGGTAAGACATTTAATGTCTAGAGAAGGATTTCTTTTCCTCTCACTCTTTTTCCTTTCTTGTGTTACCCTTGCACTCTGTTTAGGTGAGCAGGACTGCGTGTGTTTTCATTTTTCTGTAGCCTCCGAAATATGTTATCTTCCTGCTGGGAATGCCTTGCCTGCCTTGCAGTCTGCTGATTCAGAGCACTCTGGGTGAGCAGGGAGCCAGTGAATGGACTATGCCATAGACTCTGGAGCCATCAGGCAGTGGTTGCAATCCCCTTGACAATTCCTCCACTTGTCACAGAGTGCGTACAAGTTTCCATGGAGGAGCTGCTAACCTCATTAGGAGCAGCATGACCCATGTGGGGCTGCTGCTGTGTGTTTAGCTAGGAACCATTTTGCTATGATCTGAACAGCTTTGACATAAGCAAACAACTGAGGTGGGGAGGAGGGAAATGCTGTTTGTGATGCAGGAAAAGAGCAGTTGTGTTCACATACCCCCACAGCAAAGGGACTGGCAGCAGCAGTATCCTGTGACTGAGAGACAAGGAATATTGATTAACATGACATTTAAGTGGCATTTCTTCTAGTGTACTGGGAGCATTAGTCAAAGTCTGCCTTCAACTCTGAGAAGTAATGAGATAAGCTTCCTTCCTCAGAGAGGTCTCTGCCTGCTGCTGCAAAGTGTTTGGCAGGCTGGGAGATGTCCTTTTGTTATCCTGTCAATTCTCTATGTCTGGTCCCTTGTACAAAAGGCACCTGAAGTACACCTTTGGCTCTGGCAAGCAGCCTGTACACCAGTACAGGCTTACATGCTTACGTGGTGGCTCCTGCTCCATGCTTCTCAGTCACCTTGCTTTAGGTGGAGCCCAGCTTCTGACTCTAAAAGGTGACACAGGAGGGAGTATGTCCTTTCACACCCTGGGGTCCTCTTTGATTAACCTGAGATATTTTAGCGTTGGTTCCCATGTTGGCGGCTCTCGGGGCACTGTGGCTTTGCTACAGGGACAGGATGTGGGGTTTGATGGATGCTTTCCACTTCCAGTCAAGCTCAAGCTGTCCCTCTTTGGGACACCAAGTGACAGCTATCAGTTGACACATAGACCCACAGGGCTCTGGATTTCTAGGTCTTTTAAAAAATTCTGTTGAGGGCCCAGAAGCTCTTATCTCCCAGGCTTCCCTGGAAGGATTCTTTTTCTATTTCATTGTTTTGGTTTTTTTTTTTTTAATGATGTGCACAGCAGGCAGGCTGCAGGCTGCTGCCAAGAGGGGCAGCCCTGCTTCCACTCCTGCCTCTCTCTGCTTGTGCCAGCAAAAGCATCTGTGTGTTTGCAGCTACATATTGACCTGGGAATAGGCCTGGTCCAAAATGAATTCTTCAATTTGCTGAGGGAGGGGAGAGCTCCCTTCTTTTTTGGCAGTAGCCTGATGTTATGCTGGGCTAGTGGTTGAGTAACCACAGCCTCTTCTGGGAAAGAAAATCACATGTCATAAGAGAGATGCAATTGCCAGGGGCTAAAAATCCCTGGTACTGTTCCCTTCATGAGAATATTTGCACCTTCTTTGCCAACACACTGCCAAGACTGCACTGAGCCTGTAGCAGTGCCTCTTTGTGCAGGACAAACTGTGTTGTGCTACCCTTCCACAGCACTGGGTCTCACCTGGTGCCTGATTGTAGATTCTCTCTTTGAGGGGGAGACACAGCATCATGTCCTTATTGCCAGAGAAGACTGTTTCTTTTCAGGTCTCCTAGGGATGGCCCTATGTACTGCCAGACTCAGGTGGTATAGGAAGAAGAAAACAGAGAGTAAAAACACCCCAATGCCTTTCCTTTG
This sequence comes from Manacus vitellinus, assembly GCF_001715985.3. Lineage (NCBI taxonomy): Eukaryota > Metazoa > Chordata > Aves > Passeriformes > Pipridae > Manacus > Manacus vitellinus. The sequence goes on along the minus strand of NW_021940681.1, from coordinate 2,911,438 downwards.
CGCCAGCACAATCCCCTAGCGCGCACAGGAAAAGCACGTGCTTCAGAAAGCACTCGGTGAGCACCTGTCCTTGGAGATGCAAAGAAGTATGACCCACTTCCTCTCCTCTTCCTCTTCCTATCCCTCCCTTGCATGGTAAGAAGTGGTGGCAGTGCCTAGCAGACACCCTTAGTGTGAACATAGCTGATTCTGAGCCTTCCTCGCCAAGGGTGGCAGAGGTGAGGGATCTGGTTAACCTTGGGCTGAAGAGGTGGGAGGCTCCTCTCTGAGTGCATCTGAACCTTGCTGGGATTGTGTCTCTCTTTCCTGATGTTCTTTTGCTTCTCCCTGCTGCAGCTTGTCCTGTTTCTGAAGGTTCTGTTCTTATTTTGACATGGGAGGTACGCACTGGCCTGCCTGCCTGCCTGCCTGCCTCCATTGCCAGATAGGTTAAGGGAGCACATTGGGATTGCTTAACTTGGCTAAGCTCACACTGCAGGCTCTGCATGCTGCCTGTCTGGCTGAGCTGTCCTGGCTGACTTCAGGGACATGGAGGAGACAAGTCTGGGTGAGGAGCAGCACATGGCTGAATGCTGGGTGACTTGCAGCCCTTGGTGCTGCTCCGTGGCTTGTGGCTGCTGGAAACATGTGGTCCCTGTGGGAAAGGGGCTCCCTACAGGGTCTCTGCCTCACAGTGTGTCAGCAGGGTGTCATCTCAAGACTTGTGACGTGCTCTGAGCCACAGAGGTAGGAAGAGATAAGCTGGCTGGACCTTTGGAGAGGGGATCCTGTGTCCATCATTGTACCAAGGGCTGGGTGAACGAGCAGGGCTTTTTGCACCTTAGCCAGGCAGCAGCTGGGCTGAGCGTGACCGTAGGGTGCCAGCCACAGCACTCTGATGCTGCTTCTCCAGAAGCCGTGTCAAGGCAAGTACTTTCCACTCTCTCTCAGCTATTATGAAAGAGCCTGGGTTTGCTGCACCCTTCTCTCACTTGCCCTCAGGGCATGCTGGGCTTGTTTGAATTAATGTAATTAGCACATGCCTTATTAGCTCACTAAGGCACAAAGAACTCATGTATATTTGTAGCCAGGTTAAGCAGCCCCTATTAATTTAATAACCGTGTCCTCCTCAGTGCACAGCAACAGTTAATCATCGGTGGTGACTCAGGACCAGCCAGTATGTAGGAAATCTGGGCAAGGTGTATATGTGTGCGGTTCTCTTTTATTGTGTTGTATTTTTATTAACGAGCAGAGCTGTGAAGGGAATTAGCAGTAGATGGAAGGGAACTTTCAGTGCGGGTTTACTAAACAGCCAGCCCTGGATGTTTCCTATGCTCTGTGCTGTCTGTAGAAAAGGATCTGTAGAATGAATCAGCGAAATATAACACTGACTGGGAGGCGGAAATATGCAGAAATAAACTTCAGCAACCCGTGCTTGGAACTCTGCTCCAATCAGGTTATGTACTATTTTACTTCATTGTCTACCCTTTTCCCCCCCGGTGAGTCCTGGGGCAAGGAAGTAGCTAGTGTATTCTGGCGCTGCTCATATCTGAAACTGTGAAAGAACAAGGTTCTTGTGAAAGAACAAAAATAGTTGCAAGCACTTTCATTCTCTGCAGCACTGTGGTCCTCTGTTCCTTTTACTGGCCTGGGACTTGCCACACACAGCGCTTGGCTAGGTCCAGTGGAAAGCTGCCAGAATGCTTGCCACCAGGTGTTTTGTGGGATTGAATGTTTTTTTTGTTGTTTGTTTGCTTGGTTGGTTTGGGTTTTTGTTTGTTTTGTTTTGTTTGTTTTGTTTTTTGGGGGTTTGTGGGGTTTTGTTTGTTTGGTTGGGTTTTTGTTTTTATTTTTAAATTTTTGTTTGTTTAGGTTTTTTGTTTTTGTTGGGAAAATAAAAGTCTGTGAGACTGTGGGATGACAGGGGATGCACATGAGTCTGTATGCAGCAGGTTGAAACAGATAAATTTATTTGTCCTTCCTTAGAGCCCATTCTCAGGACAGCCCAATTTTTGAGTGAAGGTTCTGTGAGTGGTTAGTGGGATGAGGAGCTGCGATGGGTGAAGATCTGCAGAGGTGTCCATGAAAAAGTCTGTGGGAAGATAAACAGCTTCTGGGGCAGCTCAGATGCTACCCAGAGGTGGTGATTTTTTTCCCCCTTCCTCCTCTTTTTGTCCTTTGTTTCAGGCAGGAAGGAAAACCGCTCAACTTGGTGGGAAGGAGTCTTTCCAAGCAGGATCAGAATAGCTGACTCAGAGCTGTGAACTGCTTGGCACACACCAAGATAGGAGGTGTTTTTCCAGGGCAGCTTTTTAGCCAGTGTCCTGGTTTTAGCTGGCATAGAGTTAATTGTCTTCCTAGTAGCTGGTACGGTGCTGTGTTTGGATTTAGTATGAGAATAATGTTGATAACATGCTGATATTTTAGTTGCTGCTAAGTACTGCTCACTCTAAATCAAGGACTTTTCCATTTCCCACTCTCTGCCAGTGAGGAGGTGCACGAGAAACTGGGAGGGAGTATGGCATCAGGAAAGCTCTGACGTAGTTGCCATCATGGAAACATTTTGGGATGCCTCATATGACTGGAGTGCTGCATTGGATGGCTATAAGCTCTTCAGAAGGAATAGGCAAGGAAGGAGAGGCAGTGGCTCTGTACGTTGGGGAGTATTTTGACTGTCTAGAGGTCAAGGATAGTGATGATCAGGTTGAGTGCCGTGGGAAGGTTAACAAGGCCAACATCCTGGTGGGAGTCTGTTACAGACCACTCAACCAGGATGAAGAGGCAGATGAAATATTCTATAAGCAGCTGGCTGATGTTTCTCGATTGCCAGCCCTTGTTCTTCTGGGAGACTTTAACTTTCCAGATGTCTGCTGGAAGCTCAACAAGTGGAGAGGAGGCACTCTAGGAAGTTCCTGGAGTATGTGGAAAATAACTTCCTGACACAGCTGGTAAATGAGGGGTGGTGCTCCACTAGACCTGCAGTTTACAAACAGAGAAGGACTGGTGGGAAATGTGGTGGTCAGAGGCTGTTTTGGGCACAGCAACCATGAAAGTACAGTGTTTCAATTCTTGGTGAAGTAAGAAAGGAGGTCAGCAAATGGATCCAGAAAGGCTGAGCATCCTTTAAGAAGGAAATCTTAGAGGCACAGGAGCAGGCTGTCCCTGTGTGTCAAAAGACAAACTGGCAGGGGAGAAGACCAGCCTGGCTGTACAGGGAGCTTTTGCAGGAACTCAGAGGAAGAAAAGGAGGGTTTATGACATTTGGAATGATGCCTTAAGCCCCTAATGGTTTTTATTTTTCTAATACTTGTAAGTTTTATAAGTAGTGGAAGTAGACTCTAAAAGCAGCATCCCTTTCCCTGTAGCACCCTTGTTTACACATTCCTTAACCCTCTTACCCCATTCTATGCTCCCTATATCACTCCTACCCCCGAATCCAGTAGAAATGTTTAGTCTTTTGTCAAGGCAAGGCCTAGATTGTTGGCAGAACAGCATATCAGTGCCTAAACCACAGAATACAGTCAAGAATTAGGTAACTATGTACCCTTTGTGCTCTGATGAAGATGAAGATGGGATGAACAGAGGGTCCCGAAATGCACCCCAGACCCATTTTCAGGGGGTGGACCTGGGGTGGTCCAGAGTAAAGGCCACAGGGTGGACACATCTGGGATTGGAGGGATGGTGTTATAAAATGTAACCTCTCAGGCACAGCCTGAGTGCGTCTTGTAACATCTTTGCCTTGGCATAATAAACCCTTTCTTATCTCACCCCTAATTAACTGCTCCGGGAGATTTTTTCAGCACCTAACTCCCACAGCAACAGGAAGAAGGGACAGATGACTCAGGAAGAGTACAAGGGTGTCAATAGGTAATGTAGAGAGAAAATTAGAAAGGCGAAAGCTCAGCTAGAACTCAATCTGGCCACTGCTGTGAAAGGTAATAAAAAGTGTTTTTATAAATATACTAACAACAAGAGAAGGCCAAGGAGAATCCCCATCCTTTATTGCATGCTGGGGGAAACAGTGACAAAGGCTGAGGAAAAGCCCAAGGTACTTAATGCCTTCTTTGTCTCAGTCTTTAACAGAAAGATTGGTGATCCTCAGGGTAACTGGCCCTGTGAGGTGACAGAGGTGGAAGTGTTGTTCTGCTGGAGACTTTACTGAGGGATCTGGACAGGCTGGATTGATGGGCTGATGCCAACTGTATGAGGTTCAACAAGGCAAAGTGCTGGGTCCTGCACTTGTGTCACAACAACCCCATGCAGTGCTTGGGGCAGAGTGGCTGGAAAGCTGCCTGGTGGAAAAGGACCTGGTTGACAGCTGACTGAACATGAGCCAGCAGTGTGCACAGGTGGCCAAGAAGGCCAATGGCATCCTGACCTGTATCAGGAATATGTGACCAGCAGGACCAGGGCAGTGATTTTCTCTCTATATTAGGCACTGTTGAGCCCACACCTCGAATCCCATGTTCAATTTTGGGCCCCTTGCTGAAAGAAGGAGATTGAAGTGCTGGTGTCCAGAGAAGGGCAATGGACTTTCAAGAAGAAAAGTCTTTTCTAGTGCTGCATGCAGTGTTCTGAGAAAAAACATACCCATCTTGTGACATGAAGGTGATGGTCATCCATAGCAGTCGGTCGTTGACACAGCTGCCACCAAGCTCCTCGACTTAGGGCCATCATCAGTGTCTTGAAGGCCTAGAATAGCATCACATGCATCCTGCACACCCCATGTGATTCCCAGGGCAGGGCTGCTAGGTCTCAACACAGAGTCCACAGTGGGCACAACACTGACCTGAGCTGTCAGTCCTTCCCCTCTGGCAGCCTTGGGTTTGGCCACAGTGAGCCGGCACCATCCCAGGACTACACACTTCAAGGCATCTAGCAGGAACAGCTCTGTGGTTGGTTGTGTTGCTCTGGTGAGGTACTGATGGAATTTGGCCTGAAAAGATGCTTATTTCTCCCAACAGGACCACTCGCACCCCTTTCTTTCAGAGGAGAAAGTTGAAAGCCAAGAGCCCTGGTTTTGCTGCTGATAGGGAATGAATGGTCCCTTTCATGCCTCAGGACCTCAGCTCAGTGCTCTACCTCATTCCTACTGAGTGAACTAGAACCCAACCCTTGCTTTCCCTTGGGCTTCTTGGTTGATTGTTTTTAATTACTGTTTTGTACATGGTGATTATTTTAAATTGGGAGGAGGGAACTTTTTTCTACTCTACTGGTCTCTTGGCAGAGCACCCAAGTGAGGGATTTGCACCATGTAGTTTCTCCATGGTATGTCCTTCCAGATCAAAGGGTTGGTCTGTCTGTCACCATCAGCTGGCTCTGCCTTGACCACCACAGATTATTGAAGAGAAATGCCATATATAAGCTCTTAGTTGTTCTCCCAGGTCTGTCTCCCATCTGCCAGACTCCCAAGTGCTCAGTGAAGCTGTCCTCTTTCTTCAGCTAATGCTGCATTTCTCTGAAGCTGTAATTTCTTAAAAACTGGTACAGAGAACAGATCCAGAGGAAGGTGGATTTAAAAATATTTAGAATCACACCAGTTCAACATGTGACTACATGATTTCTCAATCATGTAGTGCCTTTACATGGCACTTGTAAAGGGGCATTGCTGGCAATAAACCCACTTATGTTGTCCAGTAATGTTCAAACTGCACTTGCTTGTACACCAGCATGATCATGTGCAGGCAATTTTCCTATCTCTCAGTTATCTTGTGCTTCCACTTGTTGGCTCTTCAGATGCAAAATAACTTTGCTCATTATAATGTTAATTTAAATAATCATTTTATGTAGAGGTTACCACCTACATACATATATATAGTTCATTATGTTTGCATATGTATAACTTGTGCTGTAGGTACTTTTTACGGATCCCTTTGAACTGGTGGAGGGACTTGCAGGTCTCTACAGACCAAAGATTGGAACTCACCACTATTTTCAAGCAACGTACTGAGCCTGAATTTTTGCTGTGGCCACGCCCTGAATTCTTATCACCGCAGCACTGAAGATTTTATGATAACAGGAATGGAAAGGGTTTTTGGCCTTCTGGCACCTACTCCAAGACTGAGTTTGCCTTTGAGCATGAATGGTTGTCCTAAATTTAGAGGCTATTTACTTGTGTTGTAAATGTTCAGAGCAATGACAGGGCAGCAGGGCTGTAGCATACTTGATGTGGCATTTGTGTGGCGCAGAGGAGTCCAATCTCTTGAGACTCATCCACTAGACCCAATTGCCTTTTTGAGAACTTAGAGAGGAGACAGGTTGAGATGGGAAGAGTGCAAACATCTCCCATGGGCTTCCTTTGCCTCCCCCTGAGTGTTGCCAGGGGTTCTTTGAGGATTTTTAGACCTCTTGTCTCTCTCTTGCACTGCCTTCAGAGAGTGTTTTAATGACTCCATGTGTTCTTAGTAAGATGACTGCAAGCTTGTTTGTCCTGCTGAAACCTTCCCTCTGGTTCCTTCAACTTGGCAGCTCCAATGTCTTGGATAGCAAGACTTCTCACGTGAACCCTGGGTGAGTCACCTAACAGCTGTCCTTACTCATCACATCTTGCAGTTCAGTCCTTGCATCCAGGACTGAAGGTCAGTGCAGCCACTAAAATAACAGGTCCCAGATACACACCGGGGCCTTTTGGTGTGCTGCAGTACTGATACCAAGCTCAGCTTCAAGATGAGGTCAGCTTTCCATCTCTCCATCCAGGGCAGTTTCCCAAGACACACAAAGTCAAAGGGTATACCTGGTGTTTGTTCCAGATCAGCACAGGCCTGCTTCTCAAGTCTTTCTGTCTTGGCAGATGGCTTCACATTGAGCAGTTGCCCTTTGCAAACTTTTCTGCCCAGCCAAAGTGGGATGTGACCTGGTAACTGGAGTGTGAGCTGGTGCTAGCACCTATGAAACTAGTGTCTGTTTCCTGAGCTGTCCTGGAGTAGATCTGAGGGGTAGGAAACTTGTTTAGGAGAGAGATCATGCTGGTGCAAGAAGAGGCCTCCATGGTACTCCCCTTGTTAAGTAATAGGGCAAATGGCTTCTGCTCTAATCTAAGCAAGTTGCTGTTTTTTGGCCTGGAGAAGCTCTCCAGATCAGGAAGGTACTTCTCTTGCTGCCCACAGTGCTTTTTGGAGGCCTTTCTCCAAGTCTTTGCTCTCACAGAGGCAACAGCATTTGCTTGTTGTCTTGACTTACTGTAAAACATTTCTCGGCAAAGCAGGCAAAGTTGCATGATGCTCTACTGGGAGTGGGGGACCAGCCAATTCTTCCAGCAGTATGGAGAGCCCAAAGGAAAAGGGAGTGGGAAAACTGGGTGTGTTTCTTCTGCTCCTACTGCCTGGAGGCAGGAGCATCCTCACCTACTTCCCTGCTCTTTTGTCCTCTTGCTTTCCAGTAATACCTGCCACTCCACTCACTTCAATCCTTGCTTTGGAGTCAGCAGCTATGTTGGCTTTTCCCAGTGTGGCTGAGCCCAGGCAGACAGAGGGACAGTTGCTAGAAGCAACTGAGTGTCTGCCTGATGTTTTTGGTAACTCTTTTGCTTTGCATTGAGGTGATCCTGGTGACTGATGGCAGCAGGTAAATCTGGAGAGAGAGAGAGAGCTGCCTCTGGCACACAATGGGACTTTTGTCCCTGAGATAGGAGGGTTGGTTCTGCCAGCTCAAAAGAAGCTCTTGAGTGCTGAGCCCTCTCTCTCTTTGGAGAGTGAGGAAGGTGGCTGCATTTTCAAAGCCAGTTTTGTCTTCTTGACTGCTGTTGTGTGGATCTCTTGCAGTATCAGAATACAGGACATTGCCGTAGTCTGAGGGGCTTGCAGGATTGTCCCCTGTGACATTCTAGCATGGTCCTGTTGTGACTCCTCTCCTTGCAACTTTATGGGTGACTACATTGGTTTGCATGGGTAAAGGATGTGGTGGGTAAATATGTATGCTAAGACGCTGGACTGTTTTGTTTTTTATCTAAGCCAGAATGTAGTCATAGGCACAGGGTGTTTCTCAGGCTACCAACTGTGTTTGGAAATCCTGTCTGAAGGTGAAGAGCAAGTCAGTGATGGAGCTGGGATGAGAGAGAGCTCAGGAACCTTTACTGCTGATGAGTTTTGTTCCTCTTTTTCCCCTCTGTGGGCATCCAGGTAAATCTGTACTGCCACCACCTGTGTTTGCAAAGCCAAACATCTCTATAACATGCCCTCAGCCAGGGAACTTGTCTGTTTCTTTGTGGCACAGTGGGAGATGGTTTGAGGTATTCTCTCATCACAAGATCTCACAGCATGAAGAAGGTAAGACTCCCCAGACTGAGCCCAGCGTGCAGGGAGAGTGGAGGCTGGATATGGGGGCAGAGTTTGCCTGTGGTTTTGCAAGGGTGCCAGCCTGACTGTTTTCATGGCGATAGGAGGGGGTGGAGGGGGGACACTCATCCCGAACAACTGGAGGGAAGCCACACAAGACAGGTTGTGGAGGATGGAAGGGACTGTGGGAGCTGAGGGTTCTTATGGGGGGCTGTCAGGAAGGAGTTTCCTCCATGCTGGGGCTTGGCATCCCCGTGTCTTGCAAACTGCGTGGGCACTGTGGCACTGAGCCTGTTCCCATGGAAGGGAGAGGTGTGAACAGCCAATGGTGCAGGCGGCTGGCATGGCACCTCCCCGTGGGGACTTTGGCCTTTCATCATCTGAGGCAAGGGGGGAAACTCCACTGGCTGGGCTTGGTGCTTTCAAAGCTCGGGGTGGTATGGGGACAGTTGAGCGCTGACCACGAGGCAGGTGAGTTTGCGTCTGCAGCCCCAGGGCTTGTGTCTGGTGGCAGAATGGTACAAAGAGGCTGCACTGTGCCCTTGCACAGCTGGAGAGGGGACGGGCTGTGAGGGTGGGGAGCATCCACCAGCGTGTTCGTGTTCGAGAGCTGCTTTGTTTTCTTGAGGACTAATGCCTTGCCTGATCCTGCAAGGAAATTTATGCCTGCTTTCAAGTGCCTAAAGGCAAGTGAACTGCAGAGAACCAATTCCCTCCACCCTCTCTATCCCAAAATGTTCTGAGCAGCATAGAGCCAAGTTGACAGCTTCTCCCCAGGTGAGATTTCCTGGTACTGACTCCGTGCGCTCTGTTCCTGTCACACATCTAGAAAGCAGCTTCTCTCAGGAAATATTTGCAGTTTCATTTTGCACTCTTTAAACCTTAATCATTGCGATGGCCACTTTGCTTCAGTCATTAGCAAAATTGGGCAGTGTCCACACCTTTGCTCTGAGAAGGAAAGTGTTGTGCTGATTCCAGAGAGTTTCTCCTCTCCCAGTGGGTATTTGTTGCTGATTGCTTCCTCCACCTTCTCTGACTATGAGCAGTTGCGTGGCTCTGTCCTCTTGACACAGTGGATGCTGGCATGGCTTTGCTCCCTCCTCTCACCCTCTGAGCCCTGTTTCTTGACATCAGCTTCTCTCACTGGTCCCTGAGTTTTCCTGCTCTCCAGACAAATCAAAGTATGTGGAAGGGAGTCCTGGCTTCCCCTTTTGCTATTTATTCTCAAGTCAAGGTTGTAGTTTGGACATTTGCTTTCAGTGGCAGCTCCCAGTGTGTGCTGGCCTCCAGTTCTATCTCATTCTTGCCTGACTGCTCTGCACAAATGTTTGTGCTGGCATGAAATCAGGGATGGGAACACGTTTAAGTGTAGGGAGAAGACTGGTTTGCTTTCTTCAGCCACAGCACCCGCTGACGTTTGCTAAAGGTGTTCTGTCAAGATGTCAGCCTGTGTGTGCTCAGACAAATCGGCATGTCCAGCATTCTGCACCTGAGAGGATGTGCTCACCTGCAGTGGAGCTGCTGGGGAGCAGAGAGCCTGGAAATGGGAAGGCTGGCAGAGGGCAGAAGCAAAGAGCTGGCTTCTGGGAGGGGTGCAGGGTGCTGCTGGCAGGACTGGGGTAGCTGGTGGACTGGGAGTCTGCAGCTATCTTGGAGGATGCCAACAGTGGCTCTGGCAGCCTGTCAGGGGAAGAGTAGGAGAAGGAAAGTGCTGTACCCAGGTCAGACTGGGCAGAACAGTGGCATCTGGGGGTAGAGGTGGCAACCCACATCCACAGGGCAGTGTGGTGGCACTAAATGCAGTGCGCATGGTCAAAGAGGTTTGGGTAAGCTTACCCTGTTCCTTCTCCTGTGATGTCTTGGCTTGAGGAGATGTTGGGTGCCTGTATCTCCAGTCCAAGCTTGCTAGTGTGACACATGGTATGAGACAAGATGAGGTCTGTGTGTTCCCCTCCATGCCCCACACTGGGCTGTGATTCTCTGGTAAGCACTTTTCCCTCACATGATAAGGTGAGAACCAAAGGTTCAGAGTTAAACCCCATGTCCCAGGCTGGTCAGGAGAGCAGATGCAAAGGTTGGCCTGAAGAAACCCTTACTGTGTGGGTAGCGTATGTGGTGTTTGGCAAGGCAGGGGCAAAAACCAGCACTGCTTTGCCAGTGGCTTAGACTGTGTGGACCAGATACATCCAGAGTTTACCAGGGTTGCCTTGTGGTATCCCACTCTGGCTGCTCTGTCACTGTCTGCAGCTGGCTTTTGGGAGGTGAGAAAAGGGAGAGGCAGGGTTGAGGAGCCTCCTGGGCTATTTACGTATCAGTGTGAGCTTTGGGCTGTTTGCACTGCTTCTCTGCCTAGCACAGAGATGATTCCCTCTGCTGCGGTGTGTGTGTGGCTCTGAAACTAATTTGCTCGATCATTTTAATAAATGTAAAAGGGATGTCCTGGTGTGCAAGTAATGGGGCACTAATCCATGCCTAGCTGTGTTAACAGCACTCTAGGAAGGAAATACACCCATGCAGTTCTCACTGTTAATTATGGGATGTTTAACTTAGGATCCCCCTTCTGTGATGGCTGCTCAGCCTTTCTGGCTTTTAGGTGAGTCTCTGGTGGCTCTCGTTTGCCCTGCCCACCCCTACCATTTTCCTCGCAGCTCCTCAGCTCCTTGTGCCATGCAGATTCCCAGTTCCAACTGTGAGTGCCATTGTCCACCTGGCCATGAAGTTTAACCATACAAAGCCTTTCTGAGGCATCAGCACCTTTTTGGTGTTGCTGGCTTGTCTGCTGCCCCAGTGCAGGTGCTGGTGGGAGATTTCCTAGGAAGATGCAAGCCTTGCTCCCTAACACTGCTCCTATAGGAAACCTTGGAGCTACATCCTTGCTTGGCTGCAGATGCTTGCCTGCTTTTATTTGCAGCTTTTGGCTTCTTAGAGCGCTGTGTTTCTGGGGAGATATACTTGGGTTGTTATTTAATCTCTTTTCTTTCTAGGTTAAATGTATAAAGTTGTTCTGAATTTGTTTTTTAAATGTCCTATAAAATTACTGGCATTCTCTTCCCAATCTGGTTTTCCACGTTTTAGACTGCAGGACCATAGCAGCTATTTTCCTGCCCTGGAAGCGACTGGGGTCTGGCTCTCTACAGAAACTCCCTGGACAAGGTGCTGGGGGCTTCATCATTCACTATCTTTTAAAGGACTTAGGGAGTTCTGTAGATTACAGCAAAGTGCTCAGATAAAGGTTTGCGGTGACTTTGGGTTTGTTTTGCAAATGGTCATTCGTTGGAGCTCTGTTTAAACAAACAGAGTTCAAATAAGCTTTCCACTTCAGTGCATTAAAATCCCTTAATTCATTAAAATCCCCTCTCCACAGACATAAAGGCCTCTGCTGTGCCAGGTGCTGTTTAAACAATTATCAAGTGCTGGTGTCTGCTGTAAAATGATCACATTGTTCACTTCCAGTTGGTCATCCACGAGTTGAGTGGCTTTTGTTAGGGGAGATGATACTAGTCCTGGTATTTGCTGGCTGTACAGCCAGCACCAAGGAAACTTGTAACTTTGCCCAGTTTTAAACCCAGGAAGGTTGTTTTTACCCTGTCTTGCTGTGCAGCTGCAGCAGGAGTGTCTGTTCCCTGGTGGGAAGCAGGAGCAGTTTTCCAGCTGGATCAGACAGCTGGGGAGGGCTCTGTAGTTCCTAGGCAGGTAGACAGCTGAAGCCAAAAGTCAAGAGAGAAAAGGGAAGAGAGAGCTAAACTCAGCTCTCCCAAGTCCCTCTTGGTTCAGAGGGACTCCATCGCCCTACTTGTGTCGTCAGGTAAGAAACAGCCCTGTGATACATTTGTGTGTCCATATTGGTCTCTCACTCTTTTGGCTACCTGGCAGTGGTGAATATTGTCAGCCTTGCTGTCTTTTCTTAGTGATGCCCTTTGTGATGGGTGCCTGGCCTCCTGAATGCCTCTCTACAGGAAAGGGTGCAGCAGGGGCAACAAGGGGGAGATATTCCCAGTTTGGTGCAGGCTATCAGTACCAGTCGGTACCTATATTTTGTCAGAGCTGCCTCAATAAACACAAATATCCTATTGAGGGTGTAGACATTACCATGTGTCATGAGTTTTTGTGGCTCAGGGCTTGTTTATGCCAGGGTTACAGGCTTTCAACAACTGATCTGCCTATATTTTTTATATTTTGATCTTATTCTGGTTAAACTGATAGAAAATTAGATTAACCTAAACCAAACTGCTCTCGTGGACGTGCATATGAAAGCACATGAAAGATGTGATTTTCACTCGGAAAGCACAGACTTAGCTGATCTGTAGATTTTTAAGGTCTGTGTCCATAGATAAGTTGAGATCAGGTAAATTCTCTGAAGAGGGGTCACAGAAGATTTGACACTGTAGTGCAGAGGGTGAGGTTTGTGTGCAGTGTTTTGAAGAGGAGCCCATTTCCTTAGTGAGCTCCATATGCTGGTCTCTCACAGCTTTAACTGAACGTGGGACTCCAGAAAAGGCAGTTTCAGTCTCATGTTGTCCAAGAGTGAGACTGTACAAATGGTTTCATACTGTCCTATCCTTGGCATTTGATGTAATGGGGAGGGGGAGCAGGTCAGTGCTGAACTCCTTCCCGTACTTGTTTGCACAATCACTAGCTCTTTACACTTTCAGAGGCCTCTTATTCTCAGGAATGCTCTGGGACTCAAGTTGTATCTTCAGAGCAGAAGCGTCAGCCCGTGTCACCTTGTTGGATGTAAGATTCTGCGTGGCTTAGGAAGTTTGCAGTAAAGGGGCAAATTTCATTCCAGAGGCAATGGGCAAAGGTATGTCCTCTGCTTCTGGCTCACCATTGAGGTGGCAGGTAGAAGGTAAGAGGGAAGAAATTGGCTGAGTGCTGCTGATATACCCGCTGAAAGCATAGGGCATCTGATTCCTAGGTTGGAGGTGAGGAGGCAAGGATGTCTCCACAAAGCTGAAAGCTGTGGCTGCTTCTGAAATTTTCTCCGGTGCCCAGATTTCTTTGTGTGGCAACTTCTACCAGCTCTCATTAAACAGGAGCAGTTAGGAGTCTTAGAGAAAGCTGGTTCCTGCAGTCATGAAGCTTCAGTGCTGTGCCAAGACAGCTGAGCTGAAAGGAGTGGGCCAAAGGGCAAAGTCACATCAATAGCTTGAGGGACAGACACTCTTAAAAGACAATGTGGGCACAAGACTGAACATGGGCTCTCTGTTTGGGCTCGGAAATAGAGGGAGGATAGTAACCTCTGAAAGTGCAGCTTTTTGAAGACTGTCCATTAGAAACAGCGCATGTGTGTTGGAGAGAAGTGCTGAACAAGTCTTGTAATGACATGTGATTGTTTTGGGGTAGCAGGGTGGACCTGCAGTGGGTTGGGGATCCACATGGTATGGAGCGAAACGCTCCTTAGAGTTTGAGAGAAGTGACAGACACTGCTGTCCTGGATGCTGGGCAGAGCTTGAGCCCTGCCTGGCTGCTGCCCTTCCTCACATGCTGCTAGAGCCTGATGATTCTGGCAACTCTTCCCTCCATATGTCCCTGTATATTTATATACACACACATTTGTAAGGCTTCCTCTGGAGCTCAGTCTCCTCTCTGAGGAGATCAGGTGCTCCCTTAAGTCACTTGTTCTTCAGCTGGCCTAACCCTACAGCCTGCCCAATAACACCTGAGCTTCAGGAAGAGTGTGTCTCAACTTTGTGTCCTTGGTGTCTTTCTGTCCTTTCCCAGGAAGAAATTGAAGTGAAAAAGACGTGACTGAAAAAGAACAATTTGAAGGAACGGATTCATTTCTTAACAAGAACAAGTTTGAATTAAATGGCTGATAAACAGATCAGGTAACTTTTAAAAAATTTTTTGAGTTGTTGCTTGTCTTTCAAACTTATTTCTGTTTTTGACACAGGAGGTTGGAGGTAATCACCTGATCATCTCTTCCAGCTTTAAACAGTTCTGATTTCTTCTCTGCTCCTTTCTGTATCTGTTTTTTTTCAACCTTCTCTTATTTTCTGTCTCTGCCATGATGTCACATCTCTGCTTTCTTCAGTTCTTTTTTCTCATTGCCTTGTTCTTTCTGCGCTCTGCTTCATATTCTGCACAAGTGTGTTCCTTTTTGCTTCCTCTTTCGAAGGTCACCTTGACCTGCTGACTTCAGCTGCTGGCATCAAAGGAGCAAAGCCAGCTCCTTGACCAGCCAAGGATGCAGCGCTTGTAATTACAAAGTCCACGTAGCCTTGTGCAGCCTTGTGCCCCTTTAAAGCCAGTCAGTGCTTTGAGTGATTGCAGGAACATGAAGAACCAACAATGATTAGCGACACTTAAGTGCGCAGCGGGAACTTTAGAGCTTTAGTCCTGGCATATGCAAAGGCTTAATTTGAGTCCTTCCTGGAAATGAAATGGGATGCGTTTTTGGGAAAGACAGTTTTGCCCTCTAGCTTCCTAAGAGCTGTGTCAGATAGATCTGCACAATCTTGCATGTAGTTTTAACTTTCTGTTGCTTATGAAGTTGCCTGGATAAGTGACTCCTACATGCTGTGGGATTCCTGTGGGGTTTTTTGTGATGCTTTTCTAGCATCTGCTTTTCCAGGTTACCAGCTCAGGGCAGGTGGAGTCAGTGGGTGAATGAAACCGGGTGACAGAGGGCCAGGACTTGGCAGTGCCTGAATGCTGCAGGCAAGAGGGCTGGCCCTTCTTAGTGCTTACCGTGGTGAGGATATCTTCCTATATGCCTGTCTTCTGCAAATGTGAACAGTCCTGAGCTGTGCTGATAATAAGACAGCATTGTGAAGTGTTCATGTGCCTAGATATGTCTGTCATTGGCTACTGCATTTGGAGTGCACTTGGTACTGTTCTTGCACACCATGAAGGGCACGCTGAGATTCACCTCCATGGAGCCTGACAGGTGTGTGTTCCTGATAGCCTCAGCAGAGCAAAAGGACCAGATGTTTGTGGCCATTTGAAGCTTGGTATTTTAAATGAAGAGGAGACACGTCCTATTGGATGTTTCTTGGCCCCTCCAATGTGCTCTTGGCAGTGTGAACAGCAGCTTGTTAACTACTGGGACTAGTTAAAAGGGCTGAGGAGGAGCACTAGGAGAGGAGAACTGGGATGCCTTTCTATCTCTTCTTGTGTTAAACTGAGCAAATGGCTTTATTTGCATGCTAGCCTGTGTTGTCCCTGTTTCACTGAGCCCTGCACACGTAGGTAGTGAGAGGCAGTAGCTGTTCAGAAGCTAAATAGGACAGAGAGACCAAGCACAGTGTATTCTTATCCCATGAGAGAGCAGAGAGCGCTGACGTGAAAAGTGAGATCACTTAGTCACAAGGGAGAAAGCTTTTTATTCAGGTGCAGTGGCCTTTGTCTCATGTTATTCTCTGTGCCTCAAATCCCTCATCTCTCCTGATTTGATCATCTCCAGTCTAGGTGACCACATGTCTGCAGCAATCACAGGCAGCCAAGCCAAGGAAATCTGTTTAAGCTTAGAGTGTCTACCAAACAGCTCTCTCCTTGCAGCATGCATCTCTCACTCCTTAGTAGAACAAGATTGATAGCAAAAGACTAATATCAACAGCAGAGGTTCAATACAAGGTGAGATCAAGGGCATCGTATTTCAGTGCCTGTGGAACTTAATCTCAGTGTCTCGCCAGATACTGCCCCGTAGTCCATCCATACTAGTCTCCCTCTGCAGTGTGCATGGGGGAACCTGGATAGTTGGATTCAGGTGTGATGGTGTTATTGAGCAAGAGTTTCTCCTGCACAGACACAGGGAGAGGCTCTCTGCAGTGCACGTTGCCTAAATTTTTGGCTTGCCCAGACATATCAGACTATTCCCCTTTATTGCTGGGGTCTATGCTGAAACTGGGAAGTCTCTTGCATTTATAGTAGCAGCAGGTAAGATCTTTGTGTGTGTCTCACTCCCACCTGATATAAACCCTGTGATGATTTCACTGTTAGAACATGTTGAGAGAGGCCTGCCCTGGGTGTTTCAGGGACACTGAGAGAAGTGATGACAGTGCTGAGGATGGAAAGGGGCACTCGCTGTGCCTCACACTGTGACCTGCCAGCAGTGACTTCAGAGCTGAATCTGGGGAGACTGAGGTGATCCTGTCTTGAAATACCTTCCTTCCCAATGGTGCCTCTACCTTGACATGCTTTTATCTGGTCTCTAACCTCCTTTTTCAGGGTGACTGTGGGTTAAATAAGGAGGGCTCCGTGATGTGAAGCTTACTGTTTGAAATTGTCCCATGTCCTGAGAACAAGTTGAGCGTAGGAGTTTGCAGGCAAATCTATTCCCTTCTCAGAGTGTGGCGCAAAGATCCCTGAGGCGACAGAATCTCGAGATGGTGAGATCTTACAACCTGGCCCTGCACTGAGCCCATCCACTGATTTGGGCCTGCTTTCCTAACATACTGTGCTTGATTTAATCTCAACACTGTCTTGTTTGGAGTTGTGGGCTGAGCTCAGATCTGTCTGCTTGTCCTTGGCACCTCTTCTTCCAGCTGTGCCAGCCCTGGGGCTCAGTGTGCGTTATATTGGTGCAGGTGTTGAGGAGGAAAGAGCTTTGGCTGCAGGACAGCAGAGGCTGAAAGAAAATTCCTGGGGTGTCAAGATCAAGCTTAGCACTAGTGGACAAAGACTTATATTTTTTTTCCCACCCCTCTTTTGTCTGCTTCCCTCAGGGAGACCTCAAGTTGAAACCTTGAGGCTCCATATCTTGCCTTTTCCTCAAGCATGGCCACTTATTGATCCTGTGTGCAATTTCCTCTTGATGCAGAGTGCTCTGCAGTGCTGTTGGGGGGGTAACTTGTTTGCAAGGCTTCACCCCACCATGCCATGGCCAGCCTCACCACTGCTGCTTCCAAAGGGTAATGCAGTCTGTCCCCCCATCCAGAGTAGCACATCACTGTCATGAAAGGCAGCATGCCTGTTCCCCCTGTGGGAGGACTAGGCCTTGCTGGCTCAGTCAGCTGCAACCTAGGACTGCTGTCAGCCCTCAGTTTAATATCCAACACATCCTGTGTTCAGGGAGCCATATCTTATGCTTTATTGGAGGGAGCTGACTCAAACACGCTTCCTTTGTCTCTGCGTGCAGTGGTTTATTGAGCATATAAGTGCAGGACATTTTTCTTAATTGAATTTGCTGGGAACTCGTGTTTAGCTGATCTGGCTTTCACTCAGTGCCACTTGCAAGAATTCCCCATGGGAGCACAAGGGCGAGTGGAAAAAGCCATGCATTTTGGAAGCACATGCAGCCAGCCAGGTTTTGATTTCCCCAAGAGGTATGAGCTCACGTCTCCACATCTGCGGCCGTGCAGGCTGCCAGTCCAGCGGTTTTGCGAGGCTACTGCTTTGTGTGTGTTCCCCTCGCCCTGAGCTCTGGGTCTGGAAACAGTTTCCCGCGGTTGCAGCCGTCTGCTCCTTGGCTGCCAGCTGGGCGCTTCTGCCGGGCTCGTTCCCACATGATGGTAGCAGCTGACGTGTCACGAACCTCTCATTAGCTTCGTATCTGATTGTGGTGCAGGAAAGCATTTGTCAGTAAACCTGCTGGCTCAGATGCCATCCGGCCCTAACTAAAGGCTGTCCACGTGGTAGATGGTCCAACACTCTGTCTTTTCTCCTCTTGGGACAACAGAAACCCTTGGGTCCTGGGGAACGAGGTTTTTCCTTGCTCTTAGCAGTGTGTGGGCTAGCTGTTTGGCTCCACTCCACTCAGCAGTGGTTGTTCCTGATGGTATGTGCTGCTTTCCCCACCTGCCCTGTTTATACAGCGGGAGCCAAGCTTTGCCTTGGGGCAAAGCTCCCTTCATGCCGGGGAGGGACAGCCTTTTCTCACAGTGATGTATTAACTCTGGTCATGCAAAAGAGCTCAGTTCTTTCCTCTTTCGCTTCCCTGGTGTTACCCAGTGCTGACATCTGCTTCTGTCTATCTCATCCTCTTACAGTCTACCTGCCAAGCTGATCAATGGAGGGATAGCTGGGCTGATTGGGGTCACCTGTGTATTTCCCATTGACCTGGCAAAAACTCGCCTGCAGAACCAGCAGAATGGCCAGCGGATGTACACCAGCTTGTGAGTACCACCTGCATGGGCAACAACCCTTGGGGCTTTTGGCAGGGAATCCTTCCTCTTTGTTACCTCTTTCAGGTGAGTTGAGCATTTCTAGGAACTGGACTGTCCTCAGGAAAGCCAGGGAACAATCCTGAAGCAAGCTGTGCTTGAGGAGATAATCCAAATAGAGCAGCTATTGAGGCTGCTGAGCTGAGCAGATGAGATCCCTGCAGAGGGCACACCTGTTTGAATTCCTTGCTTGGGAGCAGAGTGTTCACTTCTGTCAGAGCTCAGGACCAAACCACAGGGAGTCCCGTTCGATTCTCTGCTGAGCCGCAGTCAGGCGCATGAGGGAATTTCTACCTGTCTTGTATTTCCATCACTCTGGTATTGGAGATCCTTCCTTTGCTGTGTCAGTTTTGAAAAGACAAAGCAGTCACCCATTCCCAGTCTAGACCGCTGTGTGCGGACCTTTTGAAGGATCACAGGTTGACACATGCTGTGGTTACCCCAGCAGTCCTGTGTCCAAAAAAAACCCAAGTGCTGCAGGCTGTAGGAAAAGGAAGGCATGAGTATATCCAGCCCACCGAATTCCCCTGGAGTTTGTGTTGGACTCATAGGGCTGTGTGTCTGCTGTGGGAATGCACACCACACAGCACAAGATGCTTCATCCTAGGAACCAGACACAGGCCTTAGTTTTCCAAAAGTACTGCTGTCATTGAGGGGGAAGAAGGGACTGGGATGGGACTGATGAGATCTGTCCTGTCTCCCTTCCACTTTGTTTAGAATTTGAGGCAGAGTGGGGATAGGAAGAAAATGCTCTGTATGTTGATGGTTTTAGTCTCTGTGCCTCCTTACTCTAACTGATGACATGTAATGATGCATGAGCTTAGGCTGTAGGCTCTGGTGCTTCCCTTGACAGTTCCCATGCTCTCTGCATTGTTTGTGTGCCCAGGCTTGTTGACAGGATGCAGCTTCCCATCTTGCCTTGCCTCTCCTTTTGGTTGTGTTCTGTTCCTGCTGCAGATTGCATCTCTCCCTGAGGATCACTTATCCCCCTGATCTTACAGGTGGCAGCAAGAGGAGTATGGACAGGATGGAGAACTTGTAGGCTCCCCTTGGGACTGCGTGCCAGGATGCCTTGTCCCTGGAGGGAAGCTCAGTAGGAGAGAGGCTTTTATTCTCCAGCAATTGAGCACAGATCTGCTCCATAGCAAGGAATTGCTGTGGGATGAGGCACTGTTAAGGAATACATAGGATTTACCCTGTATATTTGAGCTGGCTCCTTCTAAGAAGGGGAAAGGATGAGCTTTCCTAACAAAGGCTGCTCAGGTACAGGGGCTTATTTTTCTGAAAATACTGTGTACCCATCAATACCAGATCTCAAAGGTGTCTGCTGAACACCCAGGAAGGCAGCTAGTTCATTAAGAATTTTGCTGTCTTACTTTAAGATAGCATGCCTTGCTTCTGCTCAGCTCAGGAGACCTTTAGCATCAGGGGAACCTTTCACTTGAAAGAGCCAAAGACGCTTTGGAGCAGTTCTGAGGGCTGGAGATAGCTGGGATTTTGGGCTGTCCTGCCCCAGGTATGTTATGTATCATTTTAGTTGGCTATTGGCTCCCTTTTCCAGGAAGAGAAAAGAGCTGGGCATGGCCTTGGCTGCATCTTGTTCTGCTGCAGCTCGAGGGGCTGGAAGTGACATGCAAGCATGGTGAGGCAGCAGGGCTTCATGAGCGTGATGGGGAACAGCTCTTCCCAATCCCCTCCCAGCCGCAGCTTGTTCAAAGCAGCACCACTGGCTCAAGGAAAAATGCCTTGTCTCCAGCACTGCAGTGGAAGAACTTGATGGGAGGGATAAGAGAAAGGTGTACTGAGATTTCTGGGGCTTGCAAATGTGTTGAAGGAGCTACTCCAAAGAAGGAGATGGGTGTGTGCAAGCTGCAGGAGCTGGGGTGGAGTGTGTGAAAGATGGGATCCCAAAGGATGTGGAGAGTCCCAGCAGAGAGGGGCAACTCATTGCTGTGACTGGCAGCAATGCAGGATGGGCTCTTCACAAATAATATGGGGTACCCTAGAACAGTCTTGACCCAGGTAGGGACATAACACTCTCAAGGGAACTGTGTATTTCCTCCTTTTTCCACTCCTTGTGTTGCCAGATCTCTTAAAACAAATTCTTGTTTTCATCAGCCACACTTCCCTTATTACTGCTTAAAAGAGCCTTTTGGTTCTTAAATTATGTATGCATGCATGCATTTGTACCTCTCTCTTCCCCTGTGGCCATAGAAGTACCTGTCCCTTCCCAAACACCCTAAAGCCACCTTCAGCCAACATCCAGGCTTTGTGCATCTGTGGTTCGGAGAGGGAAACTCTGCCAGGGGATCTGTGCTGCCTTCTTGAACTGCGCCTTTGGATTTCCTAGGTGTGTGTCTGTGCCTTCAAAAGCCTTTGTGCCATTCCAGCACTCTGCATAGATTTCCCATTTGCAGTAAATATATTTGCAAGAAGGAAGGTGCCAGTTTTGCCCTTGGAGCATGGCACCCTGCCACACTCTTCCCAGGGCAAGAGCCTGAGTGCTGGCTGCCTGCTCTGGGACCTGATGTGTTAAAAGTAAATGCTTAAATCTGTGTGGGAGGCCACAGATGACTGAGTGCTCAGGTCATCTAGTGTTTGTGTGTGTGCCTTGTGTCAAATTTCATGGACTAAGTCAAACAAGCCAGCATGGAGGGTTTTGGCCCCCCTTATTTCCCTTCCAGAGCTGGATTTAAAAATGCATACATGGGGATCTGCTTGTTAGAGTATCTCATGCGCGTTTGCCACAGGGGACCCTGGATAAATAGCCCTTGCAGTGACACTCTTCCCTTTTGTGTTTCTAGAAAGCAGACAGCGTGTGCAGGGTGAGCCGGGGGTTTCAAAGCCCCTGTGAATTAGGGGTTGAAATTGGACTCAGGCCTCAACAATGGCACATTCAGAGGCTGACGCAGTTCCCGTCTCAGCTCAGGGTTTTGCTGACAGAATGCAAATGGAAACCACTCCAAGAAATTTGCTTTGTTTTTCTCTGTTCTCACCCACCTTTGAGCTCCTGTGGTTCATCTCTCTGTTTTGTTTGCAGGTCTGACTGCCTCATTAAAACAATTCGGTCGGAAGGCTACTTTGGCATGTACAGAGGTAAGTAAAGCTGAGTCAGGCACAGCAGAGCTTTTGCGTTGGAAGCACTGGTGCGTAAGTGGGAGGAAAAGCTCTGTTCTCTGGCATATAAAGCAATAACCTAGCAGTATCCTAAGAGGTTGAACATTGCAGCTGTTTCTGAAAATAAGCTACTCCGTGCAATTGTCTGCTCAGCCATCCATCATTGAGGGCTTGAGTCCTCCCCATGGTGTTAAACCTTACCATTTACTGATGGTCATCTGTACTAGCAGTTTAAGTGAAGCTGCTGGACTTCATTTCAGGACTCTATGTGTTTGTTTCCCGGCTTGGGCATGGTAACTTTTGCCAGAGGAGCAGTAGCAAATCAACTCTTGAAGTATCTTATTTTGCGGTTGATGATTGAGTTTATGTCAAAGCCCACCACCAACATGGTCAGGCCTGATGTCTCTCAAGCATGCTAAAGTGCTTTGTTCAAGTATTAAGACAAGTAGCTATTAAAACAAAAATAACCTGCCCCCAGAAAAGAACTCCCTTGAGGTGGTAAGAAAATCAGAGGTTGGCTCACAGTGGAGCTTCAGCTGTTTGGTCATTGTGTGTTGACTGTGGGGGGAAGTGGCAAGTCCACAAAGCCCCTGGAGAGACTGGAGCCCCTGGAGCTTGAGAAGTTTGAAATATTGGATAGTGTTAGGCCTTTCCCATGAGAACAGTGAGGCTAATTAAATGTTTGCATGGACACAGCCTTGAGTTTTAGGGAGTTAGCTAGAAAAGGATAACAGTGCAAGGACGAAGCTGTTGACTGTGTGCAGGTGTTAAATTCCTAAGTGTTTTTGCAAAAATATATTTACAGTATGTGTGTGGGAAAGTAGGGGCCAGCTAGCTCAATAAAACCTACCTGCTGCTCTGAGGCAGCAGACACCCCTTGTCTCATCTTTCTTCGTGTGTGTGTCTTCTTTCTTCACGGACCAAAACCTAACGGCAGATACCCCACGACAGTTGATCTGCTGGAAATTTCCTGTCTCCTTGACTTAGGCTGTCTGTTGCAGCAGTGAGTTCCTTGCTGATATTATACCTTTTATAGTTTAAACACAAAATCCATGGAAGTTTTTAAAGCTTTTGAGGAGATTTTGAGGAGAGCAGGCCAAATTCTGGCTTTTATTTGTAGCAGAGGAAAATATGGAGTACCTTCTTGACTCTCAGCACAATCCAACTGGCTTAGTTGGCACTGAGGTCTGGTTCATTTTATATACTGATAGTCAATTGCCTTCGTATGCAGTTTTTATCTGAGGTGCTCAGATAGCATTCTTTGTGGCACTCATTCACTGATAAAAGCTGATTAAAGTACTACTATAATTGAGTCTTTGCTCTTTGTCTTTCCAAGCGGAAGTCCGGAGGTGCTGGCGCCTTGCTGTTGGCATGTGTAGCGTCTCTTGCTGCTTCTTCTAAAGCTCCTAAGGAAACACAGACACTGTGGCTGGCCGACCCGGGAGCAGGCACTGGCTGCTCAGGCAGCATCTCTTGCCAAGCTTGCTGGTGGGCGTTTCAGGGGAGTGTGGTGGATGATGAGGATGGATTGGCTGCTTTGCCTGAGCTTTCCTGGGATCAGGCAACAAGACAAATAACCCTGAGGAACCCTGGCAAGCTCCATCTTCAGTGCTAGCAGTGACGCCTTCCCCTTTGACTTTTTCCAGAAGCTGGCTGCTTCTGTGTTCCTAGCCAGGAATGGAGCCTGCATGAACTTCGGCTGTAAATATGCAGTGGCAGGCTGCTTGGTGGGGAGCAGAAGGAAGAAGCTGTTCAGGTAAATCTACAGGAGAGACTGTAGGACCCATCAGGGCTTTTGGGAGAGACAGCTGAGTTCTGTAAGGCATAGGGTGGTGGAGGGGATGTGCATCACCAGGCCACTTGTCACTCCCAAGCAGAAATCTCAAAGGGTGCAGAGGGTTTAGTGTACCTCTTGCTTTTTCCAGCTATAACGAGTCTGGTCAGCTTGATCCATGTCCCTATGTCTGTTCCCTGGACTGGATAGTGGCTTGAATTTACTTTTCACCTCTGACTATTAAATGGGGAGCTGGTTGGAGAGGGCTTTTCTGAATGGCTCCTGTTCCTTCCAGAAATTCATAGTATTTTGGCCATGGTCAAGGTGTGAAGGTGAGTCCTGTGCCTCAGTTCTGTGAGCTGACATTAGCAGCCCTTCCCTCATTCTCAGGGAGAGGGTTGGTGGGTAAAATACATCCCAGATTTATGAAGAATGAGTGAGTGCTTTTCTGGAAAGAAGATAAAGAGATGTCTCAGCCTTGTGGACAGGGAAATATGGAAATCAGATGGTGGGATTGGTTCCTGCTCCCTCCATCTGTCCCAGTTCCCCAGCAGAATTTGCTGAATGACTCATGAGCTCTTATTTGTAGCCTTTAAGCTGAAATTGGGAGGATTATATGTTAATATGCTAAAGTGGCAGCTGCTGTTCCCCATGGAGAAGTCACAAGCACATCGGTTGTCCCTGTAGATCACTTGGCCTCAGTTGGAGGACAGAAGGGGTCTGTTTGGGTACAGCCATTCCCACTGTGTGACTTCAGGGCTCCTTCATATGCAATTCAAAACTCCACAGTGTGGACAGGAAAAAGGCTTGAGCTTGCAGGATGCTTTTCTGCAGAACACCCCTTGAGGGGTGTGTGTGGGCAGACAGTCCTTGCTTTGAATGAGTAGTCCATAGCAAACTGTGTGATGTACAAGACAATCCCAACATTTCTCTCAAGTTCTTGGATTTGTTTGGGGTAGGAAGAAGAGGTTTTTTCCCTTATGCTTTTTTCCCATAACATCTAGGTAGCAGCAGTGCCTTAAAGCTGAGTGGAGCTGTCTAGCCCTGTCTGTGCTCAGGGAATGACGGTGTGCTGCCTTCAGACATGATGCCGAGCGAATGAATCCATAGTGCCTGTGGGCTCCTGGACCCCATGGGCATCAGTGGAAGGGGACCTTGGAGAGATGCTCTCTCAGCTCCCTGCTATAGTCCATCCAGAAGCCATCTAAAAATCCCAGCACATGTCCCACTGGGTAATCCCACTGGTGTTTGAAGACCAACTGTTTAGCCTCGCTGGCAGGAGCTGAAGGCCTAGATCAGGCTGGGGAAGTGCCCTCTGCTGTCGATGACATTTGGAGGGTAGCTGCAGTTTAGCTGCAGTCGTGTGGCAGCCTTCCCTGGCCTCTGCTAATAATATCTCCCACGTGTCCCAGTGCTGCACTGGGGATGACTCAGTCCCCCTGTTATGTAGGTTGCTGGTGGTGTGTAAGGGCTTCTGTAGAAATGCGTTTTAATAACAAAACCCAAACTCAGTGAGAAGGCAGCACTTAGAAGTTCAGTTGGCAAACAACTGGGTTTGCCCCTAGTTGATTTCGTTGCCTATAGGCCAAGGTTGGCTTTAATTAGGGAAATACTCATTGGCGTGGGTATAATTGAAGAGCTTTGAGATTTTGTAAAAAGATAGAAAACGCTGTGGAAAGTATACAGCCAGCAGCTGAAGTATCTAATTTCTCCTCCTCAGTGAATTGAAGCTGTTTTGGATTATTGAGGACAGGGATTATGCATTCTCTGCTAAGCAGCTTAACTGAAAATATCAAAGATGTAGTAGAAAACCCAGGTTCATTAACTTTTTTTTCTGTATATTGCGTGTTTTTACCCTCTACTTTATTTGCAATTGAAGGAGAAATTTCTGTAAAAGCCTCCTGGTTCCTGGAGGAGGTCAACATGTGGAAGCATACTTCTTGAGTGCCTTTCTTGCTTGATGGTTTGGAGTTTTTCTTTCTTTCAGTGAACCCTTTGCACTGGTTTTAGAGTTGTTAGAGTAGATGGTTTATGCTTTTTCCTTTCTCTCCTTGTTTTTCCAAGGAAATAGTTGTTCATGCTGCATGTGTACAGGTGTTGTATTTTCTAGCCATTGAGAGTGGGGCTGAAGTTATCTCCAACTTGGCATTTGAGGAAACACTTCATGGGTAGCCACTTCCACTTAAAAATTAGGCTTTGTGGATTTGCTTTGTAGATCCCGATACGATTGACGTTAAACGATGGAGGTGGAGCATGAGGGTCATGTCTGTGAAGCTTCTTATCACATGCAAGAGCCATGGTGGGGGGGACATGATGATATAGGAAGAACATCGAGCTGAAGCAGTGCAATCACTGGTGCACTAAGAAGTTTGCAAAAACCCAGGAGTGTGAGAGTGCTGCCCTGCTCCCTGCTAGTTAATTTGTCTCGTGTAAAAGATAATGGCACTTGTTGGATGTCATGGCCAGTGTGGAATGAATGCATTGGCTTAGCTTGCTACAAGGTAGCGTTATGCTGTGTTTTCTGCAAAATCTGAACATGGGAGTTGAAAGGGGGAAGATGTGTTGGGCTGCCCAGCCCCGTGCAGCAAAATCTCTCTCTTTTTATGCTGCAATTTCCTGCATGGTGGAGATCTGTCTTCTGAGCAGAGGATGCAGAGCCAAGGATTCTTGTGTTCTGGTCGCGGTTGCAGTGGTCCCAGGAGTCTCAGTTGCGTTTTAGCTTCCTAATCTTAGGAAAGTCCCCCTAAACCTTTGTCTTTCCATTTTTGGAGAGAGGAGAGTCCATCCTGAGGAACCGATTAAGTTGCCTTTCTTCAGGTGTGTTGAGCCCTTACAGCTCTTGTCAACTTGTATTCAAAGGTCCTGAAAATGAACCACATTAGCTCTTTGGAACCTGATGGGATGCAGGACTCTCTGGCTGGTTTTCTTTGGAAAATGAATCTTTGGGACAAGTTGTTTAAATCTCAACTGCAAGCATAAATGCCTGTATTTGTGTTCATTCTTGCAAAGGTGTTCATAGGCCATTAGCAAGTCTCAACTGTAACTCCATCCAAGGGCTTGGAGCTTCGTATGCTTCAGTGCAGGCAGGGAGACCTTGAGGTTATCCACTGGAGGACTTTTTGAGCCGTAAGATTTAAATGGAGGAGAATATTCTGGAGTGCTAATGTAATAGTGCAAAACTCAGTATACTGGGAAGGGACTGGCCCTTCCCTCACCCCATTTTCCCCAGGGCAGCTTGGTAGCTGCCTCCCAGCCACTGTGTTGCACTAATGCCAGTGTTCATGGCCCAGAGCAGCCGGCCAGGCCACGCAGACATTTCATTGTGGCAGGCACAATACAGGGATTTGCTGTTTGTTGCTCCTGACAAAAGAGGTGGTTATGGGAGGGGCAGGAGGGGAGCCAAGGCTTGTTTACACCCCAAGTCCCCCAGCAAGCCTTGCCATGGAGGTCAAAGGGGAATTTCTGCAGGCTGCAGCTTGTGGTGGACAACAAGCCGCTTAAACGGTGGCTGTTCTGGGAGTGACACCAAGTGGTGATACACAAGGGAAGCCACTTTATTCTAAGGGTCTAGAGCTGGCTGACTTCAGTGCAGATGAACCGGATGACTTCAACCAGCTTCCAGGTCTTTCAGTGGCTCTGCCTTTTCTGGGCTGCCTGGTAAGCAAGCTGCTCTGGTATTTTCTGGGAAGGCAGGGAGCAGGGATACTAGTGAGAAGGGAGGGCAGGGAGGCTTTTGCCTCTCAGCATCACAAAATATTTGCGAAGGAATTGGGACAAGTTGTTAATCCAACTTGTACTCCTTCTTTGAAGGATTGATCTGCATCCTTCTGAATTTCTAGGAATGCACCCTTGGATGAGAGAAGAGGATGCATGTATGCATGGTGGGAGGTGGTAGTGAAGCTAAAGAAATTACAAAATACATATTGCAAATGGAGTAGAAATACATCTGGGGATATTTTCACAAAGCCAAGGTGTTGGGAGGCAGAAATCCTATTAATTTTCAGAGTTGTTTCTTATTTCTTAATCCATTTGGTGCACTGGGAGCTCTCTTTCATCTGTCATTGGATTTGAGCAGAAGTTACGACACATTCCTGAAAAACCCAGTTAACAATTCCTTTATTCTCATTCTCCAATGGCCTTTTTTTCTTGCTCAGGGGCTGCAGTGAACCTGACTCTGGTGACCCCAGAAAAGGCTATCAAACTGGCGGCCAATGACTTCTTCCGGCATCACCTCTCCAAAGACGGGTGAGTAGGGAGTTGACCTTTTGCGGTCAACTTAAAAGACACCGGCTCTTGGAACACGTCTGTTGAGAATCAGGGCAAAGGTGGAATGGGGTAGTGCAATGGCTGAAATATGAGTTGACCTTGAACAGCTCAGCTGGTGATTACCTTCAGGCTAAGGATGTAATGTCTAAAATGGGAAGCGTAAAGCACTCCACTGGATGACTGCTCTTTATTCAAGCTTCTAAAAATAGTCCAAGACTTAAGCCAAGGTTAGTAGATCCAGAATTTGTAGAGTAAATATTTGAGAGGAACCCAGTGGCACTGATCATTGCTCAAACAGCTGCTGGGAGGACCCTTGTCCTCAGCATCCTATTGGATGCTCTGATGCTCCTCCTTGCTCAAATAGATGGCAAGTCAAGTTCTGTAGACCCCAAAATTAGCCCCCTTTTTCTCCTTTTTTATCTTGAAAACAGTTTTAGAGAGGTGGTGAATCTGAATTGACAAAGGGCACTTGCAGCATTACCCAGCCACTGACCTGCATATAAATGCTGAAGGAATAAAATTATCTGTTCAGCTTGCAAGTGAAGGGTGGTTGATGTGAATTGAATATGAGTAAAAGATGCAAGCTGAGCAGTTGAGAGGGGCTGGGCCCTGAATATTTAATGCCATTTTCACCAAGATATTTCCCTTGCAATTTGGAGAACACTTGTATTTCCCTTCAGACAGAGACCTTTCTCCAGAGACAGAGAAGAACACTATCTCCAGTCCTCAAGTGACAGTAGCTGGAAAACAACCTGCTTGGGATATGATCCCAACTTTTCCCATTAGCAGTTATGGGGTGGAGCCTCACTGAAAATGCAAAACTGTGGCATGATTACTTGGCTTAACAACTTCCCAAAACATACCACATCAGTCTTGGCTGCTGCAGATCAGTGGCTCAACAGCTTCAGTGGAGATCGTGGACTGACACAGGTTGAAGATCTGTTTTTTTCATGTGCCTATTTTTTTTTGTTCTGGAGTCTTTTAAAGTATCAGCTAACATATGTCTGTGTGACTCATCGGCTCGCAGCTCTTTGTGATTTTCTGTCTCTTCAGATTTTCTGTCTCTTCTGTGCTGTGCTCAGACAGTGGGAGGTGATGATGTCCTCATGGCTCCTCACCCCTGCCAAGCGGTGGATCTGATCCGTGCAGCAGACAGCAGGGTGCACCTTGGTGTACTGCAGTAGACAGCAGCACAGCTCTACCACCACCTACCAAGAGGGGGCTTAGTGAGTTGTACGGGCAGGACAAGGGGTGCCAAGCTACCATGTCTTGTACTACCACTAAGAGAATGGCCCATGGAAGAAATCAGATTGGCATTGCAACATATTTGGCATTCTGTGAGAGCCATCACTGCTGTGATGTTTCAGCCATTAAAATGTGACATGCCTGTCAGTCGATGTCCTGCCCCGTGAGAGGTAAAGACTTCCTCAAAGTACAAGAGTGTGTGTGTGCCTCAGTGATGGGTCTAGCTTAGAGCAGGACTTTGGGTAAATGGGATGCAGCTGTTTCCACGAGCAGCTGAGGTCTTCACTCAGACCTCTTCCAGTTTCTCTTTTGGGTTCTTGACTGGTCCACACGTGATGTGGATGATGGGCTGCACTTGATTCAGAATAAAGGAGCTAGAGAGTTTTTCCAAGAGTAAGACACCCTGTTCTCCTAAATCATATGTACGGCTGGGACTGGTACTACCATGACCTGGGGCACTACTTGGGGAGTGGCGAGCCTTTTGTCTCAACACAGAGTGTTTTTACTTCCTTTAGAGAAAACAGAGGTTGGGCCACAGTTAGGGGACAAGAGCTAGGCAGCATGTGGAGTTGGGGTCACTCATTCAGCCACCACGGGGGGCTTGGATGAGTGAAAGCTGGTCAGCTCTGCTCATGAGGGTAGCCAGCTTGAGCTGGACAGAGAGGCAGAGCCTTGATACTGCTGTGGTAGATGGTTTAAGGTGTTTCTAACTAGAAATGTCACTCCAAGATGTGATGGGAAAGAAAATGCCTTGTAGTTTTTGTCTGTGGCTGGTATAGGCTATGAACATGGAAGTTCCAGTGCATTCTGTCATCTTTCTTAGTGCACAGGGGGTAGAGGGTGATGGATAAGGCCATGACATTACCAGTGATGCTGAGGGCCCTTAGAAACTGCAGAGCAGCTGCTTACCATGGGATCCCTTTCCTCTGTGTTAAGGAAATCCAAGGCCTGGGGATGGAGTATGTAACCTGCTGGAGGAGTTGTGCCTGGCCATGCTGCTGGCAGTGCATGTACCTTGCCTTTGGCAGTTCACGTGGTCTTTTCCCATATGTAGCACATGCAGCAAATAGGAGTGATTGCAAGGGGCTGTTTTATTGAGTCACAAAGCTATGTGACTCCAAGGGCTTGCCTTGCTCTTGCAAGCTGTTTGCAGTCTGCAGGTTTCTCCCTTTGGATGTTTCTGTCCTAAAGGATACTCTGGTGCTTTCTGACTCAAAGCTGCAAAAGTCTTCTAGATTTCTAATTTAATATTGAATGCTTTTGTTGCTAAGTATCTAGCACTTGTATTGCTTGAAGTATGTTGTGTGAGTTGGTGATCCTTTTCTAATAAAATGTGCATGTTCTATCAGTTAGTTGCTAATTAAAATATGTGCTATTGAAATATACCTCCATGTGCAAGTGGAAGAAGCATGTGTGGACCAGACACAGTGTGGCAAGTCCAGCATGACTCTAAGTAGTCTCAAGTTACAAAATGACTTCCAGTGTTTATGGATTTATTTATTTTTATCCTTTGAAAAACTTAGTGTTGAAATTGCTTTTAAACTGCTAGGATAAAAAAGTGGCATAAAGCCTATTTTTGAAAGGCCAGACTGAAAACAGCACCTGTGATGTAGGAAGCTCCTGGCTACAAATTGCTGGAAGAATATTTTGGGGATGTTGTTATTGCAGGTTTGTGCTAGACTCCCTTTTCCCTAGCTGTGTTCTTGGATGCTGCTGGACATAGAGTATTGGGACAGCAGATCCTCGTGTGGGACCTCCTGCCCTTGTTGGTGCATCTGTCTCCTTGTGTCTGGAGACATCTGTTCCTGCAGCTCTCTCCACCCTAGGACTAGCTCAGTGCTTTTCCCCTCCCTTTGGTGCAGAAAGGTTGTGTGCTCACAGGCTGAGAGACTTGTTTTCCCCTTCTTTGCCAGTTTCTATTTTGATGTCATTATGAGAACCTACAGCTACAGCTTCTTGTTTCATGAGGAAACAAAACCAAATTGGTCCTCCCAAGCTGTCCTGGTCATTTAGGAGCAAGGGAGGCCAGAGTGAGTTGTGTGGGTGCCTAGAACACACTTGCTATGCCAGGGAGGAAAGGAGGGAAACAAAGATACTGAAAAACCTGAAGGGCACCCCATAACCATGACTGAGAGAGGCAATAAGGGTCAAACATTTTTCTATGATAATTTTGACCTAAGATCCTCAACAGTCCCCAGGGGAAGAAGAAGAAAAGGTGACCCACAGGAGAGTCTTCAGGCAGGTCCTTGTGGCACTCTGTAGGGAAGAGTTCCCCTGTGGCTGGGGAAGGCAGGATGTGTGAGAGAGGGCAAACTTCTAGTCTTCAGGCTGCTGGAAACAGGTGGGATTTTTTTTTCCTGTGGCTCTCTGAAGCTGGATGTGTTGAGAGACTCATAGTCTCACAGCTACTGTTAAAATAGTAGTGGCTTCACTGTCTTGAGCACAGGACATGAAAAGAGGGCTAAGTGAAGCACTCGAGCGTGAAACTCTTGGGTATGAAGCTGAGGAAGCAATTTAGACTGGTAGTACACCAGCTTTTGAAGTACATCACTGATTTTTGGGTGGCCAGTGTGCGAGGCCTCTTTGACTGATGTAAGTAGTGCCTACGTTTTATGTCCTCTTTGAATCTGGGTGTTAAACACTTAATAAAAATCAGTCTCTTTAAAGTGTCCTACAAGGTTTCATGTTTATCTCCAAAGTGTTGAGTGCCAGACAGCTGTTTTGTTTGGCATGTGTTTGCCAAGTTTTGTTCATTTTTCAGGTTCTTGGTGAAATATTCTGACTTGGTTACAGTAAGAAGTATTTCATGCCTTCTTACATAAGCAATTTGTTGCTCATAAAAACTCTTTAGTGTCCCTGGATGAGTTTCCTGTTGCTCTTCTCCAAGATTCCCTTACTTCTCCTGTCCTCTTTAGTCTTGACCTTTATTTTGTTTGCAGTTCTGAAGCATAGGCTGGCAATCTGCTGTCTTAGCAGCTCGGATCCCTTGGAAGACCAGCACGACTGAGTTAATTCTGCCTTTGCTGATGCCAGCAAATTTTCTTCCTTTTTGCTTCCCCCTGCCTTGTGTCTTTGCTCAGGGATGAGAAATAGCCAACTGTAATTCTGAGATGAGCAAGGCACTTTTCCTTCAGTCCTATGCGGGTGTGGAGACCAAAGCTTGTTCTCCATTGCCTTCCCAGCTGATGTCTTCCCAGGACTCTTTCCTTCATCTGCTCTTCTTTCAGGGTCTTCTAAAATACTCAGACCATCTCTTCTGTGGCGCCTGTTTAAGTATCCATTGCATGACCTGGTTGATTCATGAGCTTAGAATGCTCACAGACAGGCTGTAAAGTGGGGCTCTTGATTTAGAAAGGAGGGATGCTGCTGCTAGTCCTCCTGCTGCTGAGCTGCTGAATCACCCTGCACACACTGTGCTTTGGTCTTTCTCTACCCTTGTGGGCCAAGGCAGCCTCTCCTGCAGTTATCCATTGGATGCTCAGACACTTCTTTAATGTAGGTAACCCTCATCCAACTCACTGAGACTTGTAGGTGAGGGAGAAAGAGACAGTTAAGAACTGATAATCTCCCTGTGCCTATTCAGGGATAGCTGTTTGGGGAGGGCTCTTTTATTTAGCATACAGAGACTTGGGGAATTACAGTGGGTTGAAGCTGTTGACATCAAAGGTCAGCCAAAAAGTAAATGCACTTTTAACTGTTAGTCTGGAGGGAACTAGACATGGGCTGTTTCATCACAGAATGCACCCAGGAGAGGAGCACTGCCCTTGTCACCATTCCAAGCACGTCTTGGGACAAAATGAGGGCTGTGTTCAACATGCCCAGTCGTGTTACCCTGTTCCATTGTTCACTTCCACAGACATTCATATTGGAAAAAACCACTTGGGATTTCCTGCCAGGGCAAACCTGATGCAGGCAGAGAGTCAGCCTTCTCTTGACTTAGTTCAAACACGCAACCCAGAGCTCCTGCACATATCTGGAATAATGACTACCAGAGCAACATTTTATCTGGCAATGCTACATCAGTGCTTCATTTTGCTTGTCTGAGGTATTTTTGAGCTGGCATTAGAAGTGAGAGGGAGCTTGTAATGGAAACTTCCTTGCTTTTACATTTCCCAGCATCATAGCTCCAGCTTTCTGAAGTGTGGTTGCAGTGGCTTGTTGTTCCCCCTTGGAAGATCAGGGGTGGGTTAAAGGGAATGACTGGTATTTTGTGAGCGTGTCCCCAAGGGGCTGTGGCAGATAGGGTGCCCTCCCTTTGAAGGATGACTCCTGTGTGTTGGTCCCCTAATCCATATGAAATACCCACTATTTAAATTGTTTGAAAGAAACTCTGTGTGGTTTGAAACTCTTTGGGAACATTCTACAGTCTGTTGGGCTGGCAGACCAGAAGCAGAAGTTATTTCATGAGTGAGGAAAGTGATTTCCAACCAGGGGACACTAACCTCTTGGGTAGGAAATGAAAATGGATGGCTTTGTACGGATGTTTCCTTAGGTCAGAGATTTTGTGTCCGGAAATCTTATCGTCCTGATTCCAGAATGACTCTTTTTGTTCCCTGCCCAAGCAGAGTAAACTCACATATGGTCAAGATTTTTCAGAAACTTGAAAAAAATACTACTCTGCTCCCATGTGACATCAATATACCAGTGCTGTCAGAGATCCTAACTTTGGACTGACGTGTTCCTCTGGAAAAGTCCTCCATAAACCTCTAGTTCCTGGTTTTGACTTTATTTTTCAGCTCTAGTTTGAAACTCTTAATTTGGATCAAGCATGAATCTCCTCCCCTTCCCATTTGTCATTGTTGATTTGTCACAAATTACTTGTATGTCAGTTAAAAAAGTGGAATGACTGATTTCTGCCAGTGCAGAATCTGGGGCTATTATGTGTATTTTATATTTAACACCCTCTTGCTGTGATAAAAGATGATTTCTGCATTTGTAGGACCGGATCTTTGCTGATGTTGTAACTTTTGAAGTTAGTCGAGATGTGCCAGTTTTTAAACCACTGAGGATAAGGCCTGTGGTGCCTTAAATATTTAACCCCCTTTTTTGTCTAGACATGAACCATTTTCAAACTCCTTTTATGTGCAGACTGGTGAGGTTTTGCAAAGGGAATTTGACCCCCTGTGTGGCAAATTTTAAACCTCCCGTCAAAAGATTTGCTTATCTTAGGCTATGTTTTTCTTGGACTCTCCCCAGTTCCCAGAATATGCCAACCAAAAGCTGAAAGGCATTGTTCTAGGTGCTTTTGATACACCTGTTTGACATCTCTAAAATAAACCCACATGTATAACCCTTCTCTGGGTCACATTGGCATAGCTCCATGGAGTTCAATCAAGTCAGACTGACTTTTCTTGGCTGGGATAATGGTCCACAGATGAACAAGCAGGCCAAGTCTTCCCAATCTTTTGAACTGGGTATCAAAGCAGTCACCCTGGATGAAAGCCAGAAGAAATGTACTCCAAGGATGCTCCAGGGCTCTTGCTAAAGTGGGAGATCCTCTGCTGTGCTGTAGAGGGAGACTGACAGCCAGCCCCTTTGAGTGGTTTGCTTCCTCCCATGGCCACGCTAGGGACTGTGCAGCCTTGCTGCCGACTGCATTGAGCCATGCAGAGACTGCTTCTGTGCTTCAGGCTGACCAAAAGGCACAAGTTGGCCACCTCCAGGTGTCAGTAGCAGTGGGGACCCCTGGATTGGCACACCCTGGTACCTCTGTGCCTCCAGGAAAGCTTGCTGTGCACACTTCAGCACCCATGTGGGTAACTCAGTGGGAGGGATTGTTCTTTGCAGCTTCTCATCTATGGGGAAATTTGGAAAGGAGAGACTGCGAAATATTTCTCCGTTCAGCCTCATAGGAGAGCTCTATATTTAGTTGCTGGTAATCTCTGTTGTGGCTCTGTGCCTCTAATCCCCTGCTCTGATATCCTCCCTGGAGAAGATGAGAGGTGGAGAAATTGGCCCAGCTGACGTGGTGGCCCAGCAGGATTACAGCACATCTGCCCTCGCTTTCCTGAAGGGTTGACACTGAAGCTGCTTTGCTGGCCCACTGCACCATGTTGTGCTCTGTGTGTGTGCATGTAAAACCCCTGGCACGGGAGTGTGCCTTGGTTTTGCAAGGGAATAGGGCATATCATTGTGGGACTGCTTTTGCCATTGTGTGGGGACTCTCCCTGGGCAGGTTGAGATGAGGTATTGGTGCAGGAGCAGGGCTGTGGGAGGCAAAAATAGTACTTGCATTTAAAACAGAAAAAAGATGAGGCTGTTTCCCTTTGGCTGTGTGATTTATATATGCCTCTTTTTTTCCCCTTTTTAGAGAAGAGAATGTCAGATGTACTTTTTAATCAAGTCAGTGTTTTCTGGTGCCAAGGCGTGAGGTTTTTTACAGGGCGAAAACACATCAGTTTCTGAAAATTGAGACTTCATGAGCTTTTGCATCCTGAGTTCCTCTTTTTAGTCTTAGCTGGGCTATTTTATGGCTTTGGAACACAGGGAACAATGAAATGCTGCATTTTGTTAGGCAAGAACATGCCACTGATAATAATCCCTGCTCTCTAGTGCAGAGGACGTACAAAGTTGCAGTGATGGGGGTCCATCCCACTCCTTGTCTCTCAGGAAGTTTAGTGCAAAGGCTACTTTTACAGTTTTGGAAAGGCTAGTGAGATGAAGCAGCTCATAACCACAGAGGAGCTGCCTCCCTGATTCATGTTTGCTGTTTATTTATTTTGCTTTTCTTGGAGAACTTGAAAGCAGTAAGTGTAATGTTTTCCCCCCTTTCTCCTTGCTCTGTGGTCTCTGTTTGTTGACAGTGTTTAAAGGACTAGGCTGGCAGAAGGAAAGCTGCTTATCAGCCTTAATGCTCGGGTCCTCTGGTGCCTCCTGAAGTTGATACCCTTTCTGAAAGCTGTGCCCCACCCAGGGGCAACATCGTGCTGTAAGGGAGCTGAAGCACTCTGTCTGTGGATGGAGAGGGTTGTGTGCTCCCATCTGGGGCTGTTCTGACTGGGCTTGTGGCTTTCTCTGAATGTTCTGTTTCTGGGACCAAAGGAGTCTATTCCCCAGGTCTGGTGATGCCAGCAGAGATGCCAAGCCTGGGCTGTGCTGAATTGTCAAGCCAAGCCCTGTCTCCTGGGCTGCCTTTCCTGTAACCTCCAGGGTCAGAGATGTGCCCTGAGCCTTGTACCAGCTGCCCCAGTGTTACTCCAGGCCACCTCCTCTGACCACTCTTTTCTTTGAGCAGGAAAAAACTGACACTGATGAAGGAGATGCTGGCGGGCTGCGGTGCAGGTACCTGCCAGGTGATTGTCACCACTCCCATGGAGATGCTCAAAATCCAGCTGCAGGATGCAGGACGTATTGGTATGTGGACTTTTCTTCCCTGTGCACTGAACAGGGAGGGGAGAAAGGGCTGGGACTGGGTTGTCAAGGTGGAGGTGAGAGAATGAGTGGAGAAAACCTTTTTCCTTCCCCCGGTCTCCCATGTCAGAGATATCTCAGACTGTAGCAGAAGTTTCTCCTCTTCTTCCCAGCTTCCTTCCCCCCCCCCCCCTCTCTCAGCTGGCTTTGCAGAGGCCCTTGCAGTTACAAAAGGTGATGGTTTTTTTGCTCAAAGCAATAGGCTTGGCAATTGAAACGGCAAATGCTGCTGGTGGATGGAGAGAGACAGGAGAGATGACTGGGTGGTCATCTTGTGAGTGATTGAAACTCGTTAGATAATGTGCAACCAAGAAGGGATTAGCATCTTCCAGTGCCTTTCCCTTGTGGTGCTTCCTCCATCTCCATGTTTTCTGATGTCTGTTCTTTCTCCCTTCTACCCCCCTGTAGCACCTCCCTAACAGCTTCCCAAGGGGATGTGCTCTTTCCAAATGACTTGTCTCCCCTTGTACTCTGTCTTCTTTTCTTCCTGACAAAAACAGCAGTTGTCTCGGTTGAAACAGTAAATAAAATTCTCCCACTGCACTGGATTTGAACGAGGTTGGGGGTCAGGCTCTCAGGACTGTGGGCAGGAGCTGGCAGACAGAGGCAGAAGGGAGTGTGAGCCTCTTGGCTGAAACAATGTGGAGTGTTTCTGGTGAGAATGCAGACCAATCTGGCACAGAGACTCTAGGGAAAAGAGTTGATTGCTTTTGCCTTAGTCTCTTCCAGAGGTCAGCCTGGGCGATGGCCTCACTCCCCAGGAGCCCTGCATGACACTGTTAGAATCCGTGTTTGTGGCTCTTCCTGGCAAATGGGCCAATTTGCCCTTTAATCTCTCATTGGATGTGGCGTTTCTGAATAATCGCGGATTTACTTTTTCTTTCCTCTCTTCACTGTTTTTAATGCAGACCTTATCCTCTTTGTGCGTATTATTTTAAAATGTTTGAAGGAATTAAGCCATGGTTTGAGGGTTCAGGAGAGGTTTTTGCTGCTGTGAACAGCCTGTTCTCTGTGTGGCAGGAGAGCTGTGGTGTCCCAGTGGCAGCCAGAGGATTGCCTGCAGGTTGATGTGTTCTCCATCTTCTGGCCAAAGGGTAGAATTGCATCAGTTGGGAAAGTGGGAGAAACCAAGGTTGTGTTTATAAATCTGGCTGAGAAACTCCCCGGGTTAATGATTGCTTTCAAGGGAAGGAGACAAAGAACAGAACTGTTGAACTACTGTCATTTATGAACATCTTTGCTTTGTCGTACAGGCAGCTCAGGGACACAGCTGGAAGCAGGGACTGGCACCTGCCTACGCATAGCAGCTCCTGTTCTCTACACTGCAGGGATTGTGTGTGACAGGCTGCTCCTGCTCAGGCAAACCATTTGGTGGGAAATGCAGTGAGCATCGCTGTGGTGTGGCAGCACCAGATGCCATACTGGGACAGGCTGAGGGAGATGGGCAGACTGGGAGCAAAAGCTTGCAGGGCACCTGGCTGGCCTTCTATGGCCTTCATGCATATTTTGTCGCACCTGGAGATCTGCCTCTTCCTCCTTGTCCTATGGCACCAGGCAGCAAGAGATGCTGCTGAGCGACTTGCAGACCTGTGGTTGTGCTCTTCTCCCCAGCGGCACAGAAGAAGCTGATGGCAGCACAGGCCCAACTCTCCTCTTCCCCTGCGGCGGGGGCGGCCGAGCCGGTGGTGGAGACGCGCACCACAGCGACACAGATAACGAGGGAGCTGCTGCGGAGCAAGGGCATCGCGGGACTCTACAAGGGCCTGGGAGCCACACTGCTAAGGTAGGGTGGACAAAACTATGGTCCTCCGCATGTGCTGGGGTCTTCAGTTTGAGTGCTGAAAAAAAGGGGGAGCCCATTGATTCTGCAGGGCTGCATGCCTCCCGTGGGCCTGTTGTCCTTTGTGCAGTCAGTTTTACCCCTCTGAGTTTCCCCTCCTGTCTGCGTTGCAGTCGCAGAGTTGGGATGTCTGCATTGCACTCAGGGCTGTGCTGCCAATGTGTGATGCTTGCAGCCCCTCCATTGCTCACTTTCTTGGTGTCCTTCTCTGAGTTGGCTCATCCTTGTACTTCTTTCTTCCCTTTTCTCCCACCCCACTGCAGGGATGTCCCATTCTCCATTGTTTACTTCCCGCTGTTTGCAAACCTGAACAAGCTGGGCCAGAAAGACCCCAATGTCAAGGCTCCATTCTACGTGTCCTTCCTCTCTGGATGTGTGGCTGGCAGTACGGCTGCAGTGGCTGTCAATCCTTGTGATGGTGAGTCCTGAGCAGCCTGTGGTGGTGGCCTGGTGCCAAGTGACAGGAGTAAGAGGCCCAGAGTGGACTAGGTGAGGAGGAGGGTGACTGCCAGCCTCTTCACTGTATGAGGGCACAGGGAGGCACAGGAGGGGACCTCTGCTGTCTGAGCTGCCACCAGCTCAAATGGTGTGACTTCAGCTGAGCTACACTTTTGGCCACAGCTTGCACAGTACTCAATAGGTAGGCCAGAAAGAGGGTGTCATTCATTTCAGTCGTTCTTCACAGGAATGGCTGCAGACAAGCCCCTGAAAAGCCACATTTCCATGTGGAGTGACCATATGCAGACCACTTACATACATATGGTCATGGAGAAACAGAGAAAGCCTCAAATCTATGGCCTTTTCTCCTGCCTCACAGCATCTGCCTTAAATACCACCTTGGTTTCTCTCCTGTGAAGAACACCAGGAAGTAACTCCTCTCTCTCCAACATTGCACACGCTCCAAGGTGTGAAAGAATGTAAAAACAGAATTGTATATTTTAGATACTTCTTCCAGAAGGAGCTGAGCATTTGAAAAGGAGTTCCCACTTTGCAGAAAGATATCTGAATTTGGAAGTGTTTAAAGCTTAAGTCAGCCTTTGAAGCCTGGATGACAGTGAGGGGAGAGGTTGGGTTTTGGGTGGCTGTGTGGGTTTTTTATCTGTTTATGAAGGGATGGGTTTTCCCCGTTCTTGCTGATAAATATACGAAAGTGTTCTGTGTTCCTGGTAATCTCATTTTGACAGTGTTTCAAAGACATTACTCTTGGGCTGGCCCTTGCCTGCTATGCTCCCAGTGCTCACCAGTGTCTCTTCTTTTCTCCAGTGATCAAAACGCGGCTGCAGTCCTTGCAGAGGGGAGTGAATGAGGACACCTACTCGGGAATCCTGGACTGCACCAAGTAAGACTCCTCGTGAAGGAGGGCACCACATCAGGTGTATGGCATCTGCTGCTGCCTGCTGCCAGGCAGGCAGTGCAGCTTTTAGATCCAACCAGCAGCTTCTGTTCCAGGTTCCCTCTGAAGCTGTGCTTTTATTAATCTATCTATCTCTGTGCATAGATAGATATATATCCATATATATATATAGTTATGTAAAAGAGAACTTCTCCCCATATTGAGCAAGATAAATATAGCATTTATATTTAAATACTTATGTCCAAACCCCCGTAGTCATAACAGTGAGATTTTATTTCTGCAAGGGAAGGCAATGCTGTGGTTGTCTCTCCCGAGGCCCCGCTGTGTGAGAATCCTACACTATTAAGTCTTGTATTCCTCCTGGGACTGCTCTGCACAGTGTCTGCAGGAGCACTGCCACAGTGGGCTGTCCCCAGCTGCATCCTGTGCTAAACTGTGGTCTGGCTGCTTCAAAACGTGAAAGGACTTTTTCTGCTTCTGTATTTCTGTCATGGCCAGAATCTCTTGCCATCTGGCCGTGTCCCATGCTGAGGGTGGAGCTGGCCCCGCTTTGGTACGGGGGGACCTCTTGATGTAAGCTTGGAGTGGGTCATCTTAGCTGTACTTCCAGACACAGGCAGATGCTCCTGCTCTGGGTCAGATGTAGGGATGGGGCATGTTTCTGCATGGCCATTTGCAGAGCATGTGGGGGATGATCTGCTGTGGGGGCGGTGCCAGGCGACAGCTCTTGCCTGGATTTAGCCTCTGGAGGGAGGCAGAAAGCCAGGGCATGGCCAGAAGCTCTCCTGGCATGGTGGAGGAGTGAGGTGGACACTTACCTGTCTCTGCTGTTTCTCCCCAGGAAGATCTGGCAGAAGGAAGGGCCCACAGCCTTCTTCAAAGGGGCATACTGCCGAGCCCTGGTCATTGCTCCTCTCTTCGGCATTGCACAAGTTGTCTACTTCATTGGCATCGCGGAGTTCCTGTTGGACATGCTCCCCAAGCCCCGGGCCTAGCCCTGGCATGCTGGTGTGCCCTCCCGCCCTCTGCAGCGCTGAATTCATCCCCGTGTTCACCATCCATGCCCATTGATGTCAGAGCAACAGCACAAAGGGTTCGCGCAGGGATGCCGAAGGGATGTGGTCTCCAGATGAGCAAACATGGGGAGGGAGAGAGTCCCTTCTCTGTCTTGGTCTGGAACCTGCTCCCTCCTGGTCCTTCCACGGACAATAGTTAATTATTCATATCTCTTTTTTTTTCTAATTTCCCTTTCTTTTTTTTTTAATTGTCATTCTTAAGGACACTGGTAAGCACAGACTGGGCTTGCAGACCCAGAAGTCTCCTCTCAGCCTTGGGGAGAAAGAGAGAGGGGAAAGAAATAACTTGAACCCTCATCCACCACAGATTCCCTCTTTCTTCCTGGAGCTGCCAGCTATCTGAGGAGGAGCTGGAGGGGCAGCTGTGTCCCCTCAGCACCTCCTTGGGTCAAGAGTGGGCACTGCACAAAGGGGGCTTATCTTATTGCTGCTGGAGGCACAGTGGGGGGGGTGCTGGATCTGGCAAGTTCCTTGGCCTGGAAACCTTCACTCCTCCCTTCTCCCTTTTTAAAAACGAGTTGGACTTAAATGAATGCTGATTGTTAATATTGATTTTGTAATTATTTTTGTTTTAAAGCAAAAGGGATATCCCTCCTAACTAGGTGTCACAGGCACATTCTGGTGAGGTGCAGAGATAGGATGTCTGCTCTGTAGGGAACATGTCTGTGGGATCACATGAATGTCCAAAGGTGCTTCCCTGCTTGGCTACAGGCAGGGAAGGGAGAGGAACTTGGGATCAAGTTATTTTCATTTGGGGGTGTTTTCTGGGTGGGTTTTTTGGGGGGGCGGGGTGTGTTTGGTTTTGGTTTTTTGGAGGGGGCTTTTATTTGTTTGTTCTTGGTTTGTTTGGGTTTTTTTTAATGTAGGGTTGTGGGGAGGGAATACCAAACAACAAGAAACCACTTACATTCCTTCAACCTGCCCACCCCCAGGGTGATAAAGTGGTGGCTGCAGGTGTAGAGTAGCTGATCTAATTTTTTTCCAGCCTGACCCCAGGTGTGGGAAGGGAGGCACCTACTCCATTTCTGTGGTGCCCAAACTCAGGGAGCCGCACTAGAAATGCTGCTCCTGTGTGCTCACCTTGCAAGGTGAAAACACAAAGCCTGGTTGTGTTTTGATGTTTAACTTGGGTGTGTTTGGAGTCAGCCAGTGTAGAGGAGGCAGAAGGTTCCTGCACCCTGATCCAGGAGCTGTTTGCAGGTGCATTACCTGCAGGGTGAGTCCTCTGCATCACAAAAATCTCGTCATGCCAT
Organism: Manacus vitellinus; assembly: GCF_001715985.3. Classification (NCBI taxonomy): domain Eukaryota; kingdom Metazoa; phylum Chordata; class Aves; order Passeriformes; family Pipridae; genus Manacus; species Manacus vitellinus. Next base: position 2,869,745 of record NW_021940681.1, on the reverse strand, counting down.
TGGCTTCTGGGGTGGTGATCACTGTTGGGTGCCAGAGGCCAAATCCACACCTACAGCTCGCTCTGTCAAAGGGACACTGCCCCAGCTAATATCACTTGTCAGAGGACTTCCTCATTCAGTACTCTTTTGGGCTATGTAATTAATTCTAGTTTAAATGACCTTAAGTGTGAGACCTTCCAACCCAGTGTGATCTTCTCCGTTATTTATTCCATTTGGTGCAATCCACCCAACTTTGGTGTTGAAATTAAACTGGTTGAATTCACTTTTCATTCCTTCTTTTTGCTTTGTTCTCCAGGCGCTTGCTTGGTGTTTGTGTTTCAAATGTGTTTTAAATTAATTAAAAAAAAATCCCTGTTTTTAATGTTTAAAAGGAAACCACCTCTGTTTCAATGTTCTTGGGTTAGGTTTTTGTAAAACCTGTATGTTGAGGGCCTTCTTCCGTGATGAATCCTTTTTCTCTTCAAGAAAGTTGTTCTGTGGCTGATTTGTTACTTGTCACTATGCATATATGAATAATTTTCTTTATTTTTCTTAATGACTTCTCCATGTATCTGGGAAGGAATCTGTGCAAAGATGATGATAGTTGTCTGTTCTGTGTGTGGTGCTGTGATGCTGCTCTTGCTCTGGATTTTCCTTGGGTGGAATTAAAAGAGAAAGATTTATTTTATTTTTTTTTTAAGGTGCCCCATTCCTTGCTGCTTTGTGATTTACAAGGAGGGTCCTCAAAAGAGACTTTGCCAATAAAATTAGTGGGGTTTCAGCCTGCCCTCCTGCCTCCAAGGATTGTCCTCTGAAGCAGGGTGACTTGTGGCTGCAGGGGTGTATATGGGGTGCAGGTTTGGATTGTGGGGTTAAGTTTGGAGGAAAATTTGGTGCAGTGAAGGGGTGAGGTTCAGGGAAAGCTCTCCTTGTCCTTTGGGATGCTTTTGAAAACCTCTTTGTAAAACTGACTCTTCCTTCTCAAATCACCAGCTCTTCTTCCCCTATGTTGGAGCTAGTGACCCTAATGGGGCTGATTTTTAGCTTCTTGGACATGTCCCTGAGTCAGCAGGAACTGGGGAGGCAGCAGGGGGTAGTGACCGTGGCTGCACAGGAGCTCCCCAGGCGGGCAGGGTCCTGCTTGCAAAAAAAAATAGAGTTTAAAATGGGAGAATTCTCATCAACCTAATTAATCATCTATTAACTGAAACCTGCTGGTATTGATTGCAATAATGAGGAATAAAAGTAAATAAACACCCCTCGGCTCCCTTCCCTGCAGGTGCCACTTGTCCCTGGGGCAGCAGCTGTCAGCCAGCAAGGGGTCAACTCCTTGTGCGCCCTTGCTGGTCCCTCTGGCATCTCTCCACCCACCCCAGGCCCTTCCCAGTCATACCTTGTCCATGTCAGCCCTGTCCCTTGCTCCCACCCTGCCCCTGGCTGCCATGGCTCCTGTTTGTTTGGGTTTCATGGTGTTCACTGCCCTTAAATACATTTTGCTGGAGCTGCTGTACTTGAACCCTGTCTTGGGTTCAGGTGCGTGAGTCAGTTTTGGCTGGTGGAATTCCCTGGAACGCAACAAGGAAATTTCCTAAAACCCTGGGGAGACATTCCTACGAAGCAAATGGAAAATTCTGGCAACCGATAGGAGAATTCCTGGAAAGCAAAGGGAAACCATCCTAGAAAGTTAAATATTCTGGAAAACAAATGGGAAATTTTCTGCAAGACAATGTAGGAATTTTCTTGAGAGCAGTAGGGGGAAGTAGGAATTTGTAGAAAGCAATGGGGTGAACTTTCTATAGGGAGGATAGTGTAGAGAGGCAGGGAGAGAAATTCTAGAAAGCAAGGAGGAAATTTCCTCAAATACCTAGAAAATTTCTGAAAAGTAACTAATAATTCCTAGAGGGTAAATTTCTGAGAAAGTGAAGGAGAAATTGGTGGAAAGCAAAAGGGAAATTCCGGGGAGAGGAAGAATGATATTATTTCAGAAATAATTTCTTGCTTCCCAGGGAGTAAGTCTCGTGGGGGAATTTCCTAGGAAAGCACTGGAGATCCTGTAAGCAGAGGGGGAAATCCTGGAAAGCAATGGAGGACTCTAGAGAGCAACAAGGACATTTCCCAGGAAACAAGGAAGAAATAGCCTTCAAAGTGACTGGGAAATTTCATGGGAAACAGTGGGGGTTTTTTTAGGAAGGAAGCTGAAGATTTCCTGGAAAACAAAAGGCAGTGTTCTGGAAAAACATGTAGGAGTGCCTAGTAAGCAGCAGGGAGAAGTTCCTGGAAAGAAGAGGAAATTTCCTCAAAAACAGCACAGTGGGAAAAGAGGCAGCAGCAACTCCGTGTTTCAGCCCCAGTGACCCCCACTCTGATCCTTGGGTAATGAACTCGAAAAACATCTCAGGGGATTTGAGTGGTTTTTGCTGCTTCCCGCAGAGCTCCAGGGGGCTCAGGGGAGAGCCGGGAGGGCGCTGGGGCTGCCCCTGACCTGCCTCCTGTCATGGGTATGGATGAGCTGTTCCGCCTCTGCTTCAATGTCGAGCGTTGCCCTCCGGGCCTTGGCCTTTAATTGCGTTTTATTTCTTGACAGCCTTAGCTGCAGCCGAGGCAGCCCGGGAGAAGAAGGGTTAAAATAACGGGAAATCTCCCGGGGATTCCCAGCCCTGTGCCCAGGCGCGCCCCGGGAAGCCCCGGCGGGAGCGGGTGCGGCTGAGCCCCGGGGCTCTGTTTGCCCCGAGCTCACGTTTTAAGTCCGGTTTATTTATTTTAAATATGATTAGTTTGGGGAGGGGGTTGCGCGGGGCTGCGCAGCAGCATCTTCCGGGGCGGGGCCGGGCTGGAGCATCCCCCGGGCACCCCCGGGAGCGGCGGGACACACGCGCACACACCCCCACATACCCTCCTCCCTCGGGAGCGGCGGCACTTTCCTTTCGGAAGGGACACGTGATTTCCAGGAAAACGGAGTAGGCGGATAAAGGACCGGGCGGGACGCGGCGGCCCCCGCACCGAGGTCGCCGCCCGTCCCGTCGCAGCAGCTCGGCGGAGCCCGCACTATGGCAGCGCAGGAGAACGAGGGGTAAGCGGCGCCCCAGCACCCCCGGGCCGCCGTCCCCGGGTGGCTCTGATTCCCCCGGTGACGGCCCCCTGCCCGCAGGGAGGCCCAGAAGCTGCGTTTCGTCCCGTGGCTCCTGAACGCCATCAACAGCGGGAACTACCGCGGGCTGCGCTGGCTCGACCGCGAGCGCACCACCTTCCGCGTCCCCTGGAAGCACAACGCCAGGAAGGACATCACCAGCAGCGACCTGGAGGTCTTCAAGGTAGGTGGGGTTGAGGTCACCAGCAGGAACCTCACGGTCTTCAAGGTGAGCGGGATGGGGCTGATATGCAGTGCTCTTTCCAGGTCTTCAGGGTGGGAGGGTTGGAGTGACCACGCCTTCAAGGTGGGTGGGATAGGGTGGTGACCAGCAGCGAGTTGAGGTCTTCAAGGTGGGTGGGATGTGGGAACTGGGAAGGCAGGGGAAGACCAGTCATCCCTGAAACCTCCATGCTCATGGAGACAGAGGCCCCATGCTTACCTCCTTGCACCCACAGGCCTGGGCAAAGGTGGGTGGGAGGTATGAGGAGTCATCTGAGGACCCGGTCAAGTGGAAGACCAACTTCCGCTGTGCCCTGACCAGCACCGGCATGTTCAAACGGCTGAAGGACAATTCCAAGTGTGGCGAAGACCCACACATGGTCTTCACCATTAACCAAGGTGAGTCTGCCCCCAGAGGGGGCTCTGTTGGGTGGGGTGGGCGATCTCAGGACGCCCCATTCCTGATGATCTCCTTTCAGCCACCCTTAAGCACAGCACGGAGGGGGACTTCAGCAGCCCTGATCCTGCGTTGGACCAGCAGCCAGCACAACAGCAGCTGCAGGTAGCTGGGTGGGCACAGCAGGCTAGTGGGGTCCCCACTGCCACTGCTCAGGCATTGCACCTCTATGGCCTTGGGCTGCTCTCAAACTGCAGCCCAGCTTCTGGCCAAAATGCAGGTCATGGGGAGGCTGTGAGCTCCTCAACCACAGCAGAAAGGTCCCATCCTGCTTCCCTTCACAGGTGGAGCTTCACCCCCAAGACATTGCCCCAGAAATTGCTCTCCCAGGTAAATGTTAGTCCCACAATCATTTTTTTTTGGAGGGGGCACCCCGCTAGGCTCATTTGGGGCTGATTTTGCGGTTGTGAGACATCCCACCTGCTGTGCTCCCCCCTAGGCAGCACCGACCCCACACAGCCCGTGTCACTGGAGAAGCTGCTGCAGCTGTGTGACATCTCCCCCCGTGACGCTGTCTGCATGACCCCGTCCTGGGTGCCCGCAGGTGAGACCAGCCCTGCTCACAGGATGCAGAGCGGGTGGCTCCATGGGTGGGTGATGCCAGCACCTCCCCAAATTGGTGATTTCCCTGCAGGGGACACCCTCAACCCGGACATCCTGCTCCAGCCTCCCCAGGACAGCCTGCTCCAGCTTCGTGCCGACCCCAGCCAGAACAACTGCTTCCCTCTCCCGGCATTTCAGCAGTGGGTGCCCACAGTGGAGCAGCCCGCTTTGGGCACTTACAGCCCCCTGGACTTCATGCCACCAGAGGAGCCAGGTGGGTGCTGTGGGGCACGATCCAGCCCTGGGCATGGGAATGCCATAATGGGGTGGGAAGAGGCCAGGGTGCTGCCACTTGCACCCCATGTCAAAGCAACCCTCATCCCCCTGCATCCCGAATCCCCATGCCGATGCTGCTCATGTCCTGCTGCAGGAGCTGTGCCACTGCCATGTCACCTGACAGAGGGCGTGGTCCCCATGCAGGCACCAGGGGAGGCGATGTTTTTGGTCCCCACCGCCAGCCCTGTGCCACAGCCACAGCAGCTGGTGGGTGACACAGGTGAGGGTTATTAATTATTAGTAGTTAGAAATTATTATACTTATTAACAGTAAATAATGCCGGGGGGGTTCACTTTGGAGAGGGAGAACATTTCTGTTTGGAGGATGCGGCCGCTGATCACTGCCTGGTGCAGGTCCCTTCGTCTCTAACCTGGACGTCACCATCTACTACCGGGGAAAGGAGTTCCATCGGGAGATCGTGCAGGGCAGCCACTGCCTACTGACGTACCAGCCCCTCGGGGGCTCCCCAGCGGTGGCTCAGGGCCCCTGGCACGTGGTGCACTTCCCCAGCCCCGCCAACATGGCCGATAGAAAGCAGTGGCGTATCACCGAGGAGCTGCTGGGCAAGGTGGGGCTGCAGCTGGAGCAACGTGCCTACAAGGTCTTTGCCACCCGCCGGGAGAAGTGCAAGGTATTCTGGGCCCTGTCCCAACAGCTCGAAGGTGTCGAGGACCCCCCATTCAACCTTCTCTGCCGGGACCAGGAAACCCCTATTTTTGACTTCAGTGAGTTTAGCACAGGTGGGTAGGGGTGTCACATTGTTCCCCATGTGTTGTTTCATCTTCATCCTGGTTTTGGGGCTCACGGGAAACAGGATGTTACAAGCATCCAAATCTTCCCAGTCCTTCCATTCCCCAGGCTCACCCCAAAACTGATTCCTGTCTTCTCTTGCAGAGCTAAGGGACTTCCGCAACGGCCAAAGGCGGCGGTCCCCTGACTTCACCATCTACCTCTGCTTTGGTCAGGCCTTCTCCAAGGCCAAGCCTAAGGAGGCCAAGCTCATCCTGGTCAAGGTGAAGGAGCCAACAACCACTGCTGCCCAGGGAAGGGGAGAGACTCATGAGGGCCAGGGGAGCTGGGACTCTGGGTGCCTGAGGAGGGGGACCCTTGAGGTCTGTGGGAGAAGGAGGATCTGCGTGCCTGCGGAGGGACCCTTGGGGGCTGGGGCAAATGGGTTTCTGGGTGCTTATGGATGGGGACTCTTACATGATGGATGGGGGATGGAGGTTCCTCAGGGTCTGGGGAGGGGGACCCTCAGGGGCCTGGGGAGGTGAGTGCCTGGGTGCCCAAAGAGGGAGACCCTCTGTGGGCAGTGGAGATGGGGATCTGGGAGCCCTTGGCATTTGAGGCAGATGGATATCTCGATACTCCTTGTGGGGCTGAGAGAGATGGGGGAACTGAGTGACAGGGAAGGGGGACCCTTGGAGACTGGGGGGGCTGGGTGACCAGGGAGGGAACCCTTGTGGACCAGGGGAAACATGGGGCAGCGGTGGACCTGAGTCAGAAGACACTCGGGGTCTGGGCGGGATGCTGTGGAAGGCAGCCCAGGGATGGGAACCTTGGGGTGGGGGAGACAAAGGATGCCCCAGACACCTCCTCCCTCCGCTCCAGGAAGACAGGGCTATGCAGGGTGCTGCAGCCACATCAGGCTGTTGCAGCCACATCAGGCAGCTGCCCATAACCCTGACATTTTTCTTCTGCAGTTGGTGCCCAAGTTCTGCGAGTACTGCTATGAGATGGTGCTGCAGGAGGGAGCCTCATCCCTCGACAGCCACACCATCAGCCTGCAGCTCTCAGACTCCTTCAGTCTCTACGATCTCATTGAGCAGTACACCATGCAGCTGGACTGACCCCCAACCACCCCATGGTCCCTGGGACAGGCAGCAGGACCACTGGGCACTGTGCAAACCGGCACCCCCAGCTCAGGGACAGCTTCACTGACCAATCCCAGAACTCACATGTTTCTTTTCTCCTCGGTCAGCTGCTAACGTGTTTTTGTGGGTTGTGATCATTTACAGATTTATTTTCTTAATTTTTCCAAGTTTAAATATATGTACAGAAAAGTAGTTCCCTCTTGCTGGTGTTACCTGGATGTCTGCCCCTACTATAGGTCTGAAACACCTCCTGTACACCCCAAAACCACGAGGGTCTGGCCTTGTCTCAGCAAAGTCCCTGCTGGCAGCAGCGGGCTGATACCAGAGCCCTTGTCAGCACCTTCTTCCTCTAAACTTTTAGTGAGTGAGGTGACTTCCCACACATGAAGGGATGCATTTATTGATTCATTTATTTTCGTGCGTTAAGACTGCAAACATGACTTTGACTTGCAAGCAGAGAGTGTTGAGGACAGCTTGGCTTTGGCTAAACAGAAGTAATTCTTCAGCAAGTGCCTCCCCACTGGCTAGAATTATTCACTGGAGATGTTCTGGAAAAATAAGGCAGTAACTGCAACATGAAGCACTCAGACCTAAGCTCTGAGGCACAGAGGTGGTGCTATCTCAGGGAGGAGTGTGGAAAGCAGAGTGCTGCCTTAAGATGGGGTGTCCCCTCCCCAGGCCGCAAGGAACCACACCCCCCTCATTTCAGGAGCGAGGGGAGAGAACCAACCTGGCTATCACTGTTGGTCCCTGGGCAAGGGGAGGTGGCAGTGTCCTTACCTGCCTAGTGACCTGGATGCTGCTGGGCCCAAAGGTGGTGGTCCCATAGCTTGTCACGTAATAGTGAGCAGGAGGTTGTGCTGGGGGCTTCTCCAGCTGACTGGGCACTGTGGGAATAGGACACCCTCAGCACCTCAGCTCCATGAAACCGTCAGCCCTCTTTCCCCTGAGAGCTGTTGCAGCACAAACTTGGGACCTTTGGGCTCACCTTTGGGGAGAAGCAGCTCTGTGCCAAAACGGTGTCCACACGTCCCACACGTTTTAACATCTTCCCTTGTCCTGCGGAGGGAAAAGCCACAAAAAGAAGGAGCAGGAGCTGCCTCAGCAGTCCCCATGGAAGATGATGCCAAGACAATGGAAGAGGCTTGCTTTTCCCACCCTGACCTGAGGTCCCACCATTGGACCTGGGATACCTGCTGCCCTCCCAGGGGCCTGAGCACCTTCAGCTCTTCATGAAACGGGACATGTGGGCATATGTTCAGAGTGAATATTATGTGCCTAAGCCCAGAGTCTCAGCTTCTTCACCCTTCTTTCCATGATCGACTTTCCCACACCAGTAAGTGCTAACAACACGTGGGGCATGAGCTGCTGCCGTCAGGAAGAGGGCAAAGTAGTGCCCGTCGAGTTTCACGACTGATTTCATGTGGCCTCTAGCAGCTGACCAGCCCCACCAGCATTGCAGTAGCGGTCACCCAGGTCCTGCCCTTGGCTTGGAGTGGCACAGCGTGTACGTACATGGCACTTGTGCCATCCATGTCTGGCCAGATGAACTCCGCGGGACAGCCCACTGTTCGGCAGGGAGTCTTCACACACACGTGCAGCCCCGGCCACTCCTCAGCAAGCTTCTGGATGATGAGCACAACTGCCACGAGGAAGTCCCAGGCAAACTGAAAACCTTCCAGGCAAAAGGAGAATGTCTCACTTGCTTACAGTCCCCAACCCCAGGAGATGCTGTGGTGATGCACCCATCGCTTCCAGCCCGCCAGACCACAGCCAGAACAGTTGGACCAGCTCCATATCCCAAATTAACCAAGACTCACAGCCTTTATACAATAGCCTTCTAACGATATGTTAGAAGAGTTCCCCTACTCGGGTGGCCCTTTTGCTTGTCACTTGAAGACTCGGCCTGAGACTGTACTCTGCTGGGGCCTTTATGGGGAAGGATAACACATTTGCTCCATGAGAAGACTGAAAACTTGACTTTCCACTTCCATGTGATACTTTAGAGGAGTCCTCTAAAGAACTGGATGGAGAAAGGGGAAATTTTTAACTGAACTGCTGGTGGGTCCTGGCTGGACTAGGACATGTGGCAGAGGCTTCTTGGGACACTGCCCAGAGGGCTGGAGGTGGCAGAGGGGGAGCTAAGGAGAAACGTAGGGTTGGGAGTCATGAAATATGAATCAGGAATCTTACCTGTCCTTCCTGCTGGCTTTCTGCACCGGAGCTCCAGGTAGCTGTAGGCCCTCTGGTTATTCTCTTTGATCAGCAGAGGTTTGCCATTGCATACAAGCAGGCAGGTCACCTTGGCCACCCAGTGTGTGGAGTAGAAGGAGCAAGCTTTCACCAGGAACCTGTGAGGAGATTCCCCATGGCTTTCACCAGCCTCTTCCTAGCTTATCCCTTGCACCAGGAGAAAGCATGGCACCAGGTGAACTTGAAGATATGAACTCAATTTCAGTAAAAACAGAGGCAGACACCAAATGAGGACCCTCCCCTACCAAAAGCTCAAGCAGCAGTAGCAGCTTCTTAAGCCAAGAGATGATTCCAGAGTTGGTCATCTGTCCTGGTTTTGTCTGGGATGAAGTTAATTTTCTTTCTAGTAGCTGGTGCAGTGCTGTCCTTTGGATTTAGGATGAGAATGATGGGGATAACACACCAATGCTTTAGTTGCTGCTGAGCAGGGCTTGCAGCAAGTCAAGGACTTTCCAGGTTCTCATGCAGCCCTGCCAGCAAGGAGGCTGGGGGGTGCACAAGAAGCTGGGAGGGGGCACAGCCAGGACAGCTGACCCCAAATGTCCAAAGGGATATCCCATACCATATGGCATCATGCTCAGCATATAAATGTGGGGGAAAGCTGGCTGGGAAACCATTGCTTGGAATAGGCTGGGCATTTTTTGGTTGGTGCTGAGCAATTGTTTTTCCTTTGCATCACTTGTTCTTCTTGGGTTTTACTACTCTGTTTTTTGGTTTCCTTTTAATTACAATATTATTATAGTTATTACTGTTACTATTATAATTTTTTTTCAACTATTAAACTGTCTTTATCTCAACCCATGAGTTTTCTCACGTTTACTCCTCTGATTCTCTCCCCCATCCCACCAGGGGGAAGTGAGCGAGTGGCTCTGGGGTGCTTGGTTTCCAGTTGGGGTTAAACCACACCACCATCAGGTAAAACTCTGGAAACAAGTCCACAAGGCCAGGAGATGTTCCCAAAATTGGTACAGTCCCATGACATCTAGAAACTGGAACATCCTTAGGTGGGACTGGGAGACCTCTGAATACCTGGACAGGCACAGACTAGCCAAACACTACTCCAGATGAAGGATGAACCAGGAGCATGGCCCTTGCTCACATCCAGACAGTGAACATTGCAATGGTTCATCCAGGACTCCACATGTGCGTGGCAGAGCTGAGAAGCCACCCTGATACCTTGACTCCCAGCCTCATGGCTCAGCAGATACAAGTCTCAACAGCCAAGGGCTTGCTGACAGTCACACTGGCACTGCACCGAGCAAACCCCAAGTCACACAACCTAATCAAGGGCTGGAAACTGCTGCTTACCTCTGGAAGAAGCTCTCAGGTATTTCAGGTGAGAAGTAGGCACGGATGTGGAGGTCCTCGGGGTGATCTCCTCCCCACACCTCAGAGACTTCTTCTGTTTGGTTCAGATAGGTTGGGAACAAGTACCAGGACTCGCCTTGGCTCCGTGTTGTCTCCCATGGCTTCCCAGGCACAAACTCACTGGCCTGTGGGTTGAGTGCTTCCATATGCCTCACCTCCAGGCAGAGCTCAAAGTGCTCCAGAAGGCTGAAGAGCTTCCCTCTCCCTCTCTGAGGCCCGTTTCCCATGATTTCCTCAAAGACATCCCACATCCCTTCCGAACAGAGCTGGTGCTTCACCAAAGCACGCACAGCCTGGTGGCACAGCATTGCCTTTGACTTGAAGGTCCACACCCAGTTGGCCCTGTCTCTGATGGTGGCGTGTTCCCCAATCAGTGTCTCCACAGAGATGCTCTCGAGCTGCTGGACCAGGCGATACCTCACAAGGAGCTGGATGGGAAGAGAAGAAGTGACGAGGTGGCAGTGAGAGCAGCCCGGCAAAGCTGCAGAGCTTGAGCCCTGCAGAGTAGATGGTCCTGATGCCCATGCTCACCTTGAACATGGTTATTAGGAAGGTAGGCTGGAGAAAAACGGTGCTTTCCAGTTGCTTGATTTCCTCGTACCACACGACAAGCCCGATGCGGTGGAGGTACCGCAATATGTCCTGGAGAAGCTCTCTGCCCAGGTTGGCCAGGTGCTTGTGCTGGGAGAGTTTGCTGAGCAGGTACTGGAGGTCCATCATGCCTAGAGAGAGATGCAGGAGTTCAGCATGCATCTATTGGACACAGCATTCCAAAGCAGATGCTTTAGAGAGCCAACAAACGCCAGCAGCACCCCATATCACCCATGCCATTCCTGAGGAAGCAGCTGGGATTGGAGCAATGCTCAGTGGCTGTGGCCCAAAATGCTTTGCCTATCCTCAGCTGTCCCACTGTCACCCTGCAGCTACCATGGTCTTGCCTTGACTCAGCGGTGGCAACAGCCAGGATTTACTGGCACATCTGAAAAATGAGGCTAATACTGATTTCTGTCATTGTTTGAGAAAGCAGGTTTGTTTCCAGCCAGAAAACCTCAGACTGCCAGTTAAACCTCAGATTGTCATCCAGTCATGCAGAGACAGGCAACAAAACCTGGCAAAACCAAAAGAAAAGCATTTGCTCCTCATTCTCTAATCCTACAATGGCCAGGGGAGTCAGAGGTGACACAGGGTGCTGGTGCTGTTTATACCTGCTTTAGGTACATAAGCAAGGAGCTGGGACTGCCTGCTAGTCCTGCTAAGTGACAAAAGACAGAGAAGCATCTAAGGAGGGGCAGGGGCCATTAAATAAAGTTAGCAGGATGTAGATTTGGAAACTACATAGAAACATTAAAGCTATGGAGTTCCTTCCTGCAAGATTTTTTAATTGCTTATACAGTGAAAAGGGGAGAAAGAACAACATTACTGGAAAGACACAAACTGGACAACACGGCCAGCTAGCAGAGCCTCCTGGTGAAGACACAGTTGGCTTTCTCCTATGCTTTTCCCTAGGCACCTGCCTGGGGTGAGGGGGGTGGGGCAGATGCTTGTAATGACAGAGCTGGGCAGCAGCAACTAATGCTCAGCAGTAACACTGCAAGGTCTTCTGCAGCGGTCCCACTGCCACACAAGCAGGGCCAGAAGGTGCAGCAAGCACCAGACACCCCATTCCAGATTCAGGAAAGCTCTGGAGAGAGCCTGTCTCAGGCACAGGACAGCAGGTCCTCCCAGGAAGACGTGGCACTCACCATGATCTGCCATCTCCTCGCTCTGTGCGATATCCACAATGGCAGCTTCCACCTGCCTGTAAACAGGTGGCAGCACTCGGACCACCTCGGGGAAGAGCTCCTTGTTCTTCACGTGCTCCAAAATAGTGGCCTCGAGCTTTTTGATATCACAGTGATCCGTGCAGTTGACAGCAACTAAGCTTAAGATCTGGAAAAGAGAAAGCACATACCTGCCAAAAGCACATCCAGAGGAGTCTTTTAGCTTGTGAGGTAAAGGAAGGACCAAATGCCAAGGAGGTCACACCTTTGTTCTGCAGCAGTTCCTGGAAAATCACCTGGTGATGGTAAATGACCCCTCACACTCCTCCTCAGGCATTTGCTACAAGCCACAGGAGGAGATGCCCATCACCTAGCAGGGACAAGGACCCAGCAGGTCACAGCCAGGGGTTACCACATCCACCCCAGCCCGGGGAGCAGCTGCAGTAGGGGCTTGATGCATTAGCACCAGGTCACTATTGCCAGTAGCACACTGGGCTGCCAGAGACAACAGGTGACCACAGACAGCCAGAAACCAGGATAATCTCAGCCCTACGGTTAATGTGCAGCTCTCCATCTCTTTCAGCCTCTCCCACTGGTCTACGTAAAGCTTGGGCTCCTCGCTGCCCTCCAGGTTGTTGATGCAGTGAGTGAGGTTGCTTTTTCTCTCTGCCAGCATGGCTGTGATCTTGGCCATGATGTCCTGCCTCTTCTCCTCAATCTCCTCCTCCTGGCAGCAGTCCACATGGGTTCCCACAGGAAGCACCACTGAGTTTGGGACTCGCATGGACAGGTTGTTGATCCAGAAACCAACGAGCTCCTTGAAAGTGTTGTCATTAGTTTGGTACCTGGAGAGGGAGAGAAAGAAAATCACAAATTCACATCTCACTCTCTGGATCTCCAGACAACTTCCACCAGTGCAGGTCTGACCATGCACCCTGTGCTGTCCCAGGAGTTCACCAGAGAAGAGATCAGACTTCAGAAGCTGACATGGGCTGTATCCAAGCTCATCCTTCAGTTTTCCATCCTTAAGCTAAGCCAGTTAAAGCTAGGGGGTGTAGAGTCCACCCCTGCTGTGCATGAGAAATTTTTGTGCTATACAGGGACAAAACCCAAGCAGTGATGCTTCCTTCACATTCAGGGAACACTGTAGGATATAGAGGCATCGTAAAGGTATTTCCAAGGCAGAGAGCAAATTCATATAGACAGGGTTCAATTGTCACAGAGGAAGCTAGTGCTTATTCAATCCCTCTAAACAGAGGCTTTTGGTAAGGCGATGACAAACCTAGTGGCTTAATTAAAAGACTGATCTGCAAAAAGGGGGAGGGAGGAGAACTAGCTACTCCAATGGTGAGAAGACCAGGCCTCAAGGTCCAATGGAAATGGTGTGAATTTGTGCAGGGGAAAGTTTCCCTAGTTCCTTTTTTTCTCCCCTGCCTCACCTGGAATCCAAACCAGTTGAGCACTTACATGTGAAGATTAATGACGAGGATGACGAGCGCCTGTGGGGTGATGAACACGTGGTGAGTCATGTAGTACTCTAGCTGGCCAGCAAAGTCCCAGAAGAGAAATGTGAAGTCCTCGATCTGGAACTCACTGATCTCTATCCCAACTGTTCGCTCTTCCTTGGGCACCAGTTTGGATTGCCCTTGCTTCAGGCTTTTGCAGATGGTGGACTTCCCCGCCAGTGAAGCCCCCAGGAACATGGTCTTGACCCTTTTGTCCTCCTGCCCCAAACCGTGTTGAAGCTGGATGAAGTAATTCCGTATCTGCTGAATGCCACCAGCGCACACTTCACTGGGTGGCTCCCGGAGGGGGTTCCCATTGGCCTTAAACATTTTCAGGGATTGCCTCTGAAAGAGCTCCTTGGGGAGCTGGCGAAGGGCATTATTCTGCACATGGAGCTCCTGTAAATGTGCCAACTGCAGGACAGGTGGTGGGAAGGTCCGGAAAAGGTTGTTGGAGATGTTGAGGTATTGGAGGCTGCCTTGACAAGCTGCCAGGTCCCTGGGGAGGGCACAGAGACGGTTGTTGTTCAGCCGCAAGTGTTTAAGCCTGGGGAGATGGGAGAAAATCCCCTCTGGGATGACCCTGATTTGGTTCTGATTCAGCTCAAGCCTCTCTAAACAGACGAGGCTCTGGATTTCATTGGGAAAGTCCACAATCTCATTTTTGGACAGTATCAGCTTCTTCAGATTGCAAAGCTTAGAAATGCCGGTGACTGTCCTGAGCTTGTTCCTGTCGACGTCAAGGCTCTCCAACACGGGGTTGCTCAGGACTGCGGGAGGCAGCACGCGCAGCCTCTGGGTGGAGAGAGACACTTCACGCAACCCATCCTCCTGCTCCTGACCTGGACACAGGGGACAGGGAAGGTGGTTAAGAGACACTTTGACCCTTTGGATTGCAGACCACTTTTTCCCTTGAGCTCTGCACAACTTTGGGATCATTTTAGCCAGCAAGGAAAAGCAGCGGAGCTGGTTGAACAGTGCAAGCACAGTTGCTGCATGAACAGCTCCTGAAGAGAGAACTGCAGCAGAGGTACAAGGATCTTGGCTAGGGCTAAGACACAGCAAGAAAGTTCCCATCAGATGTTGACCTGTACACCAAGCATCACCTTAACAAATCTGCTCTCATGCTTTGAGCACTGCAAGAGCTCCAGCCACAGATACATCTACCCCAAAAACTGGCAGTTTGCTTATCCCAGTAGCAGGTTGGCAGGGCAGAGTTGACGTCAGGAGGACAGCTGCTCTCCAAGTAACTCACCCAGCCTACCCTCAGCTCTTGACCACAGCTAGGGAGAAGTGCTGAAGCCAGGGCTAGTGAGTTCAGGCACTTCCTCTATCTCATCCTCTCCCCTTGCCCCACTCCAGATGCAGATGATGCTGTGATTCCCTGCAGAGGTGCTTCCAGCCCCGGGAGACTGGGGGAATAATGCAGGTGACAATAGGATTCTCCAAAGGACAAGGCACACAGGCAGGGACTCAGTGATGCCTGAGAACATCCCCAAACAGAGCATGTTTAGAGTGGAGAGATTTGCAGGAAGGAGAATGCCAGCAGGATGCAGGATGGGGATCACGGGATACCAGAACAAAGCATGGCTATATTTGCTTTCCTCTCCCTTGTTTCACTTCCTCACCACGTGACACCAAACATGGCACCCCCTTGTGCAACGCACCCTGCTCAGGACTGACTCATCATCATTTCTCAGCATCCACTTGAACACACAACCTGCTACAAGCCCAGCAAGAAGGCAAGCTTTCACCCTCTCCCAAACACCCGGTCTCTCCATCAGGGACAAGCCAAAGGACTCTCCCCCCACTCTGAACCAGAGCAGTGAAGAGCCGAAGCAGCTACTCACAGGCTCCAGGCTGGGCCATGGCCCGGCAGCAGCACCAGCTGGATCCTCCAGGGCGTTCCCCCTTTCGTTTCCTCCCCTTGTATCACTCCCCGCCTCCCCAGGCTCTGTCTGGGAACCCCACCCTCCCTTTCTCCATCCAACCTCAGAGCAGCTCTCAACAACCTGAACACTCTGGCCAGATGGCAGGGCCAGGGCTGTGTCCCAAAAGCAGTTCTGGAGGCCTCCTGTAAGACAAACATGGTGGCAGAGCAGCTCCCGAGTCAAATTCCTAGTGCAGCATCCCTCCCTGCCTTTGCTTAAGGAACCTTTGGCATTACCCCTGTTGCAGAGAAGCGAAGGGACACTAAACAAGAAGTTATCCTGTTACCAAATTACTGCATGTGTTCAGTAAGATTTCTTCCCTTGAACAGGTGGCAGCATCTGATCCAAGAGGGCCAGGAAGTAGCATACACATTATACTAGAAAAACTGTTTTCTAGAACATGTCAGAAAAGGCATTTTAAGGTATATTTCTCATTGCCTGTCCCATGGGGCAGCTTACAATTTGATAGATTAATTTTTAATGGCAGACAGAAAGAACCAGTATTCTTGTGGATATAACTTCAGTGGAAAGCACATGCAGAAGGTATAGTTTTCAGCTTCAGTGCTCCTCTAAGGCAGTGGCAGATGCAGAGGTAATAAATTTAAGAGGTCTTACAGCACAGGCACTCCCAATACACCCTACAACAGGCTGTTATCTTTACTGCCAATTCAAGGCTAACATTAAACAAGAAGTGAAACAGTCTGAGGAACAAAACAGACTGACATTGTCTTCCTGGTAAACAGTGTAGTTGTTTCTATTATTTGGTCAAGGCTTGTTTTTTCACACCACCTACCCTTTTTCACTCATGCAGACAGGTTATTCCTGAATTGTTCCTCTGACACACTGGGAGGTGCCCAATTTCCTGCCTAAGTGTGTGCACAACTAGATCACATTCCCTCATTCTTGTGCCAACAGTGCCATAGAAGTGTCTGAACTTTTATTTTGTCAAGAAATCTATCAACAGTATTTACAACCCCACACCCATATGCCAGGTACGTATTCTGGCTACAAGTTTAGCTTGGGAACTACAGCTTCTCTTCCAGCTGTTCTGCAGTCAGTACTGAGTCTTTTTCAAAAAATCTTCAAAGCAACTCCAAAGTTATCACCTCCTTATATTCCATCCAGGCTGCACCTCCACACAGGAAGCACACAGAGCCAAGGAAGATTAACTCCAAATTGCTCAGGGCTCATCCATAAACACTTCTCTAGGATGGTGAATGATGGGAGCGAAGCATTGCCCCAGTCCAAACACTACTGGTATACAGGCTTGTTTTGCCGAAATAATAAACTCCCCAAACAAGCTACTTGGAACCACAAACAAAATTACAGACAAAATCTGTATGCAGACAAAAATCTTATGATCAAAATCAGAGTAACTGAAACGCCAGGAACACCAGCAAGGAACCAAAGGTCTTGCTATTTGTGAGTTTTCCTAACTCACTGTAGGGGAGGAAAGAGCTGCCATTATTTGCTTTATAAAACTCATCCCAGAGAGCCTAAACGTCTTCTCTTGGAAGACAAGCAGCAAGACTGTCCTCAAAGAGGGCAGTTTCCAAGAGGTTAGGAAAGCCCTCAGTAAGAAGTGCTGTTGCCATCTGGTCCAACAGGCCACATGCATTCTGTTCCTGTGAAGGGAAAGCCAGTTTCTGAGTTGTATCTTACAAGTTTTCCCTTCAGCCTCCCTGTGAAACATCTCCTCCCTAACATGGTTAAATGGGGAATGATTCAAGTCAGGTTTAAGGGTGCTGAATATATTTTTAAGTGACTGTTTTTCAGATGGTCCCTTAAAAGATCTGTTGCTCTGCAGTACATGCGGGCAAGGAGCATTGTTAAAGAAATCAAGATGAAGTCAGTATGTGCGCTGGACTTCTTTGGTTCTTGATAGGAAAATGAGTCCTCCTACAGAGGAGGAGGGACAATTACTAATCCAACTCCAATTCTCTTCTAGAAACGCCGTATTCCTTATGAAAGAGCCAAGCATGCAGGTTTATACAGATCAGCCAGGGCAAAAGGCAGATGCAAGACAAACAAAAGACACCTGCTATAGGACTAAAACCATTCAAAATAACTTTATAAACTCTGTCACATTTCTGCTTTGTACATCAGTTCAACCTTATCCCTCCGGCTTGTTACTGAAAATTCACGACGCTTGCTTTTTGTTTCGCTGTTTCCTGAAAGGCAGACATGAAACCAGCCATCAGTGCATTATTTACACAAGTGCAACACAATCTCCCACCCCGAAATTAATTTTTTTCACTAACAAGATACTTCCAACGTAAATAAACACCACAGCTTGAGCAGTGTTTCTGAAGTCAGTTTATAAAGGTTAGGTCATTTCTGCAATCCCCAACTGCCAGAGCGACTAAAGCTTCGCTCACCATCCAACAGGCTAAAAATACAATATTTCAAGTATTAAATCAGAAATTTCTAAAGACAATCCATTGATAAATAAACACAAGGGAAACAGTATACAGCTTTCAATATACTGTAAGAAAAGTGGTGTCCAGTTTCAAACTTTAGCAAGACAAGTGCACAGCCCAAAAATGTGATCAAAGTAACCCTGAAAACTGTAGCAATCCGGGAGTCCCAAACATTAATCTCTTCTGTGTTTCCCCTCGAATTACTCTGCTGGTCTGAGGCATTTGATTGTTATGTAGTTCTACATCTGTAGGTAATCAAAAAAAAAATCCTAAGTTCATTCCCATATGGAAACAATTCAAGAGAAGGTTCCATAGATAAGTCCTGTTATCATTTTCTTTCTCTGCACTTTGTTTACAATGAGATGCAACTGCAGGTCTGTTATTCCCATAGTGTCCACAGCTACGATAAGTTCAGTCCAAATCATGCTGGCTGTGGCTTGCTCTCAGTTTTCCACTTCACGTGTATCTTCACTATCAGTTTTCTTATGTTTCCTCATATGTTTGTATTTTTCCACATATGCCTTCACCAGATTAGCCACCTTCATAGGGTTGATCTCTCCGCTTTTGCTGTGGCAGATCTGCAGGGGATTAAAGGGCATTCAGTCAATTACAGCAGTTCAGGCAGGCAAGAAGCAAGTGACAGACAGGACCTGAGATGCTGTCCAAGGGAACCAATTCCTGCACAGGCCCTCAAGTCTCATAGCAGTGTACATTAAGAAAAGAAAGGTAAGAGGAATATTTTACTTCAAGCATTCCAGAAATGGCCCAGTGCTTATCTTCTGAGCACCAACTGAATAGAGAGGCATCTCTGAAAACAGAATTATTCATTTTTACTACAGGCTTTTCCACCCATCCACCCAGTTTTACACTATACGTGGTAACCAAGGAAGTGCTGATGTCCCATATTTCTGATAATTTTGAGGAAGCAATGCTCAGACTAAAAGAATCTGGCAGTTTTGAGGGCTATCTTGAAATACAGGAGAAAGAACAAACCCTACAAAGAACTTTATCCATGTTCAGAGAGGAGTTCACAGTGACTTCAGCAGCGATGGGTGTTGCTCAGCTCTCCTACAAACAACATGAGGTTCATATGGGTCACGTAGAAGATATGAAATTGCAGCCATTATCTCAGGAATTTTGATTTATGATGGAATTTCCCAGTGATGGCAAGAATGCAGAGCAAGGACAGTCTGCTAAGGTATCAGTTAATTGCCTTGACTGCAAGAGCATTACTCCCCCTTACAAGACAACATTTACCTGCTGATCAGGTCTTTTTTAGCCACCATCTGGTCAGCACTAAGATTTGGGACAGAAGTCAGTATCAGTAAAACTGCCAAGCCCTCTTTTAAGGTTCAGGGACACCACAGACGCTGAAGGAACTAATGCACAAAGTATTTTCTCACTTTATCAGAAACAGTTGACAATTCTAGCTGAAGTTTCCAGTGAGAGAGATTCAACCATTCTCACCCAAGGCATGTACCACGTAGTATTTCACCTCAGGCAGCTCAAGCTTAGCAATGTTCTTGTTTCACCACAGGACAGTAGGGTATGAGTCAGGGTCCAAAAATCTGCCACTCAGTTATGGCGTGTAACTGCCAAAACTGGCACGTGCAATCCAAAGTACTGCCACTTATTTCATGACCTGCCCAGCTCCTCCTCTTGACTTCCTTTCACTTGTGCCCTTACCTTTTGCACTGCTTTTCGAAGGATGCTCTTGTATTCCTCCTTTGTAATCTCCCTCTTCTGGTAAAACGGTTTGATGGCAAGTTTCACTTCTTCCACAGCCCTTTCCTGCATGTGAAGTTTCTTCATGTACTGCAGAGCAAAGAGAAGTTCATTACTTTGTGCTATCTTGGCAGTGGCTTCTGACTGTATTTTTCTCAGAAATGCTCTAACAATGAAAATTCTCATTTCACAATTTCAACAATCCAAGTAATCACCTCAAAGTGCTTTCCTTTACTGTCAGTTGCAGTCTTGAAACAAATATCACTTTGCACTACGAGGAACCCTTGTTTTATGTAGCATTTATTCCGCGTCTTAAAGAACGTGTTTTAAGCAGGTGACTACAATGTCTACTTATTAATTTTGGTCTCGTCCTTGCCTTGCAACAGGTCTGAAGTAAACATACATCCATGAAAAGACATCAGATTATAAGAGCAGCAAATCATGACTGCGAATATAAAGCTTCAGACAGTTCTACAGTCAATCTGAAAATTGCAGAGTTGCCTATAAATTAATGATTACAAATGCCATCAAAACAAGTTCATAAAAACTGCTGCTCATAAATGGAGGTTTAGTGGAAAAAGAATCTTACTGTTTGGTTTTGTGCTAGAAAGTAAAATAATGGGCTAAGAAGTTTTTGTTCTCATGTTAGCATCCACTATGCTTAGAGGAGATTGTCCATACAGCAAACCCAAAACTCAGCAGCAAGGGACTAGCACTGCAAAATCTCCAAAGTATATTACTATCTCTGCATTTTCAGTGCTAATAAACAAGAAGATACAGTCCTACCTCTCTATAAGATTGTTATGAGGACTGACATTGATTTCAAAGCTGGAGGGGAAAGGAAAAACCAGGTGTTTAGAGACATCTGGACATTCTGGTTTCTGGAAAGTTCCTTCCAAACACTCACACAAGAAGGTTTCAGAACTTTAAGAATGTATTTTAGATGCTTTAATCCCTCTAACTTCTTGTGATGAAGCAGTAGAAAGAAGAATCCTCAAATGGAATAATCCCAAAAGAATTCAAGGAAAGGATTGCCTGCTGCTCCTGGGTTAGCATCATCAGGCACCAAAACCAACAGTGACAACAGGGCTGGGAAAATACAGTATAGAAAGCTTTAAAATCCCCCAAATTAAAAAGTTCAAATAAACACCTCATTAATGTTACACATTTGCTACTTGGTGGCGTTCACTCACTTCCTCATTTTTCATTTTATCCACTGGAGGTTTGGATGCTTTGATCTTGTCTTCTGCATTTCCAACAGAAGCAGCTTGGACTCCTGGCTCGGATGCAGTAGCCAAGCTGCCTGGTTCTGGAGTGAGGCTCTGTCCTGCCACGCAGCCAAGCGCTGGAAGACTTCCCTGCATGATAAACTGGACCGTGGGCTGGCTGACCGGGGCATAGGGGGGAAGGCTGGAGGGCAGAGGTGGCGTCAAAGGGATAGTTTGACAGTACACCTGTGAAACAGATACCACTCTGTAAATGCTTGTGCTTACAAGACAGAACATCAGATCAGGATTTTCAGAGCACCAGGAGCTACCACCAGCCTCTCTTCACCTTTTAACTGGTGGACAGAACAAACTGATGGCTCAGACCAAGGCCACCAAGCCAATATTTACAGCCTGATCACAGTCAGGGAGAAACTCACAGCTGCTCAAACAGCACCATCTTTCTGCAAGTTACTGCTGAAAGTTACACGCAGAAGCTGCATGTATAGAGCAGAATTAAAAGAAAATACATTTCTGCAACTGTATGGACCACCTGAGAGATTAAATGATTAGAGGATTGCTGAGGTGTATGGGCTATATGAAATGTACCACACGCAGAGGAAGGTAAACTCTGCCATGAGAGGAGGGTGTTGCACAACGAAGGCACAGATGAGATGAGATGCCTTCCATGACACTTAGGTGCTGGAATAGGAACCAACCTGAGAGGAACCTAGATCAGGAAACATAGGCTCAGGAATCATATAATTGGTTGGAGGAGGCTCATTTAACTGCACCTGATTTAACGTTTGGTTCAAGTCCTCTGCTTTCCAGGCCCCTTCTTTTGCTCGCTGAAGTTTGTAAAATGGTATCCCTAGGTTCCCCAAGAGAAGAAAAAGAAAATATTTAAGAACAAAATAAAAATAATGTGTCAAAGAATTCAAAACCAATTATATTGTTTAAATAAAAAAGATCTAACAACAAAACTCGCTCTAAAAGTATTCTGTTTAGCAGTCATCCACATTTTAAAGCTTCTGATAATAGAGAACTTCTCATTCTCCCAGGGAACCACACAGGCAACTCTGTCAACACAAATAGCACAGGGGCCCAAGCCAAACTGTTTCTAGCAGCTTTGGTTTAGCAGTACTCACAGGAGTGAGCTACAGAGATTTGTCATGCTCCTTGGCTCTGAGAAACACTCATAACTTCTGAAGGCAAAACAACCATTCTAGTTAACTGCAGAAAAGGTGGGACATGGGCTGCCAGTTCAGAGATCGGGCTGCAATACGCGCTTCATGGCCGAACAAGCTGCCTCTGGCTGGTTGAGCTGTGCTGACAGCACATCCTCTCCAATTCATTAACACAACTCACCTCATGATTTCAACAAGCACAAAACGCCAGCTCTCAGGATT
The DNA here is from genome assembly GCF_001715985.3 of Manacus vitellinus. Taxonomy (NCBI): domain Eukaryota; kingdom Metazoa; phylum Chordata; class Aves; order Passeriformes; family Pipridae; genus Manacus; species Manacus vitellinus. The sequence continues at coordinate 2,847,631 of NW_021940681.1, read as the reverse complement.
GGAAACCACAGGATCACCCCAGCTCAGATGACAGAGCTGTTACACCACAACCCTGGGCTGCTTCAACAGTCTGCTTCGACTGCTGTTTGTTTTCCAAAAGAGACTTACTTGGAGCTTTTCCAGCAGACAGTGTGCCGCTTTCTTCCTCTTGGAGATTCCACGTAACTCTTTTCACTGGTGCTTTTGATTTCAAGGCAGGACCCTGAGGTACCACCTCCAGTTCAGGCTTAGTGAAATTACTCATTTTCTCATCTGACACAAGGCACTCCTCTTTAACCTCCCTCACACCATCTGTAATTTTGCTTTTGGACGAGTTTTGAATTTGTGCAACCTCATTTGGAACATGCATGATAACTTCCTTCTTTGGGGGTTGTTCCATCAGAGATGGATATAATGCAGTATTTTCAATTTTAACTGTAATCTCTAGGTTTGTATTGCTACAGCTACCGAGCACTGCTTGATCAGTACTACTCAATAATTCTGTTTCAGCAAAAGAATCCACATTGCCAATTGGAACACAAATGTTTGTGATCTCTGACACAGGGAATGCAGTTTCACTGGTCACTTCCTGACAGATGGGCTCCACCTTTATAGTTTCTTGGACCTCTCTCAGCTGAACTGGAGTCTCAGCCTGTATTTCCTCAAGTTGGACATTTGGTTCGATGGTTATGGAAAGCTCTTCTAGCACTAACTCCTCCTTTGGCTCTTGTTTGAGAGAATGGGGGTGCTCCAGACACCTGGTCAAATTTTCAACTGGAGGCTTTTGATCTTTTTCTGGTGGAGGAGGAAGAGAGGTCTCCTTTGATCTGTGTTTTCTCTCTTTGGAACGTGATCGCGATCGCGGTCTTTTTTCCTTTGATTTGCTGCTTTTGTGCTCCCAAGATCGAGATGGAGAGCGAGACCGAGACCTCCACTTTCTCCTCTCCCGAGATCTGGATCTCGATCTCTTTCTGTCCCTTGACCTCAAGCTACTGTCTTTATCATACCTCTCATAGCTTTTGTCTCTCCTGTGCTTCCTCCTTTTAGTCCTTTCAGTGCTGTTTGACCGGGAACGGTCCCTCCGCCTTGATCTTGATCGAGACCGTCTTTTCTTTTTTCTATTTTCATAAAACTCAGAAGTACTTCCAGGACTACCTGAACGTGACCTAGATTTCCTTCTCTCCCTAGACCAAGAAGTTTTTGCTTTTTTATCCTTCGTTTTATCCTTCATTTTCTTTTTTTTAGATCGTTCACGACTGCTAGAACGGTCAGTAGAAGACCTCTTGCTCTTGGATTTCAACGTGTGTGTTTTGCCGTGCTCTTCTCCACCTGACCAAGAGGTAGATCTGGAGCTTCGGTCCCTTGAGTGTGCTCTATCCCTAGACCCTGAACGCGATCTCTTACGCTCTTTGACAAGTGCTTTTTTCCTTTTCATCTTCTTCTTGCTTCGGGAGCTGGAGTTTGAGCAGGATCTGGAACGTGATCGCCTCTCTGCTTGTTCTACCTTTTGGACTTTCTGCTGCCCATCACTCTTTGAGGGACTATCTGGTTCTAGTTTCACATTAATATTAGGTCTCATCAATTCTTCAGCATTAAAGAACACGTTAGGTCCCTCTCTGCTTTCCTCCTTTAGACACTCTGTAGTAGAAATTTGCTTAACAGCAGAAGAAGTGCAAGGACTGCTTAGAAAATCTTCCTCATCCATATTGTCTCGTTCCTCTGCATCAGAGATCTGTTCTACAATCCTGCTTTCTACTGTCACATCATCACGAGACTCTGTATTACCAGATGGTGCATCAGAGTCAGCCTCAGATCCAAATATATTTTCTACCCTGTAAGGGGTGAAACGACGGACAGTTTGAAATGTTTGAACTTTTGGATTGTCAATGGAAATAGTCCTGGTAATATTAGTCAGTGGGATCCCGGAGCCAAGCCTTTCAGGACTGCTGTTTGCTGAACTTGAGTCTGATCCTGTTGGCTCAAAGGGATCATATATTTCACTTTTGACCTGCTTTTTCTTAACTGAGAAAAGAGGTGAAGGACTTTCTTTCTGTTGCGCTTCATCATCCACAGGGCGGAAGGTGTTACAAAATCCTGGGTTAGACAGCCTGCTTGGATGTCCTGCATTTCCAGGAATATTGATTTTAAAACTCTCAAAAGAGCCTGGGCCTTTGCCCCTGGAAGTGCCCAGTAGTGACGAACTGCTATACACACCAGTATTGGCAGAAAAAGACACCCCGCTTGTACGTGTCTGCTGCTGACGTTCCTTGGAATTCGACTTCTGACTTTCCACCTTGCTACCCTTTCCTGGTTGATTAGTGCTCTCTTTACCAGTCAGCTGAGTTATACAGGAGCTGGGGATGTCACAGCTTTGGCTTCCTGTGGGTTCTGGCTCCACCTGCTTGTTGCTGGTTTCTTTTTTAATCTTTGGTATCCTGGGAAGCTCAAAGATGTCAATTCTCTTGGAAGGTGGTTTTACTGGCTGCCTCACAGTTACAGCTTTCGAGTCAGAATTCAAGTTACAGCTCAGGGGCTTTGAAGATGAGTCAGTGGGTGAAAAGTTTTTAGATCTTCCATTAAATCTGGGCACTTCACCTAACTTGGAGCCATGCCTGCTCAAAGTAGCTATATTCTGAGACTGAACAGACCTGGGTGTCATTGAATATTCTGATTTTACAGTTGCCTTTTCCGATGCAGTCTGTGCAGGGTTTGCTGCAGACTCAGTCCTGCTCAGTGAGGGTGAAGGCAACGAAAACAAGCTTGAGGAGAAGGGTCTGGTGTGAGTACTCAGCCCCGAGGAAACGGAAGGTCCAGCAATGGAGCTACTCGCTGTGGTCCCTGAGTGCACTGTACTTGGGTGGGTGTTATGCCCTGAACCATCATCCACTCTTGAGTCACTTGCTGATTTTCTGTGAAGCGGAACTACAGCACACAAACAGACAATTAAGCTTTTCAGTAGATATCTGGACATTTTCTGCCAACGTTAAAAGAAATACTAAGCTCATTATTTTAAGTTCCACTTTGATTTGCTGACATACCCCACAGTAATAAGGCAGTCCGATAGTTCTTTCGTTCAGATACTCATGGTATAGTGCCAGACAACCACATCTTTGAGGTAAACACTAATGTTTACAAAAGAAATTATTCTGTTCTGTAGATATCACCAGATTAACGCTTATTATCTTGCAGTTGGTGATTGACAAAAACTGACTATAACAGGGGACGCATGGGGTACTTATTTTAAAAACAAAGCTCTAAGTTTCAATTTGAAGGGATTCTTTTCAAATAATACCACGCCAAGGGAATACACAACTGGAGATGTTAGCACATATTTAGAGTTCTACTTCTGCAAAGAAACTTCTTGCCAAGGTCCTCCATGTTGCTTTTCAAACTGAAGTGCAGATCACAGGCATGGCAGCAATGCATGACACATGCCAGAAAAACTGGGTACTAAGATAATTCTAGTCTATCCAGTCCTACATTTTTATAACAAAGCATGAAACCAGTTCTTTCAGTTCTTTTGAAAGAAGAAAACTATGTATTAAAACCAAAATTCTCCAGTAACAGCTCTGCAACTAAAACAGAGACAAGTAACAATATTTCAGAGCATCTGCCTTATAAGACAGATTACTGTTGGTAGTCACTGAATCTATCCTATGTATTCAAATGCTCAGTAAGTGTATCCCTGTGTTTGAAGCTATTGCAGCCTCTAGGATCAGGGCAGATGAAACAAAGAGGCAGATGAAACAAAGAGGCTAACTGCACTATGAAGTGCCAAGTCCTTACCTGCCTTCTTCGCTGTCAGTGAACCATCTCTGTTGATGACCACATCTGAACTACTCATCATGAGAAAGCTCTGTCCAGACAGGATACTTCCCAACAGATCAGGCACAGGAGCAGCTTCTGCTTCTTGATCAGGACTCAAGGCAGGTACACTGCTTCTGCATGTTTCAGAGGGGTTATATTTCCTTTACTCTTACAGCACTTGTTCTATACACACACGTTACATTAAAAAGAAACCAAAGTCAAGGGCATAAACAGAGGTCAGCCAGGGAGGTCCACTACTAGTTTTGGCTTCACTAGAGTCATTCAGTCCCCATCTCTCTCTCTGACAAACAGAAGGTGAAGCTTTTATTGACTTCACACAAGACCACCACAAGATACGAAAGCCTGTAATCATACCCGAGACCTTTTGTTAACAAATGCTTTAAATCTTATTTAAGAATGGTGTTCACTGTATTGTGTATCAAGATTAACTTTCCCGTGCATTTAGTATGCATCTTTGAAGGATAAACCATTGTTCATCACTTCAGAGGTATCTCCATCCTAGCTGCTTCTCTTGCCCCCACAAAATCACAAACATAAGTGTATTCCTCAGGTCTACATTCCTATCTAAAAAAAAAAAATTACACAGCTTGAACCAGTGTTCAGCACCAGTAAAGCTACACAAGGTGCCACAGGTAGGGTACCTAAGAGCATGGCATAGAAGAAATTACACTGAAAAACAACAGCAATGGTGCCACACATGTGAAAACACAAACACTTCCCTTCATGCTTTACTCAGTCTTATGAAGACGGTCTAAGTTCTTGGTTCTTGAAATATGGACTGAAAAAGTTTGGGTGTTTCTGGTGTTGGTATTTGGCTTTTTTGCTTTTATTTTTTTGCATTTGTGTTGATGGGACTTGGGGGTTTGTTTTGTTCGAGTTTTCTAAAAAACAAACTTCCGAAGGGGCCAATAGGTCCAGCTCTTTCAGGGAGCTATATTTCATTTCTGTATGACAACAAAGCAAGCTTTATTAACATAATGTACACCAAAACCCCTGGTAATAACATACAACAGAAAGACAAAATGGGAATGCTACAAGAATTGGCTGCTAAGGCCAGACCAGGAAATTCAGTGTAGTCCTGGCAAATCAAGCCTTTAGAAAAGCTGAATGTCAGCTAAACAGTTCTACCTTCTAAACAATATGCTACTCAAATAACTTGTAGGACGTGGAAAGCTTCGTGAAAGGCCTCCTTCAGAAATGAGATAGGAAAGGTAGAGAAAATCTAAGTTATCATAGAAATACACTGCCTTAATCCTGAGAAACCAATCTTCACTGTAAGTCACATGCACTGAGGACAGCCATGTAAACCTCTCACACCTCTAATCACTTAAGCTGAGCTCCCTTCATTTCTTTTCAGCTCTCTAAGCTTTGCAGTTGGTACCTGTCTCAGTGATTTTCCCCATTTGTTTTCTTCTTGTCATGCTCCTGGCTCCCTTTGTCTTACCCCTCAGTTCTGAAAATTCCCTGTGGCTGCCAGTGGGGGGCACCCAGGGCTCCCTGGCCTCAGCAGGTGCATAACACACAGACATCTGTCAGACAGCAATGCTACTGGTAAACCGCAGGATCAAACAAAGAGGTTTTTCTCAATTTTCTGAGCTCCAACAAATGGCAAAGGAACTGGGTGAGGTGGGTACAGCCCTCAGCTTCTTTGGATGTGCAATCAGATTCCTTGGCCCTCTCAAAGAAGCAAGTGGTTTTTTAAAGGTTAATGAGACTGGGATTTAAAACATACTAATGGAGTTACCAAACAAACACAAAACAGAAACCAAGAAGAGTCAGATTAGGGTGGAAATACCAACTTTAAATTTCAGTGTAAATGTTAAAGGTAGGATGAAAGAATGTGTGTCCTTCAACATAAAAAAAGAATTTTTGCACAAATTGATGTGGTTATTTATCTACACTTGTGCAGGTATGCATGTACACACACACACACACACACGCTCTTTTTGAAAGATAAGAAAAGGTAAGAAAAGGGTTAAATCAGGATGATCACTCAGTTTACTCTTTCATTAGGGTCATTAGACAACTAAGAAAAATAGAAGTGAGTAAAATAATAATGGATTTTTACCTGGGAAGTCCCACAGAAATGGGTCTAGCTACAGGACGGTGAGACCTCAGTGCCGACTGGGAGAGAACTCTCCTTTTGGCACTCACTGGTGAATCTGGATTTGCTGGAACCTCTTCATTACTGTGGTAAAACACACACACACAAACCCTGAAATTGTCTGAAATGTTTTTCACATCAAATTGATGAAGTAGATAATACTACTAGGACAGATACAGTTAGAGAGCATCGTTTGTTGTATTACGGTACATTGAAAAAATATCTGTGCAACATACTTATTTTCTGTGGTTATATAAATAGAATAGCATAATTTAGCCAGCAGAGACTCAAATGTAGATTTTTATTTCTAAAATATTAAATGGACAATTTCCTTTTATGAAAGATTCAAAAAGACTTGTTCAGTGGAAAATTAAATTTCACCAACAATAATTTCAGTGTCCCCTCCCTAAAATTCAAAGTTTAAGAGTGACACAAACTATGGCATAGTAAGATATCTCCTCATTTTAAAGTGTCTAGAAAAGTGAAGATGAAGGAGAAACATGGAAGATTTCACAGGTCCATTTAATTCTATATTAAGTCAGTTTTCATTGTGAATCATATATGCTAGCTATCTTCATTTATAATAAACAAATAGAAAGTGATGGATCAGGATCAGACTCTTTCAGATTCTAGCCTTTCAATAACCCCAAAGATCTTATTAAAGGTTTCCATGAGGCTGATTATTTCAGCAGAACTCTTTAGAGAAACCTGATTCTTTAAAAGCTCAGCAACTCTACCCAGAAGGAAAGAAAGAACAGGCCAACGTGTTATGATGAGTTGTGTATCCAAAGCTGCCTTCAGATGTGAGATCCACACTCTGCATGAAGTCACACGTACAAACAACACAGCACTTGGTGAAATTATCAGGTCCCTTACCACAATCCAGAGATATCTTACCTTTCATAAGGATCCAACTCATATGGATCCCCAAACACAGACAGAGAAGCTGCTCCAATATCTGCTCTCATCAGACCAAGTGAGGGCTCCATGGGTTTGTACATGGAAGGAATTGAGGCCCCACGCACAGGTTTACTAAGACCAAGAGTTCTTGCAATACGGGAGCGAGTAGTAACCTCATTTTTCGCCTGCACAGATAAAGAGATTGGGTTATTTGTATGTTAGGGCAGGTATGTACCTTGCATTTAAAGCCCCAAATTCTTCATAGGCTGAGTCATCAGGTTACTGATGGAGAAGTGGTGTGCATTTATTATTTATATTTGTTTTAAAGCATTTATTAAACTTCTAACTATGGCCTGTATGTCCCTTCAAACAGATCTGCACGTATCAGATTTAAGTGACAAGATATATTAAGCTTCTAAAAATCTTTAATAATGTCAATTCAAAACTGCTGGTTCCTTATTAGAGGACAGTTGTGTCTGTAGAAGGTAAACTCTAGTTAAGGTAGCTGATGACAAAAGTCAAGCTGGTGCAGAGTATTCGGTATAACTCACACGAGAACATTACCCAGAACTGAAAGGAATTTTGAAAGCCCTTATGGCTGATTAACTGGGTTTGCAGCAACACAGACACAAACATCCATAGCCTATTAAAAAGAATAGGTAGTGGTAATTTTAACTGAGCTTGCATCAGTACCAAGCAAACACCACATCTGAATGACAAGGCAGAACAGAAAGCCTGCAGGACATGCTTTACAGTCTGATCCCAGCAGCTCAGGTAACAGGATTTGTCAGCAAACCCAGCAGGCCTGCCTGGAAGTTGCAATTAATTTCCATGTACAGCATCTTTCTGGAGTACACTGGACACATCCTGCACGTACTCCCACCTCACAGAAAGGTGCCTTCTATGATTGTAAGACGGCATTTTTTCCAACTGAATCCCATATTATAGTGCTTTTAGAGAGGGCTGAAAAATGGCAGATACTGAGTGGCAGAAACTCACATGTGATCTTACTCTCGTCTTTTTCCCCCTTCTCTTCTTTGTCAGACGCTTGCGTCTCTTCAGCTGTGTCCCCGAACTCTTCTTTCCAGCAGATTTTGTCTGAGTTCTTTTTCTGCCTCCTACTTTCTTCCTCCTACCTGATGGGACAAAACCCAAGGATCTGGATAAGTGCTAGCACTGCATTTTACCCTGTACTCCCCTTCTCGTACCCCCATGACACACAAAGAAGTTCAAAGAGAATACAGTGTGCCACGAACAGCAGAGCAGACAGAGTGACATAATTAGGATTTATTTAAAAACAACCTTCAAGACATGTGCTGGTTTAAAACTAAACCGGCTGAAGAAATGAATCCAACTCAAGAGAGGTTACAAGTCAGAGTTACAATTTACTAAAAAGATTACAATAAATACAATGACACAGAGAAAACCCGGTTTTAACCCACAAAACAGATGTATAACTCAGCATTCTGGGACAAGAACAGAACAGTGTTCATTAACCCCTGTGCTGAGCACCATGTGGCCCCCCGGGTGCAAAATAAAAGGAAAGCAAAACCTGTTGGTCTGCATAATGCTCACAGTTCTGTTGAAGTAGTGACTGCAGTCTTGTCAAGAGTGGCAGTCCCAGTCCTGTCAAAGTTCTGGTCCTTCTCTGGATCCAACGAGTGGTACCAGAAGTCCCAAAACCCCAAGATTATATATGCTCAAATTTAGGTGGGAATGTCCAGTACCTCCCCAGGGTGGGGAGTTTCACAATGGGTGATTTAACTCTATCAGTCATGGGATAGTTTTGGAATCTTTGATGGTCTAGGTCGCTGCAGGTGCCTATTATGCCAGTGCATTGTGGCCCATTAGCAGAGACAACCCCTCAGGCTGCGTGTGAAGCTGCTAATGCCTCCCTGGAGAAGAGTTATCACAGCTAAGTCATTAGGTGCCAGGTGGGCCCTGGGCAGCTGCTGCAAATAATTCATTATTAACAGTCCATCAGAAATGACATAGAGGGTGTAGAATACACAATTTTGGTTATACCCACATAGCAATAAACTGCTCCCGGCCCCTGTAACTAGGACAAGACACTTCTGGGCAGAGGTGGTATAGGAAAAGACAAAAATGCATGTGGGATACTTCCCTAGCTGCACAGGTGTGGCAGCATGCAGCAGATGCACAGTACTTTGTATGATCTGGGCTTTCCTGAGGTGCCTAATGTCCTTACCTGTTTTTCTTTTCTGCCTAGCCGGAGCCCGTGGTGTAAGAGGACGCTGGTAGACAGCAGTGTTTAGGCCTGCTACAACTGCCTCAATTGTTTCATCCAGAAGAGATGACATGAGGTACCTTGGCACATGCTGCGTGGGGGATTAGAAGTTACATGATACAAAGGTCAGCAACAAGTTACTTATAAAAGCATTTGATGAAAAATGGATTTGAGATTCAAATAAGGAAACCCCTACCATATCACCAAGCTGACAGTTAAGCAATTATGTCACTTTTCTCATCTATTGACTGACATATTAATGACCTTGCTCTTTGGCCTCTTTCAGAATTACAAGTCATGGCTAGTCTAACTCTTTAAATGAGAACAATCCCCAAGACTGACATTTCCTCAGTGAAAGAGTTCACCTAAGAACTTTCTCAGATTCACCTAACCAACCTCCGCCTCATCACACAGACTGTGGGGAGCAAAGACTGAAAAACCAACAAAGTACAGATCCACTGTCTTAAACATCTCATTCTTTAGGTCAAACTGACCTGTGAAACATGTCCAGAGGCGAGTCACCCTGCCAAAATATCACTTCATTGTCAGTAGCAGGGGTTTCTCCAACAAGTTTCAGATTCCTCTTCCTCTCTACACTCAAGGATGTATGCTCTCAGCTTCTCACTGTGCTTTGAGGACAACAGCTTACACACCCTCACTCAGTGGAATTAAGCTTCAGTCAACTCAAGGTATGAGCCAAAATAAGATGCACTTTTATTCAGAGACAAAGGCAATAAATAACAGTGCCTTTCTAGTTTGTAATCATCCCTGCACATTGAGAAGCAGAGCTAGGAACAGCCTCTTAAGTCCTGGGTTCCCAGGTTTACACTACTACGCAATGGTAAAGTCCCCGGGCACCACCTCTCTCACCTGCAGGAAACAGTTGCACACTATTTCTAAAACAACGGGCAGAGAAAGAAAGAAAAGTACCAGCAGTTCCCTTGCATAGTCTTTCACTTCAAACAACACTCTGCTCCCATTATTTTTTTTTCAAAATATAGCCCCGATTACTCAGATATAATTACTTCACAACAATGCATCACATGATTCCTCGACATTTTCTACTTTATTAATTCTTCTAAAGCTAAAATTAAGAGGCCTGGGTTTTGAGACAGTGGGAGTTGGCAGTCAAATAAGATCACTCCGTTACACAGGACATAATGAATTTAATGACAGCTAGAGCACTCAGGGAACTCCTTAAATCCAGGGGAAAAACATGATAAAAACTTAAGGCAAGCTTGATCTTCGTTCATGGCATTTATTTCAACCTGTACTTAATACTGTAAGGAGGGATCTCGGGTATTTGGGATATTTTCTTGCACAGATTCGTCACGCTGCCCCATTACTGAGGACACTAGCACCTGGGTTTTTTTCTTCAACAAGAGGCTGAATTTCAGCTCACAGAAACCTTGAAAATACTAAATTTTTTTCTTCAGTTGGGCTGAGGGTGGTCAACAAGTTCTACTGCTATGAGAAAAGAAGTAGAAGGACAAATAAAGAAATACACAACTGTCAAATAAACATGCTAAAGAAACAGATTTGATGCACAAACTGCGCATTAATAGTCACTGGGGAAAAAAAATACAATTTTGCTCACACCAGAGGTGATAAAAACACAGATTAAGAGAGGAAGCTACCACAGCATTTAAAATAGAGAGTCTTGGCCATGTGCTGCACTCCATTTGCACATGTTATACATCTCAGTTTAAAAGAACTCCGTAACTACTACCCATTGTGCTACGGACAGTCAACATAGACAGCTGAGCTACTTAGGTGGGGATTTATCTCAGCCCTCCCACAAGGTTCTTCCAGATGCTCACCAGCCAACCCCCCTGATTACCTGAATCCGCTGCGCCGTTGTTATCCGGTTCCGGTTCACTGTTGCCCGGACACGCTCGCTCTGCCGAGTCCTGGCTATAGCTCGGGTCCGGACATGAGGGCGTAGCCGGCTGGTGGTGGGAACAACGTCTGCCATGAGAGCAGCCACCTCTTCTTCACTGACATGATCTGTATCTTGAAAGAAAAGATGCTGAGGTCACTTGTCTTTCTAGACGTGAAAACATTTAAAGAATTTCAGACCAAAAAAAAAAAAAAAGAATTGTCCCTTATTCCCTTTCTTAAACCAATCACCTCCAAAGGAACACACTACCCTCTCAAAACAAAATGAGCACAGACAGGTACAGACTGTTACACAGTAAGATGCTTTTCTAGGTAACAGAAATTGCTGTTACCTTGGCAAACTGAGGTCAGTATACTGATAAACTCTTTCCAATGTAATACAAAGCAGTTGCATTAAGGTGCTGGGCTTGCCTCTGAATGCTTACAAGAAGCAGCTCCACAAATTGCAAATGCAGATGAAAATCTTCATAAACAAGATCCTCTAATCAGTCAAGAGTTCAAGTCAACTCTTATGGTTCAAGAGAGAACACTTATCAAAACAGTTGTTTAAAACAGATAAACCCAGGCCATTAAACACCACTTCAGAACAGCACATGCTTCCCATTTTCTAATTCAGGAGAAAAATATTTACTTTGAGTGGATACTACAAAACCCTTACCTGCAGCAGCACTGGCACCCATGGGGGCACAGGCTGGACAGAACCATTCATCTACAGGGACTTCACTCAGAGGAGGATTAAGGCATTCCATGTGATACCTTGGGGGAAAAAAAAAAATCAAACGAGGTGGTCCTTAACAAGAGAAGAGAGCCTTTCACCTCTATCCATGTGCTACATAAGGCAGACTCATTTTCTTAAGCTTGAAACTATAGTCTATGCATCTGCTTCCACCAGTCTCCAGAGAAAAGATGCTACCTGCTGGTTATATAAGGGTCTTCAATTCTAGATGGTATTTTCATCACTTTAGAAAAGCTTAGAAAAGTGAACATTTTCCCCTCACTGTGTGGTGAATCACTTGCCATTTGAACCCAAGCTGCAAGAAATGCGCAGAGCCAAAACTGATGGTGGCAAGAGAAGCACTGAGGTGCTGGGGAAACAGGCAATCAGGAAACAACATCAGTTTCCTGTGAACCAACACAGCATTCACATTACTGGCACTTATGAACATTTTATTTTGCATGACAAGGTACAGGTCAAGTGCAATGCCTTGTTATGCTGAATGAAGGCATTGCATCCCACATGCACATGATTAAGACAAGTGGTGATCAGGATTTCTCTGTTATTGCACAGGTTAGGTGGCAGAGCACTGGTCAGTCACTGGCTCCATAAAGCTGCTTGCAGGACTGCAGACTAAGCACACTGACTTCCAGTCACCATCCAGCTAGGAACTGTCCTTACCAAACCTCAAGGGGAAAGAGGAAAGCATGATACTCCCCTAGGTAGGGTTTTGAAATGTTCTCTACCCAAGAGGTTGAGCAGCCAGACTGAACACCAACCACTTACAGAGAAGCTCTGCAATTTCTTCAATCCAGCAGTTTAAACTCAGAGAAAGCAACATGTGTCAGTAGTATAGAATTTTTGAAGCAACTCATGTTCAAGTTACACTGCTAAAAAGAATTAAAACAGATTTTCCAAGTAAATGAGATGCTTCCCATGAAAACTAAATGCTTAGACCAAGTTCCCTAGGCAAGGAACACAGGGAGACCACAGCTTTCAAGTAAGTTTCAGCTTCAAATCAGCAATTTTATGACCAACTTTGTTCTTTTTCTATAAGAGAAAAGACTACTGTTATTTCTGGTGTAGTAGAGTGTTTCACTCTGAAATAAGTAAAGAAAAAAGAGGGAAGCTCTCTGTTTCACCTTCTCTTAGAAAAATTCACTGCCTGATAACTCAGTGTGTGGTCACAAGGTAAGGAAAGGGAAGGAGCAACTATCTAACCCTCTAATCCCAGTTTACAGCAATACAAAAGAAGCAATGAGACTACAGCCTTTAATCTACCTTCCTTCCATGACTCCAACTTCAGATTATGTCTTTCAAACCTGTTCCCAACTATGTTGCAATAAGCTCAATTTGCAGCTGTACTGTCAGAATTGCCAATATTATGTTTATACTAAAATATATATATTAATTGTCAATACAAAATGGAATACCATGTCCTCCTTGCATGAAAGAGTATACTTCAGCAGATGAGATTTTACACTCTTTCAGAGATTGAAGAAGATGAAATTGAAAAATGCTGATCACAAAAAATCATTACTTTAAAATTAGACTAGCAAAGTATATTCCTTCTGTGGGAAAGGAGAGCTCATTTTCCAACTGCCAGCTACCAGGAATGAGATCAGTTCCCCAAAGTAGTATTCTGACAAGTAATACTGTTATGTTCAGGCCAAAGTCATAGCAAAAGTACTTGCAGCAAGAACTTCACTACATACTTTTCAAATTATGTCTAGGAGTTCTGAAGTCAACTTATGACCCACTTGACAAGCAGACTTTCAGCCCTAAAACTATGGACACTGAAGAACCTACTGCAACAGCTATCTAGAGCCCCTTGGAAAGGGAAAGAACCTCATCATAAGGGAAAGAAAATCATCATAACCACACTCAATGCTAAATCTTCCAGAAGGATGATACTTGTTTTTCAAAAAAAACCCCAACAAAACCTGAAAAATCAGCCTTGAAGCAAAGTCACCTCACGCTCACTCCCTCAGGTTCCTTTAATTGCAGACTTGCACCCACCCCCTCACAAACACAAGGACACTGTGTGTCCAAGTGGTCTGACCAGGATTATTTGTGTGCAATGCAGAAAGCAAGAGATATTGGCCATCAAGTCCTCAACACATCTCTCGAGCTCTGTGACCAGCAGTGAAGAACTGAGATACAAAAAGGACGTTTTGTACCTTTCAGGAAGAAATGGATGCTTTTGGGGAACTTTTGCCTCATCATTCTGTCTCAGTCTTCACAAACAGTAAGAAAAAACAGGTCTACGAAATTAAAGAATTTTGGTCATGGATGCAGCCCTGTTCCTCAACTTCTTGACACCAATCTCTGTATCACTGTTACTCGCTTCTTGCTACTTGGTAACCTGAATGTAGTCATACATTAATGTGTCACACCATAATGCAACTAACCCTTTTTCTACTGTTTGTTCAAATTACTAGACATCCACACTTCTGTATTCATACCAGTCCTAATGCTGTTGTTACACAGTTCAGAAAATTAGGCTGTTACAAGACATCTGAAAATGACATCTGAAAATGGTTTCAATGGAAAAAGATTTGATAACTTACATTTGTAAGGTAACAGCATTATACCACACACTTTGAACACTGTAGAAAGCCATATCTAGCTAAAAGCAGTAACTCCATTTGCTTTAGAATTGCTGGCAAAAATAACTGAGGAACTTTTCAATCCAGTGTCAGGTCAGACAGAGAATCTAGATGAACAAAACCAGGATTTGAAACAAGCTATTCTCCATTTTTCTAGATTTAACCTCAGCCACAAAGAGCTAGTAATGATGCCTTAAAATCCACATTATATAGATTTAGTATAGCTTTTTAGCACTTTTGGTTTAGCTAGTTAGTGCCTTTGGCCTGTTAGTACCTTCATACAAGAATTCTAAAAATGCTGTTTAAAATGCTGTTTCTTGTCAAGAATTCCAATAGACAAAGATTGCAGCAAGGTAAAGAATAATTCATCTGTATAAAATGTTCTTAGAATAAAACATAACTGGCACATTGCTTGATATAACTGAGTCAAAGTGGCTCAGAAACCTTAAAACTGTTCCAGAAGGCGTGCTACTGTGCCGAAGACCAAGGAGCAGGATGAGGAAGATGAAGATAAGGGGTCTTTGGGATCACCAACTCAAATTTGGGAGGTATGACAAGGGTGGTACGATGGGATAAATGGTTTTGGGAAGTAGGTGTAACAGATGATGCAATGTTAGATACTATAGTATAAAACTGTAGCACCTCTGTAACTCAGTCTGCATACTTCAGAAATGATTTCTATGCAGCCGGCATGCTATAAATAAATGAGTGCTTTTTGCTTTCTCATACTCAAAAAGAGTCTCAGAGGGTTCTTTCTGGCCATTTAAGGCATCAGTAATGACTGCAAGTTCTTTTTCCAGAAGTGCCTCTGGAAGTGCTAACTCTAGAAATCAAGCCTATATAAAGAACTTCTTTTAGGAAAATAGGACAAAAATTAAAAACCTGTATCAAACTAGAAATAAAAATGTATAAAAAAAATTGGAGTAACTGTTGAGAGATCAGAAAGGAAAATCTGAAGCAATACCCTGAGCTGAGATTGGCTTATGAAAGTTCAGAAAGAACTTAAAGACATGGCTTCAGGTCAGACCTATGAAACACTGGTTTTGATTAAGTATTTTAAATTCAGTGTTCTGATGACACTCTTAACAATATTTAGTGTTCCTGATTTTGTCTATTTTCCAGAAGATGAATCATTGTACATGGACACTACAGAACATAAAGACAAAATTGGACTTATCAGGTATCCAGTTAGCTTGCTAGAGGAAATTTCTGCAACATTATTCTACATATTCATTGCAAGCATCTCTCTTTGTTCAGTGGGTAACTTTGGACAGCAAAATGACGATGCTGGAAGACTGATTAAACATCACAAGGGCTTTAAATTTTAGCAGAAAACTGTAGGCCCAAACCTGTGTTCAAATATCTTGATGACTGTACTTAAACATTTATTTTATTAATCAAGGAAGGAGAAAAAATATGTTGGCAGAGACAGAAGTATGCAAGAGTAAGAGAATCAATTTAAGAGTTATGGTTCTAAAGGAAAAACATTTTAAAAAACTGCAAATCTTAAGCATTTTTCCTGCACAGACCTAGTGCCCAATCAGTTGGGACCAGTCATGCATCCTCTCCCAGAGACATAGAAGGATGTATATTTTTTACCCTTCATGCACTCAGATGTTGCAGGGATGAGCACAAACACCTTCATCCCTTGAAGGTATGGTCACCTGTTTCTATGGTTTGCTGCACTGATGTGCACAGGACTCTCCACACACATGTTGCTACATGACCAGAAAAGGATCCATCACATCATGGGGATGGATGTCTGCACCGTAAGCACATGGATGCACAGCTGGCTGCATGATGAGCCTGAAGAGAGCAGCAAGGGGCAGCCTACAGACCAGACAGTGTCTGTGGACCAAACACTGGTCAACTCTGCAGGTGCTCCATTCACTTCAGCCTTTCTTACCCTGCATCACAGCCATCACAGAGCAGCAGGCGATCCTCGCGGTCACTTCTGCCACACACCTCACAGAAGGTTGGGTCATCCTCCCCATCGCTACCCTGAGTTTTCGTGTTCTCAACAGGAATCTAAACAAAAGAGGGATTCACATTTTATGCAGAACATGGCACTTTTAAAAATCCATCACCACATTAAGAGTACCTGCAGCAAAATCTAACAGTGAAGAGAACAAAAGAGCTGTTACATACCAGAACCTTCATTTAGTTCATTCAACACATCTAAGACCTGACGAAATGCCTGAAAACATCTCCTTAACTTGTCTACTGTCAGACACCAACAAATACAGAAAACTGCACTTTAAGAACAGGCAAAACAAAAATTCACAAATAAGATCAAAAGTAGTCAAAAACCCCCAAAAGACCCCAAAAACAAGACAAAAGAAGAGATGTTAAATTCGCACTTCTGTTAAAATGCAAAATGTAAGAAACCATCAGTTTATGAAAACAGAGTATGAAACTCCTACAAGTCCCCTGGAAACCAACATCTTTCTGATATCAATAAAGAGCAATGACAGCTCTTCAATATTCTTTTGTGAGCAACTAGCAGCACACACAACCAGTGCCTCCCAGAGCTCTGCTATTGCCTTGTGCCTCTCTCCAAACAGTGCCTTTAGGAGCTCTACAATGACCTTGCACCTCTACCCCCTTATAAACCCTACTGCTACACAGCATTGCGGGTAGCAAGACATAGGGAAGAGATCATGTATAACCCAGATTATTCCTATTCCCTGTGTATAGCACTTGCAGTACACAGGGCACTTCCCATGTGTGGACAGGCTTATCCGTCATGCCTGTCCACACATGGACAGTTTTCAGTCAGATGTCCATTATGAAAAAGAGACAGCTTTGACAAACACCTTTTCTCCCACAACATGATATTGCAGGAAACATGGTTAAGCGGGAAAAAAAATTCTTACAGTTCCTTAAAAGGCAAATGCAAAATAGAAAAGAAATAATTCATCCGGATACCAAGTATCAGATAAACAGGTTAGAGGTGTAAACCTCTGAATAACTATTTTGTGGCAATTGGCTTTGTTGTTTGCCACAGTAGAAAGCTTACCTTTTTTAAGATTTTACCACCAAAACGTGCCCGGATGCTAATGTACTTAAAGAGGATTCGATCCACTGGACAGGAGTTTGCATTCTAGGAAAAAAACCCAAACAATTCCCAATACAGTTAATAAGTGCGTCTCTTTATTCAATTTCTAAAAAGGAAGACTTAAATTATTAATGAAATAAGCATTAAATTAATGTAGTAGTCATTTTAACAGCTATGATCTTGACATATCAAGTACTTAAATCTGACTTATCTGATTTGCAAACAGCCTGTTGGATCAGAGAAAACATACATTTTTAGAGAAGTATTTATTATACCGAAGCAATTTAATTATTATTCAGTTGCAAAGCAACATCAAAGTTCTTCCAAACATTGCCTTGAAGCAGCACTTGCACTTAAGGCATTTTCTTTCTTTTGGACAAATGAGCAAGTAGAAATGGCTTACAAATATATTCAATAAGAGTGAATTTTTTTTTTATTTAATTAACACTGTTACTGTTGCACACACAGTAAGTCTTGTTGTAATTCTCACCCTGAATTATGACTGTGGGAACTACACAGGTGGCAAGGAACTCAGACTGAAAACTGAATTCAGAGCAAGTTGCTGCTTGTCATACTCTTTTATATCTTCTTTATGTTTAGATGTTTAAAACAGATCCCCATCCAATGGTCACAATACAGAATTTAAGAAGAGATAAAGACAGATATACAGAGAAATATATATACAAATATATATATATTTAAAAAAAAAGCATAGAGAAAATCAGTATTGCTGGTGTCTTGACTTGAAAAAGCAAAAGAATTGTAAATGCCTAGAAACACACTTGCTTATGACATTACAGTTTCCAGAGAAGAGAATAGATCAGGATGGGTACAACAAAAACAGATCCATACTTCAAACAGTCACAATCCTGACAAACAGAGCAGTAAACCAAGTCTGTTTAGAAAAGTTTAAAGCAAATATGAATATTACATTTTTTTGCTCTCATTACAGCAGAACAACATGATCAGAAGAGAGAGAACAGAGCACTCCAGAAAGCCACAGGACATCACAAACAGAACAGCTCACCTTAGACCACTCCACAATGCAGTCCAAGCAGAAGTAATGGGAACAGTTCTCAGGAGTCCCAACAGCCTGATCCCTAAACGTGTTGAGGCAGATGGGGCAGTTTTCACCATCCTCATCAGAGGAGATGTTCGCTCCGTTTAAGTGTGGCTCCAATTTCAAAGAATCAGTCATTCCATCCACAGTGGCCTCAGTTTCCTCCTCCTCTTCCTCTTCTTCATCATCATCTTCACAATCTTAAGATGGGAGAGATAAAAACCAACTTGCATGTGCTGCAGGGCTTCAAAAACGAGGGCAGAGAGGGCAGGCAGTACAAGGTACTAGTTCTCAGAATTCCAAGTGAGCTTATTTTATGAGGCTGGAAGAGCGAAGCACAGCCCTCCCAGTTTAAGGTAATAATTTTTGCTGGTTTATTTCTTCCTAAATCCCTTTACTATAAAACAGTGGATTACTCTGGTGAAAAATAAAGCCTGATAATGTGAGTAGTCTTCCAAGAGATTAAAAGGACAGAGAGCAGAAAAACAAGAGATTATCAAAACAACAAGACAGTAAGCTATGTTAGACTACCACTGAACAATGAAGTTAAAACAAAGTTATAATAAAGTTATAATGTATCCAACTTCAGAGGGCAAGCACCAGCAATACACTGATCTGCAGAACAACAAATTCAAGATTTCCCCACTATATCACCATTTTGAGAGTCAAGGGATCGAAGTGCCTTGGAGACCACTTAAAGAAGCCTGGTTTTGAGTAAAATTAAACACTCAGCACACATTGTTGAAAGGTATTTTTGTTTTAAGTACAAAATACAAAGACTTGTGTTAGTCTTTCCCTAAAACCTGTGAATTAAGTTGACATTTTCAAGAAACAGCAAAAAGTTACCTAAAAAAACCATACTCACTTTGGGGGGGGAGGGGGAAGGGAAGTGGCTATTGCTGAGTTGTTGATTTATTTTTTTTTTTTAATGAAAATATGGCTCTTGTCTTTTGCATTTCCCACTGAATTTTCCTGTCTGGACATAACAGAAAATACTCTGAAAAATGAATTAATAAAGCTTTCTGGCACCTGGCATCAATTTTTTCATCTGTGTTCACATCAGGCTAACTGGTAACTTGGAAAATTGCACTTCTTACTTCTCAACAAGCTTTAAGATCTGATAAAAACCCTCCATTTCTGTCTATCCTAATATTAATTTGAGCATAGCAGTGTCAGAAGTACATGTATCTACAGAGTATGTTTTCAGTAAAATTAACAAATCCAAGTAACATCCACATTGTTTTTTCAAAGAAAAAATAGTCTTCTTCCCTCCTCCCCAGGCATAAGAGCAACAGTAATTTATTTTCAGAACTCTCCAACACAACATTCATTTTAGAGGCCCAAAGCAAACTAACAAACATGCTTTCATAAGTGAAAAAATAGCATGAGCCATTGCTGCAATTTTGACATTTTTTTCCCAACTCATGCTCGGGCAGAGTTCACTCCTGATGACTGCAACTACATCACTTTAGTTAGTGTATAGTCTTCAAACACACAAATGCTTTAAAAGCTTAGAATGTTGGGGAATATTACTTGTTTGTTTATTAATGGAGGATGGCCTGACACAGTTGCATCACATCTGTGATGTGGCCTGACACAGCTGTATCTGTGGATCTACATTTCGTTGTTCATTTCTGGAGGAAAAGCTTTTATCTCACTCTTCCTCAGTTATGAAAAAATGCCTGTTAACACACATTAACAGACCTACCTTCTAATTCTTCATCTTCACTTTCTTCCTTGTCCTCCTCACCTCCTTCTTCCTCAGTGTCATTATCTTCCTCTTCACTTCCAGTATCATCATCTGAATCACAGCTATTTCCACCATTGCTTTCTTAAAAAGAAATAAAGAGAAGAGAGGAAATACCTATTTGATGCAGGCAGACAGGCAGGCAGAACAGCGGAGGACACAGCAGAACTCCTGCTCAGGACATTACATATGAAGTGAGACCCTAGATTTCTGCAGTGGTATCAAAGCTGCTCATTTTGAGAAACTCAAGGGAAGCATGTCAGCAGTCTGATACACACAAGCTATGAAGCAAAGCAAAACAAAAAAATTTTCAGGGAAAAAAGGAGATAAATGGTCAGAAATACAACTTTACCACCCTTTTGGGGGTAAATCAATAGGTTCCCCAACCTAGGCAGAAACACACGCAGAGAAGTCACATTTACCTGTTTCACTGAGGAGTGCAAGACACTGCCTTTTGCCCTTTCCTAGAGCAGCATTCTTGTTTATCAGTTCATCCTGGCTGTCATCATCCATGGCAGGACATTGGAAATCCACTCCCTGCAAGAAGGCAGACTTCAGTGAGGCAGTGCACCACCTACAAAAGCAGGGCAGGCGTCAGTCCGTCAAAGAGCATCCAACACATCTGTGGAGATGTGAATGGCAGAAGGGACACTGCCCTCCCCACACCATTGATTAGCTTCCCCAGTTTCAATTCAGAGATGGCTACAGGTAAGCAGCTATTGTTATGTGAGGTTTCACAGCCTTATCGGAGTAGATGAAACCAGCTCCTTGAGAAAATCAACTTAGGTGAAAGATACAGCTTTATCTTGGGCTCTTGGATGACAGAAAAAGGTATAATCAGAATTCCTCGCTGAAAACAGCAACAGAAAAACCACAAACTCCAAAACCATTCTGTGGACTAGAAATAAAATGCAAAACTGAAATGGACCAGAGGCCATGTGAACTCGGCCTAACAGGATGACAATATGTGTTTCAAATCAAAATACTCTATCTTGTCCAATTGAAAAGAAGATCATGTGGCCTAGGTCCTTAAAAAAAAAAAAAAAGGCAGGCCTTTGCACAGGTCTGTCATGAAATAGAGAAGCCTCAGACCTCACAACCATTATTCCATGGAAAGGATAAGACTTGATTTAGTGCATATTAATACAATCACATTAATTGCTGTGCATCAGCACAGGCTGGCAGTAAAACTGACAGATACTGAGAGATGTCGCATGATCCAAACTCACAATGACAATCAAATCAGAGCTTTTAACATATGATGCTACAAAGCATTAAGACAGACAGACCCCTTGCAAACTTCTAGAAGCAAGTCATGGAAATACATAATTAATTGACACTCAAAGCTAAATGTCATATCTCAATATGAAAAAAAAATGGATTCTTCTGTATGTGTGACAAAGTTTCAATCAGGTGCTCTTCTCCCACTCTCCCTGCTCCGTACTACATATCTTGCATATTAAGAGATTTTTTGGAACAAAACATTATGTTTTATTCAAGTGCTCTTGATCCGTACCTTTGCTTGCACACTCCCTTTTTGAGCCATGTGGCACAGTTCTGCATTAAAGAGCCTCAAAAATGTAGGTTTTGGTAAACCAGACTAAACTACAAATGGAGTCTTCAACACAGAAGGCAAAAAAAAACTAAAACAGAAAAAAGATCGAGTTTTAGCACAACCAAGTTCTTTTAAAGATTTCTCCTAACTTCAGTAAGATTCTTGCCTAAATAATGGTTTGAACTTTTAGTTTAATTCGTGGCTGGTAACAGGAGTGTTAAAAAAACTGTTTAAAAACAATTAATGTTAGCTGAAAACATGCCGACTCATCAAAATCCTGTCACTTCATCACGCAACTTAAAAAATAGGAAGAAACACTAGGAATTTTTCAAGTTTCGGCAGTGTGTATGCATGAATTATTCAAACTGAAACTCAGTTACATAACATCCTCTCGAAAGCTCAGTTAGCTACAGCAGTGCAAAATCTGTGGTGACGTGACAGCCAGGACACATAGGGGCGTGAGGACTGGCAGCACCAGCCCCACAGCAGGGCAGTGGCAGGCACGTGTCATATACGTGTATTTTGAACCTCTGCCTTTACCACTTCTCTGTCGGCAGGTTGTGGGAATAGAACGGGTTCCTGCTGGCTTGTCACTGCCACATCCAGCCAGCCATGGCACTTCTGAGCCACTGAGGACCACAAAGGCCAAACAAAACCAGGGACCGTGGGAGTAAAACTGTGGATAAGCCTCCACTTCACTACAACCATGACCTTCATTTCCCTGCTCTCTAGTTTTCCTTAAAGCAAAGCAAGTAAGCACAGGGAGAAGATCTTTATATTTCGAAAAGCAACTCCTACAAGCCACAGTTCTGACCAACACACACTTATCTACATTTCTAAACAGCCTGCATTTCTTCACTGTAGTGGGGATAAAACAACTACCCATGTTATTTTTGCCTTGCTACAACCCAGAAAGATATCCTTTAAGCACAGAGGCAAACAAATCAGCACTTGTGACTTGACAATCTAAACTGACATATTTATGTTGCAAATGCAAGCTTGTACTTTGCTCGGAGGCAAAACTCTGAGCTAAGGAAAATCTGGTATCGCAGCAAACAATTGCATCTTCAAATCCTGTCAGTAAAAAAAGTCTGGTTTGTGAGTAGTTGAAAATAGACAAGGAGAAACCAAGCAAGATGAAGTGAATTTGAGATTTTAAGCACATCACAAATATTACTTTTCCAAACTGGGCAGCTGCTCTTAAGAAAAAAAGTAGGAAACCAAAGCTGACTGTACACCTAACATGAGAGCTCCTTCTTCTGTGTTTTAAGAACAATAAGCAGCATTTCTAAGCTGTTTCTTCTTTTTATGGAAGACATTTCAAACAAATTACCACTGTGAAACACAAAAACATTCATGATACACTTCAGAGAGCTCACCACCTGTACAAAAGCCCAGTTTTCTCCAGCACTTACCACATCAGAATTTTTCTTATACATCCCCCTCCCCGACCCAGCCCTGAGCTAGAATTGGCAAATACAAAATAGATGAGAAGCATTTTTATTATTATGCAGACCAAGATGTTTGGTTAAGGAGCAAACTGTAGTCTTTCCTCCAAGGCAAACCTTAACTATGTCCTCCTATGACATAAAACCCCAGACTGTTAAAAAGCAACTGGTTATCCCTGAAGGCCATTGGGCTCAGGCAACTACAGCTGCTTTTAGTTTTGGGGGTGCCAAAGCCCTGCCCTCACTGCTGTACCCAACCCCTGGTAGCTTGGTCCCTTGGAAAATCCGACGGTGTGCAGTACTCTGCATACAGGCCTTCAGCTATAAACAGCTCTCACATGCACTGATCCTCTCTTCTGCATCCCACTTTGTAAGTCTATTCAAAGGAATTTAGGATGCAACCCAGGGACACAGATGCAGGGTAACCTGGCCAGAGATCCCTTGTCTTCAATACTACTAACACTTATAGCAAACCCCACCTCAGTTCCCTAGGCAGGTGCATTATCCGTTTGCACAGCATATCCAGGATTACAGGTTGCACACCAGGTTGGCTGAAGGCAGACACCATCCTCCTCCCTAACATCCCCCTGCTTTCAAATTCTCATTCAGAAGAACCTCAGAATACCTTAATAAACCAATAAGCCACAGAAGTGATGAGTGCACGGCAGGTATTCAATCACTTCACCCTCACCAGTGCTTTCCCCAGCCATAGGCTTCCTTCCCCAACTTTCCTTCACCAAGACACAACCCCACTAGGACCAAGTCGGGTTTGCTCTGAGTGTTGTGTCCCTTCCACAGTATATGCAGTAAGCCTGGCTTTGCTATTAAAACAGATTACGTTTTTACACAGAGATGCCTTAAGTAAGTTTAATTGTACAATCAAATAGCAATTACAAATGCTTTCTTCAAGCCGTATTAGCAACAGGGCTTTCTGTTGGCTTTAAGAACAGAGAAGATTAAGCATTCCCTCCAGAAGAAGTGTTTATCAAGCAAGCACTTCAGTAAACATTTAGGTTTTTGAACTAAAATCCTTATGCATTACATTGTAATTATAAATTACAAATCAGTAATTTACCATACTTTGGGTATGTTCCGGCTAGAAGGCAAGTGCAGGT
Source organism: Manacus vitellinus (assembly GCF_001715985.3). Classification (NCBI taxonomy): domain Eukaryota; kingdom Metazoa; phylum Chordata; class Aves; order Passeriformes; family Pipridae; genus Manacus; species Manacus vitellinus. The sequence continues at coordinate 2,823,366 of NW_021940681.1, read as the reverse complement.
TTCCAACCAACAAGACGAGACACAGTTTGCAAAAGACACTCCAGCTCCATCCCATCTGACATGAAGCCAACAGACCTGCCTACAGCAGCGAGTGGCTCTTCCAGCCACGTGTGCCTTCCCTTCTAGCACCAACCGATTTCCTTCTCCATCAACTTCTCACAGGAGTTTCTTGGGTTTTTAGAAACAGAAGAGCTACTAAACAAGGCATTTACTTTAATCTGCTTGGGTAATATTCTGGATCATACACAGGCAAAGAAAAGTTTCTCACAGGATTTTCTCACAGGGCAGTTTTGAATGCTGATCTAATTTCATGGGCCGTTACTGAGCCATCATATACCAGAGACCACTTATTACTAAACTTTAGTCCACTAAATATTCAAATCTATGAGGTTTCAGTTCTCTTTGAGACATCTGCTTTATTTGTTGGTTTGTTGCGGGGGGGGAGGGTTTGGTTGTGTTTTTTCTTGGTTTTGTTTTTCAACCAAATAATTTGGTTGTCTCTGGGAAACCAATGTCTCACATCAGAGCACTTTGGGTGTGTTTCCAATTTCATATGCTACAATTGAAGAAAATAAAACAAGAGTTATAAAAATCATTATTGTACACAGTTGGAAAACATCTGGATATGGTGTGAATACTATCTGCCACCACCACATTTCAAATGTAAAGACAACTTGGCAGGAAAATTATTCAGATTAACAAGAGACTCCTACGGCCTAGAGCTGCACACTACCAGTCTAGCATGCACGGGGTTGCTTTAAGAAAGTCCTCTAAATCTAAATTTAGATCCCTGTTTAAATTACAAAAAAAAAATTAACTCTTAAATCAGAACCGCCCATGCAACAATTTAAACAACTGAAGCACCTAAGAACCTAAGAGATAAGGCACAAATAATCCCGGGGTAGGCAAGGAAGTGCCTATCTGCCACCCATTCTAGTCCTGCCCTAAATTTAGACACCTTAATTCCAGGAGGAAAATTGTCCACCAGAGCTTTCCCAGGAGCTCTTTCGGGAGTTTGTAATGCAAACAAAGCAACACACAGGCTTTGCAAAAGCACTTTTGAAGTTCAGCATCTTACCCAGAGGAGCAGCCAGGCATTTTGTATTTCTGTATTCAAAGCAGCAGCCAAGGTCTATGGAATTCCCAGTCTACAATTCCCTGCAGCCACTGGCTCTGCTTCCAGCTGTGAATTAAACAGTCTCCAACTTCACACATCCTCCTCTTTCTTAACAGGCTTCTTTTCTTAGGAAGAGTCACCCTTACTGGTGAATTCCCTTTCAGTATCAGTCTTACACACCAACCTCATCTTTAACTACAACTTCCCCTACTATTTATGGGCATGACTGTAGGAAAACAAAACAAAACAAACCCAAACAAACAAAAAAAACCAAACAAAAACCTCACACACTTTCATTATTTATTTTGCATGGCCATAACAAACAAGACCCACCGACCTAGAAGAAAGGAAATAACACAAGCAGACACCTCTGCAAAACATCAGGTAACAAACCTACAGGAAAGCAAGCAGCTAAAACTACAAAAATCACACCTACCCCACTGTCACCGAGTGTGGGGCGGACAAAGGGAGACACCAGTGGCACAGCTTAGAAACCTCTCAGTAAGCACAGGTCCCTCGGGGCAAAGTTTTTACGACTAAACACAGCCTTGCAATAAGCTAATACACCATAAAATTATACATTTTTTTTTGCAAGAAAAACATAATTTCTATTTGCCAGCCGCTGGCTGAAAGAGCTGATAACTTCTCTAACACCCATGGGCGCACTGAAAACAGCGGGAATGGGTGGAAAGGGAAAGGGGGGTTGGGGGGAGGTGCAGACACGACAACCGGAAACATCTGGGGATTTGTTTACTATCTACAGTAGACTTACACATGTATTTAGCGTATTTATTCAGACCTCTGGCGCAGCAAAGGCAGCTGGATGGCTCCCGGGCCGAGGCGCCCCCGAGCCCGCCCGGCCCCTCCGCAACCCGCGGGGGACTCCCGCGGGAATCCCGGGAGCAGCCGGGGAGAGCCTGACCCGGAGCTGCCCTCCCG
>NW_021940681.1:2817890-2820224 GCF_001715985.3 Manacus vitellinus | reverse complement strand
ACGGGGGCCGGGGGAGAAAACGAGGTCCTTTTCCAGAGAACACAGAGCGAAGCAAAACCTGCGCCAGCCCTGCTGCTGCCTGCCCGCTCGGGGCCTGTGAGAGGGGCGAGGCGGGACGGGCCGGGGTGAAAACGCTGGTGATGCCACAGCCGGTGAACACGCACAGCCTTCGTGTTAGAAAAGGCAAGAGCTGCGCTGCAAAGAGGCAACTTTTTATTTGCGTGTTAATTGATGCGGTGTTTGCCAGCTCCAAGGATAGGATGGGGGAATGTTCCCCCTTCAGGCTTGCTCCCCGAGCCAGTGGGACAGCACAACGGCACCGGCACCGCACCAAGGCGGGCACAAAGGGCCGGTGCCCAGGGCATCCCGTGACGCTCTCCTGCCGTCCGCGGATGCAGGTCCCTGTCACCGCACGCATCGTGGCTCGGGCACTGCCGCGGGGACTGAAAGCCAGCTGGGAACAAAGGGAAGAGCTGTACGGTTGGGCTAAGCGGGGGCTCTCCCCGGGGCAGCACCGGCCGTGTCAGCAGGACATTTCATCCCAGAGATTAAGGGCTGAGCCACGAACTTGTTTGGAGCTGGAGGGGGAGTGGGGGCTGAGGGCAAACAGCACCCACCAGCACTGTGGCAAAGCCCTCAGGCCCGGGGCCTTGCCAGGGCAATGGCAGATCATCCTCTGAGCCCAGGGGTTCTCACTGTTCCTTTAAAGACTCGGACGATGGCACATCCAGAGCGAGGGCCCGATGCGCCCGTCTCTTGGACTGCAAGCGAGCGCTTCCTCCGCCGCATCCCGCATCCTCCTTCCCGCCTGCCATGCTCTCGGCTGGCTCCACGCCGGCCCCGCTCCACGCTGGATGGCTTAACACGGCACTCCGGGAGGTCCGAGCAACGTCCGCGGCTTGGCAGTGCAGGCAGCCAGCTGTGCAAGCATCGCTTCAAAACACACTCCTTCCCTGTGTGCCTACAGTCAGGGGAAGGACTTTTTTTTTAAATAAAACCTGAAATGTTCGGCACTGCCTGGAAGAAGAGACAAGGGACTTGGCAGAGCATAGCAGCCATCAGCACATGTGTCCCGTGCCCTGCAGAGCAGCTGGCAGAAGCAGCAGTGCTAGTAGGGAGGTGTTGGGGCAGTATCCAGCCATGTTACTCCCCACAAAAATACCTATTTCAAAACAGAGTATTTTCCATGACTATGCCTTGCTTTTGTTGTTGGTTCACCCCTGGAGGGCAGAAGGGCTGGTGTGCTCCAAGGACGATTTCTCTCCAACTCGGGCACCAGCCCTGTGCTGGGAAAGATGTAAAATACGTGACTTTTTCCCTACGGCTACTGGGTGAAAACAAAAACCCTCACATAGCACGCACACAAAATGACAACAGAGACAGCCTGTCATTGTGTGGGCTGTCACGCAGAAGAGGGGCTGTCCCCTCACCCCCCCTCCCTACCGGCAACAGGAGAGCAGAGCCATGGATGGCTGGTAAAGTGCTTCAGCAACACTCGTAAGGAAGTCCCTTTGGCGGGGAATCGCCACCAGCTATCAGGGAGCCCGCGCTGAGTTTTGCTTTCAGATCTTACTCCAGATTGCAAAACACCCATTGGAGCCGGGACAGCTGATGCCAAGGAAGTTTTCACAAGGGATGCAGAGCTCTTGCCTTTTGTTGGACAGCACGCGTTATAAATTCACCAAGGATGAGCCTCATGGCTGCTGTTTGGCCAGTGGCCACAAAACCTGAAGTATTTTTTCCTGACCATCAGCAGTATGATTGAAGTGGGGGGTCCCACCAAAAGGGCCCACTCCCCCAGATGTCTGAGGAGGGGATGTGTGTGACTTCGGGCAGATGGCAGCCAGCCTGCAAGCTCGACGCCTAGGTCTCTGGGGCTCCAAACAAGGATTTTCCTTCCACTGCAGAATAGTGCTGCACCCCTCCATAAAGCTCTGTCTCTGGTGCTTGGCAAATCCTCCTTGAGGTGCACTAAATTTTTCAGCGTTCCAGCCGTTTGCTTGGCTGTGGCTTGTAGGGTGATGGGCAGGAGTGAGCCCTCCGCGTGAGAAGGTGAGAGCGGTTACACTGAGGGTACCCAGAAAGCCTCCAACTGCCCTTACCTTTTTTTTTGGGGAAGTTGATGGGAGCAGGCTCCGGGGGCCAAGGGACCCCGTGCAACACCCCTTGGTGCGAGGAACCAGATCCACCCCCCGGCACTGCGAGGGGCGCTCGGGTTCGCCACACGCTCAGCCCAGAGAGGAACAACCGGGGCGGAAATACACAAAAAAATAATGTGACACGGTGACATTTGATGCAGCAAAGGGAGAAGGGGCAGCGAGGAGGGGGCGGCCG
>NW_021940681.1:2476809-2816969 GCF_001715985.3 Manacus vitellinus | reverse complement strand
GCGGGCCCCGCCGCCCCCCGTCACCCTCCAGGAGCAGGTGAGCCACTGACTAACGCACATTGTGCTCTCGGCGACTCCACTGTGCGTGTGACAGCGGCTAACCTGCTCCTCGGACATGCGTGCGGCCGGCCTCGCCTCCACGGACCTCGCGCTCGACGCCTCGACGCCCGCCTCCCCTCCCGGCCCCCCCGGTGAGGGGCTCCGGCGTGCCAAGGAGTCGGCGTCCCCCACCCAGCGCCACTGTCCCGTCTCCAGCAGCTCCCCATGCTCAGCGCCGTGGACCCCCGATGCGCCGTGGGTAGCGCCCCGCGATCGGCCGCACTGCACAGGGGAGCGTGGAAAGATGGAACACTTCTCGCAGCAGGGCTCGGTGTGTCCGGCAGGAAGAGAGATGAAGGGAATGGGCCGTGTCGGCATGTGGGTTCAAATAGTTCATGGTAAAGTTGCTCAGGAGGGATGGCATGTGCCTCTCTTTCCTCCCCCGCTCTTCTCCAAAGCAAATAAGTGCTAGTGGACTCCGTACCAAGTTAAAGAGACGCATCATCCCGGCCGGTGACGTCTTGATACCCGGTCAGCGACTAACTGAACTGCTTTTGCCAAGGGTGTGTTAATAGAAGAAACTCTTCCTAGTATTGCCCTGGATGAGTCACATTTAAAGAGAGACTCTCTAATCTGTTAAACGAAAAGCAGAGACGAGCCTCACTTTCCTTTTATGTTGCTGTTCCTATCCCACCCTTCACCTTTACTTGGTGCTTTCTGCTTCTTGTGCCAGGGTTGTATTGGCGCCCCAGCTCTGGCTGGGCATTTTCAGAGCTGTCTTGCATGATCGTGCTGTGATGTCACGCAGGGACCTCTGACTTCATGGCCCTGAGGAACAGGAAGGCGAGCCAGGCAGGGACTCTTCCAGCCACCCAGGGTGGCTGTCATTAAAAATGGAGGAAGTGACGAAGCAGATGGCTTCTCCTACAAAGTTCTCTCTTGTGATTTCTGGGCTGGTGAAGAAGCTGAGTAGTTGCAAAGTGTCTTTTGTGAAGAGCAGCACAGCTTTATTGTCAGCTCAAGTTCCTAATAATAAGCTAGGATTCACCGCAGCCTGCCAAGGTTCCCTGAAAGGACTGGGGTATTCTCCCTCTTCCTTGAGCTGCTCCCATGTAGCCCTGCACTGCTGTAAAAGCTTGATCTAAAGGAATTGGCAGTGCTCTGGTCAGTAAGTAGTTAATTGCACAGAAGGCAGAGCAATGTCCGCTGCATGGGTAAAGTCTCTCACTGAGAAATTTTGCCTGTCCCCATCTCTCCTGCCTGTTCTTATTTGTCATTTCTCCCTCTGAATCCCAGAGGAGCGCCTGCTCTTCCGCAAGAAAAATCAGCTCCCTCTGTTCCCTGTGCAGACTGAGTGAGTCTGGGGTGCTCAAAGATGCTGGAGAGTCAGAAAAATCAATTGAATTTACTAAAGCTGCTTTCATGCTTGTTCAGAAGGCAAGTGGGCCTTTTTTTTGATGGGGGCAGAGGAGGGGGTGGGGAGGGCAGGCAAGTTCGCAGCTGTCTCAGGCCTGGAATGCTTTTTTCCTCCCCAGCTGCACCTACAGCATCTTCCCACTGCCAGTCCCGAGCAGGCAGGAGCACAGTGTAGCCACGCGGAGACTAGGGAGAGAGGGAAACCTGGTGCAAAGTCCACATGTGTACAATTGTGTCTGAGAGCTGAAACAGAAGCCCACAGTCCCCTACCACCCCATTTTATAGGTTACTGTGCATGTAACAAACCTGCATCTGAAAATGAAGGTGCTCTGTTTCTCTCTGAAGAAATAACCCTGTGTTTGGGACTGTGCTGTCTGATGACTAACCCCTGGAGATGCCACTAGCAGAAGCAGCTCTGCGGGTCACCTGGCAAGACTTGTCCCAGTTCCCGTGAGCAGCACTGTAGTATGAATGCTTCCAACTTCCTGCTACCTATGGAACCATCCTGTTCAGCTCCAGTAAGCAAAGGGAAGGGGTTGAAAAAAAGTTTGCTTGTTTGTTTTGCTGGTTTTTTGTGTGTCTCCAGTAAGCGGGGGGAGCATACAGCTCAATTCCTGTTTTTAACATTCTTGGGGCGTGATTCAAAACTAACCTGCTGTGCTGTCACCTGAAGTCTTCAATAAATAGTGCAAAACCAGAGTTTGGGTGCTGATTACTGTAATCCAGGGTGCCAGACCAGCTGAAGAGGAAAGCTGTGCCTTCTCAGTGATGTGTCTGATGTGTGCTGCATGCCCTGTGCCTCCCATCTCTTATTTTGCCTCTGTAGCCAGGGAAGGTGGCTTGAAAAGGAGAACAGAAGGTTGTGACATGGTCATCCCTCAAGCAGAAAGCCTGGCATCAGTGCCTTCCCTCCTGCCCCAGCCCAAGAGCTGCTGAGTGCTCCTGAGTGATGAGAAAATACACTAGGACTGTGATGCCCCTTAATTTCATGTTTTTCAGTAGCTAATAAACAGGTTATACTTAGCTTGGTAACAAGAGTAGTTGCGTGCTCTCCCTCAAAACTGATTCTGTTAGCTTTTTGGTGAGGGGCAGAGCTGTGCCTTACAGGAGGGAAGATGCTGAATATCAGGCCCACTGAGCTGAAGGGACTCTCTGTTCTCCTCAAAGATTTTTGTTCTCATTTCAGCAGCTCATGGAGGGAAACAAGCAGGCCTAGCCCTCCAAGCATCACACCGAGAAGTGCCTGTCGTGTTCTGTCTGTAACGTGGCCCACTGGCAGGCCCTACGTGGTGAGCCTCACCGAAGGAGCAAGCTGGCCTCTGAGGAATAGAAGGAGTACATAAATTGTTTAAGAGGAAGTCAGTTAGTTAAATGCAAGCAGAGACTTATATAATACATCCAAAAAAAAAAAAAAAAAGATTTCTGCTGGCAGGAGGTTCCATTGGGAGAGAAACTTGCTCATCCATAAACAAGAAAATTTCCCAGCATCCTCTAGTGCTTTATGATTTTTATTTTTTTTTTCCAGGGCAAGGTAGAATGCACTCAGTCTGTACTCTGAGACAGAAAGAAAATCATCATAGGAGAGCAGACAATGCTCCCTGCATGGACACGCACGCCAGTTCAAGCAGCTCTTCTCCATCTGCAGTGAACTACTCTGGTAGAAGCTGTGCACCCAGGAGCAGCAGAGCATCTGGACACCACTTGGGGAGCAAAGCCAACAGGCATTTTCTCCTCCAGATATTCACACCTTTCCTTATGTAACTGGAGCTGAAGTGTGTGCTTTAAAAGCTGCTTGCCAAATTCAGGGGCTGGGAGGCAGCACAAGTGCTTCTACCATTCTAGATGAAATTTAGGGGAAAAAAATCCAAACCCAAACACTGAGGAACTCGTACAAATCTGTGACTGCAAACTGGGGGTGGTGTAAGTGTCTTGAGAAACTGTACTGGCCTGGGGCAGTGCTGGCACCCAGACCATCTGCACAGGATGTCTGGCCTAAGGAGCTGTCTAGAGTAGATGGGTGAGGAGATGGGGGCAATTTTTCTATTGCCATATTAAAAAATATTAAAAATCATGTAGTGCAGTGAGGAAAAGAGCTCCAGGGTGGCTGAATTACTCTCCTGAATGATGTCTTGTGCTGACAGAGCCTGCAGATTTTTAAAAAAAAAAAAAAAAAAAAAAAAGGCATCAAAAAGCCAGGGCTGATGACCAGTGACAAACAGGTCACTGTGCTTTGTGATTTTTGGGTGGCACTGGAGCCAGTAGTGAGAAACATCTGAGGAGAGAGAAGCTCTGAAGTCCATTCCCGCCCACTACAGGGAAGGAAGAAGCTGCCCACAATGCCTGAGGGACATGGGGACACAAGTCCTTGCTCAGCCAGGCACAGCATCCTCGAGCCACCCCGTACGCTTAGATCCCTGCCTTGCCCGCAAGCCAGTTGTTCCCTCTCCAGTACGCATCGTACACTGGGCTTTTGGTTTGTTTTTCAAGGGAAAAACAATAATTTATTTGCTTTGTTTTAATCTCATAACAATGGGTAATTCCTTCCTACTGCTCTGTAGTGGCCTAGAAAAGGACAGCATCATCTCCACTGTAGCAAGAAGGCTTGTCCCAGGGCATAAAATTTTAATTAGGAACAATCACGCAGCCTTGAAATGGGAATTGCGAGCAGCAAAAAAAAGTCAAAGCATCAATAAAATATTCAATGGCAGAAATGTATTATTGACACAGGCTTTAGAGCAGATAAAAGCGGGAGGGCGAGGGAGCCAGAGTGGGTATTGAGCCTCACTCAGTTAAATAACACGCGGGGACCCGCACGTTCGCCCTGCCATCGCAGGCCCCCCGTGCCGGGAGGAATATAGGTCACCCACGGCTGGGGAGCTCCTGAGGTAACGTGTGGGTTTGATTAACGCCTCTCCCCCCCACCGCCACGTGCACCACAGCAGGGACAGAGGTGTTAATCAAAGTAATTTATTGCCTTACAAAACGCTGCTGCCTAGGCAGCAGCTGGGCGATGGTTTGTAGGACACAAAATGAAGAAAATCTGCGAAGTGCCACAGTCTTGAGCTGAAAAAACAAGAGTTAACCCCTGGCTACAGTACTCCTCCTAGGCCCCTGCCTGATTATCAGACCTCTGCGGGGGGACACGGTCGAGTTACACTGTCACCCATCCCATGCAACAGTTCCAAATCCTGCATCCCAGCCAAGGGGCATCAGCTGAAGGGTCAAAATCTGCTGTGAGATATATATTTTAAACTTTTATTTTCCACACCCTACCACACCTCCCTCCAGGAAAGACTGGTGCTGGTTTGACCTGTGAGATCATGACTGAACAGAAGTAACCCGCAACAACAATAAATAATATATAATCATAACAGAGGGCAAAATCCCCCACAAAATCAGATTCAAATTCATTTTCTGCCCCCGTTTTTTCCAATAGGAAGTGCCATAAGTGATGACCCTTTTCTCTTGATTACCATTTATTTTGCTGAAGGCAAAGCTACACATGTAGCCCCAAAAATGAAAGATCCAGTTTTTAACCTGCAGAGGTCAGTTTTTCAGGGCATGCAGAGGACTTTCCAAAATCTAGCCATATCCAAGGCAAGTGAGTTTTCTGAACCCACTTCTTGGGTGTTTTTCCCAAGCAGCACTGAAATGCTCTTTACAACCTCCATCACCCTCCACTTCTCTTAGCGAGGTGGAATCTTTTTAAAAAGCAAGAGAGTCCAAAAAAATGAGTGCACAAAGTCCAAAAAACAGGCAGATGGGAGAAACTAGATGCAGCTGCATGGAGCAAATGCATTTTTAACTAATTTCCCTGAGATACATGGTTTAAGGAGGGGGGTGAGGAGGAACTTGAAAAAGAACCCCCACAAAAAAACCCCAAAAGCCCCAATTCAAAAAAGACAACTTCAAAATTGCATTTCCTCACTGCAGCAGCTGTCCAGTGGTAACCTGAGACCAGTGATCTCCCAACAAAACAAACTTTAATCCTTCAATATCACTTGACCAACCTGGTGGCTGTGGTAGCACCTTGAAAATTGGCTTTGAGAGGGGCATGTCCCTGGGGACAGAGCCCAGCAGTCCCAGGGGAGATGCTGATGGACAGCAAGAGCTGACGTTCTTGGCTGCTGTTATCCAGGTGCAGACAAAGGGGCTTGAAGGCAAATGGGAGGTTTCCCCTTACCTGCTCCTATCTGCAGACAACCGCCATCCCCTTTGCCTCCTGTCCTAAAATGCTCCGAGCTGCTGCTGTGCATTATTAAAAGGTTGTCATGTTTCATCCCAGAGATGGCCACATCTCACCGGAGACAAGCTGCATCCGCCGGCTGTAAAGCACTTTGTGATTTTAAAAAAAAAGAAAAAAAAAAAAAGAAAAAAGAGCACTGTGTGCATAAGATTCAGTCGGTTATAAAATACTTACAGCTTTAATTCAGCAAATAGAAAGAGATGGCTTGGAAACGAAAGAGGCAGCTGCAGGGTGCACAAACAGCTCAGATGTGTCCGTCAGGCACCAGACCAGGAGCTGTCAGAGATGGCTCACCCTGCCCACAACAGCACGCTCACTTGGCTCAAATCCTTTCCCAAAGATTTATTGAAAACTGGATCTGCAGCACACAGGATTACATTCGCACAGGGAAAGCAGGATTTTACGGTGAACGCTGTGCCCAAGTCATGTTTTTTGCATATGACGCGTTGAAAACAGGCTTGAGGATCTGGACAAACTCATTCCCTCCCCAAACCGCTTTGGTTTTGCAATTAAAATACAAGGCAACCCACTGGGACAGAGGACAGATGAACAAAACAGTAGCTACTGGCCATCAAGAGTTAAAAAAAAAACAAACAGAAAAAAGAATCAAAAAAACCCCCAGGGGAAATGTCACCAAGAACGTTTTGGTCCTGCTCCCCACTCACATCACCACTGAGGAAGGGCTCATTCTGCAATTTTTTATTTTAAAAACAAGTTGAAAAACTAAGTGGATATGAGAAAAACAAGCTCCTGCTCTGTGCTCCATTGCTCCCTTCAAGCGTGGTCCATGGCACCATGGAAAATGGGCTTCTACTACAGGTTTCTTATAATATATATAAGAAAAGAGGGGTCAGAAATTTGTCTTAAAGCTGCTCTTGTGCCTCCCCTGCAGCCAGCGAAGAGGCTGTTTGTCATGGCCCTGCTTGCTGCGACCAGATGCTGTAAAATCTGTTAACTTGCTCCATCCAGGTGAGTCTCCAGGCAGGTCTCCACTGCAGCTCTGCTCCCTTAGTCAAAGGAACAAGGACTTTTCCAAATGTACGATGGATCTTTTGAGGAGGCTATGCAGAATGGGAGCACCGCTGTTTTCTGTTGAATATAGAAACTGCTTTAAAAAAAGTAGAAGGGGGTCACTTTCATCCGCAGGGGAAGATGGTTGCTTTGTGTCGTCAGTCTCTGGTTTTATTTTATAGTCTGTAAAAATACTCTGTCTGGCCGTCCACATCCATTCACGATATAAAGCAGTAAAAAAAAAATATAAAATATATATATATAATATGGTTTATTTATACAGTTACACTTGCAAGGCAATTGATCCTTCACTGCCTGGGCCCTTCTACCTCCAGATGTTCTGCCTGGTTGATACAACTGCAAGACAAGAGAGAAAGAACCACTTGAGCAATCCCACCATGGTGGGCAAGTGCTCCCAAAAAGGGGAGCAGAAAAGAGGATGTATGTGAGCGCAGAACCTGGGAGATGGACATGCAGATGCTGCAGCATCTGGCAAGATGGGGGTGGATGTATTGGGCAGTGAGGAGGACGGCAGTAGGGTTTTGCTGAGGCAATGGTGGCGTGGGTGGGAAGGGGATGCCAGGATGGAGGCAGCATCGCCATGGCAGGCAAGGACACCAGAGCTCACTTTTGCTGCACTCAAAAACAGGTGCAAGGTGAAAAAAGAGTAATAGGAGGTAGAAAGGGGTCTGGGGTGAACTGGTTGCTAAGATGGAGCAACAGTAGCTCCTGTAAAAGACGGGATACAAATTCTCCCCACCCTAATCACAGCAAGGTCTTAGCCCAGAGTGGCAGGAGAGGGGGTGAGGACCATCCTCTGCAGCTCCCAGCAGGGCAGAGAGCTGGACTACCAGCATATGAGCCCCTGGCAGCAGAGCAGAGACTGCTGGAGTGTGAGCTTTGTGCTTCCTAATGGCATCTATAAATAGCTCCGGCCTCCCACTACCAGCACACGCTTGCTCTCTGCAGCCCATTTTGGGCAGCAAAAGCCTCTCCCCTCTTCCCACCCATCCTCTGCAGACTGGCTCATGCTCCCAGGGCCCCAATGGGACATACGCACCCTCGGGATTCAGGCTGGACACCAGGGGCTCCGGCAGGGTCCTGGGATGGCTGAGGAGCTGCTTGGTGCTGACTCGGGGAGGTGAGTCGGTACCAGCGGTGGGAGGAAAACCTACAGGACAGGGAAATACACCTGGATTAGGCAGGGCTTGCACATCCTGTGCTTTGCTTTCTGGGCACAGCTGCTGCAGTGCTGCAGGGCAGTCACATCACCCACTCCAGGTGCTCTGGAGGAGAAACCACCAGGTCCCCTTCTGTGAGAGCCCCCCCCACCTCCTCTTGTCCCTGCAAGGATGCAGACATGGCCCTGGGCACCACACTCACCCTTCCCCTGCCAAACACAAAGAGGTCATTGGTGACCAGAGCCTGTCCCCACCAGCCCACAGCCCCTGGGGACTGATGCTAGCCCTTGGCCACCTGCTTTTTGCTACAGCTGCTGCGGTGACATGCAGCAAGGCTGGGAAGGAAAGCTCCCTGCAGCCACCTCAGCCCCTAAAGCAGCACTGCAGGATCTGAATTCTGAGCATGTCTACGAGCAGCCCCCAGGCTTCAGTGGGGGCGAGGAAGGAACCCCAGGGGTGGCAAAGCTCAGAGACCCACTGGAGTGGTGAGCGACTGTCGTGTCAGCACCAAACCCCATCCCTGCTGCCTAACCTCAGTGCCCAGGGCAGAACCAGCCAGCTTTGGGACTGATGCCTTGGAGAAGGAGGCAGGGAGCAGGCAGGGGACCGCAGAGCAGCCCCTGTGGCCGAGCCAGCGGCAGCATGCTGACCTCCGTTTCTCCGGTAGGCTGGCAGCTCGCACGGGCTCGGCTCCGGCTGGGCATCCTCCTCAGACCTGGCCTGCAGGACAGTCACCGTGGCCCCCGTCTGCTGAATAAACTGCTGCAAATTACACTGCCTCAGCTCCTTATTTAACTCCTCCAGCTCTTGGGTCTGGGCCTGCAAAACACACACCGAGGGAGGGAACAGGATGAGCTGCATGTTCCCCTTATGTCCCCAGGCCACAACCTGGGGATACAACCCCTGGGGCTGCTCCCACAGCTGGGGCTCACTCTGCCAAAGTCGGTGGAGGGGACCTCAGGAGTACTGTGGCTCAGCCGCCCCTCTCCGAGGGTCTGCAGGAAGGAGGGTGCTCAGGCAGTGGCGATGAGAAGGCATTGTTTTGGGAACAGCCCTGGTTTGCTGCATCTCCACAAGAGGGTGCGAGCAGCCGGCAAATGGCAGCCGCTGCTGTGCTGGGAGATGCCGAGCACAAATGAGATGCTTAAGGCAAGATGCTGGAAGCATGGCCAGCTGGGGAAGGGCAGCTACCTGGCTGGGTGAAAGCTTTTTGCTTTTGCTCCACCGAAGGGGACCCAGTAGGTGGAAGGCAGGAGTCACGCAGCCCCTTGACCCCCTGATGTTGGGGGGCTGCAACAGGTGAGCTGGGGGGGCATCGCAGCTCAGCCTGAGCTGCCATCTCCACACTGTGCAGCCCCCTGCCATGAGCCTGAGCCCCTGCACAGCTTGCATGGTCAAAAGGCTTTGTGCACAGGCACTATGAGGACCTATGCTATGCCCTCTGTGACTCCTTCATCCAAGATAACATCGACCCTTATGCCAGTGCCACCAACCCCACATGTGGACCATTTGCTCTCCAGCACCGTTGTCTGTGCTGGAGCAGGGTGATGCTGTGCTCCCAGGGCACTAGTCAGCAGGAGCCCTGGCCCAGATGCAGCTTGCATGCAGAGCAATGGGCGTGGGACCCTGTGCCAGCCGGGTCAGAGTGGAACTCAGTGCCACGTTCACTGCCCAGGTAGGGTAACTAACCCCACTCAACCCACTGGTCCATGGGGCTGGAAAGCTGGTCCCATCCCCTCCCCAAAAGTCCCACTACCCCATGGGGTGGCTCAACCCAGTCCTATCTACCTGCAAGTTCTTTTCAGCTTCCTCCAGGGCCTTCTCCACACTGGCCAGGTTGCTCTCCAGCTGGGTCCCTTGCTTGACCTTGGCCTCCAGGTCCCTTTTCATTTTGGTGGCCATGTCCTCCAGCTCTATGGGGCTGGGCAAAGAGATCTCCTTCCCCCTCTTGGCCCTCTCAGCCATCTCCCACTGGATCTCCTCCTGCAGGGCTTCAGTCCGGGCACTCAGCTCAAAGATCCTCTGGGTGTACTCCTCCAGGCTGGCCCGCAGGCTTCTAACCCGCTCCTGCCGCTCTCGCTCACACTCCTTTTCCAGCCGGAGCTCGCTCTGCCAAAATTCCTCCTCGCCCAGCTCTGTCTCATTCCTTCGTACCAGTTGCTCCAGATAGAGGATCTCATTCTCCTGGCCGGCAAGCCGGTTGCGCTCCCAGAGCCGTAGGTCCATTTCCAGGGTGTCCCCATGGGCCTCCAAGGAATGCAGCTGCTCCTGCTGCTGCAGCACCCTCCTAAACAGCTCCTCTTTGGAGGGTTGGACAATCCCCCCACCCTCCAAGTCGATCCCTTCCCGTGTTTGGTGCCTCCATCGGCTCACAGCGAACGGGTCGCTGGAGCCTGTAGGACCCAAGTTGAAGGTCATGGATTTTTTCGGCTCCCGAGAACGGGGTGCATCCATGCTGGTGAGCCTGGGCTTGATGGGCAAACTGGCCCGGATGAACGTCCTCTCGGGAGCTTGCGGAGCGCCCTCTGAGGAGGGCCGCTCGGTCATGCTGGGGCCTGTCCGCCGCAGGATGAACTGCACGTCGTTGGCATACTGTCCACACTTGGCCAGGGACTCCAGGGGGCACTCCAGCGGCAGCAGCTGCCGCTCCTTCTCCCGCAGCTTCTGCACCAGCACATAGCGGCCTGTCTGACCTGCCAGGAGGTGAGCATATCATTTAGGGAAAGCAGTGGCCAGCACTGGTGTGCTGAGGCTGCTGCCCCACCGGCAGCTGGTGGCATCCCCACAGTTGCAGAGCAGAACCCCCACCCACCCAAGGTCTCCCCTTCCCAGGAAGCTCCTGCAAATGGGGCATCCCCCCCGCAGATGGAGATGGCTCACCGATGGCCCGTGCCAGGGCAATGACCACTTCTTGGCAGGTAGTTTGCTCTGAGACACCGCACACAACCCTCTGGATCCCATCCACCCAGACCTTCAGCTCCATCCCCACGACTGCTGGGCCTCAGGTGCACTGGGTCATTGCAGGACAGGCTGCCTGTGGGGAGAAAAGAAACCAGGTTTCCATCCCAAGCCACTAACAAGGAATACAAGACACTTGAAAAGCAGTGTCATTAAATCATCATCCCATGGGTGAATCCTAGACCAAGGCTTGCTGCTGCCCTGCACAGATTGCATTTTTGTTGATGTTATTAAACACTGATATTCATCTGCAAAGAAAAATAATTTTTTTCCCTCATGTCTGTGATGGGAAGAGATGGGGTTTGTGCAACTGCATCGTGTCCAGAGGATGCCCAGGTAATTTCTGCTGTGAGCACAGACTTTTAATGGGTTTGCTAGACTTTCACTGCAATTTCTCTGACAATCTGATAGCATGGTACAGGAGGATTTTCCAAAAAACATTGGAAAAGGCAGAGAAACCACTGGCTGCCTGCTTTTACAATGGAATTTTGAGGGAAGGTGCAGATAATGCATATTTTAATCTATTTGTATCCATCTCAATTTATCAGAGAGGGATTAAGAAATTAAAATAATACCTCTTTCTGCATAAAAACATGACCAAAAGTCGGGTTTGGGAGAGGGATCCAGGCATAAACACCCGTGATGAAGCCCAGGCTCTGACCAACACTGGGGTCTGACTCAACTCTAACCCATCAGCTACTTCTACCTTAAAACAACACCTGTTAGCCTGGGCTCACCCAACTCCTGCCTCTTCCAGCAGCTCAACAACTGCAGCGGTCATAAATAAAAAAAAATTAAGCATAAGCTGTAAAGAATTCAAATATTTGAGCTTATACTGTTTTCAAACACTGTGCAAAGATATATCTATTTTCCTTGTTATAATACTGTTTTTAGTAGTGCCAGTCTTGTCTGAAGGCCCTGCATGGAGGAACATAGACAGGAAACTCCCAGGCCCTCTGTCCTGAGGGTCACAAACTGCTTTCACAACCTCACCCATGTGGTTGCAGTCCCTTTATCCTGTGCTCCAGTTGTCCCAAGTTTGCAGCCAGGCTGTAAGAAAGCTTGAACTCAGGTTAAACATTCCTTCATTATTTTTGTTGCCTACTTGAGTAATCAAAGGCGGGGGCTTGAAGGGTCCTATCTCCAGTGACGAGGAATTTTAGTCATGGTGTGAGAAAGGTGAAGAGGAAATAGGGAAGACATGCCTTGGTGAGGCTGTTCCGTGCAGGTGCTGGGTCCTGTTGGTGTCACCTCCCTGCCCACCTCCGAAACATGGGCACAGAGCAGTGCAAATACCTCAGCGCTGAGCTCATGTTTGCCTTGGCTGAGCGACTGGGGAAAACCGGTGGGGATGAAGGGCACATTGGGTTCGACTGACCTCCCTGAGAGCCCAAAACGACCAAAATTTGCAAGATTTGACCCAATTTAATTTTAAAGCTGGGTTTTGGCACTGCTCCCCCTATTCTGTGTATTCACAGCCGCAACTGTCCCCTGGCATGGAGCAAAGTCCAGGTGCCACTGCGGCACCACCCAGCTACCCTGAAACCACTGTTGTACACGAACAGACACACCCCAGCCTCCCCCTCAGCAGTACCCTAATGCCAAAATCGGAGTGGCAACACATCCTGGGGAGCATTATCCCCCTGCCAGGGACCCAGCTAGTATCAAATCCCACGTCCTGTGCCATGACCCGGGTAAGGAGGCCAGGAGTGTAAAAATAAATAAGAAAAATAACCCAGCTTGTTGAGTCACGCCACACAGTCTCACCTTGCCCGAGAAATCCAGTGGCTGCCGAACACAGCGGGCTGTGGAAGCAGGATGGCTGCTAGCACACGGGTCCCAGGCACCCGTCTGGGTTCAAACCCCGCACCAACCTCTGGCCCCGCCTTGGCTGGCGCTCCCGGGCAATCATTTACCAGCAGCCAGCACGTGGCACACCACTGCCAAAAAGCTGGGAGCGGTGGCAGCCAGCTTTTCTCCTCATGTGAGAGAAACCCCCACAAAAAAGCAGCCAGGGCATTGTCCTCGCTGCATCTCTCCCTCTCACATTCCCCAGCACCCCAAAACCCAGTCGATTTTATTGTTTCCTTAGATCTTTGCAAGCACAGGGGGTCCCTGTTAACTAACTGATCACTCACTGTAACAACTGGGGTATTTGGGACTCATTGTGCCCAGCTCGCTGCCAGATACAGGATGTTATCTGTCTCCCTGAAGAGGGTGCTAAATAGAGCTGAGGGCTGCTCCCTCCTGCCTTCCAAGGGAGGATCAGCTCCCACCCAAAACCAGCCTGGCTGCCCTCTTCCTCCAAAGCTCTGGGCTCACAGGGAAGACGACAAGACGAAGGTTCATATCTGAGGTAAACCTCCAGTGCTCCTTGCACCCTCCAGTTCCTTCTTGGAAGGGACATCACAACCTTAACACAGCATCTCATTCCCAATATCCTACTATGCCAGTATCACCCTAGTTCAGAAAAACCCACCAGGCAATAAACCTAAAAGCCTTCACCTCACCCCCAGCATCACCTCTGCTGTACTCCACCCAGCTCTTTACCATTAGTCAAAAAAACCCAACAGCTGGGGGACAGTCTCATTGCTCCACTTGCAAATACGACCCTCCTCTTCTCGAGCTTTGCTGCCAACCACCTGCATTAACAGTTACACCACCAGGTAACAGAAAAAATGGGCTTTTCCTTGAGCAAGAACTGCTTTTCTTGGGGAACAGAACCTTCTGGACGGGAGGCAGATTTCCAGCTGCCTGTTTGTATTTGCCCTAGGAGGTCACTTTGATTACAAGCCAGAAGTGCAGGCAGCTGCCAGGCCCTGCTGCTGCCCCAAAACAGCACCAGGGAAGCAAGCAGGTGGCTGCAGGTGCCGGGCCACATGACGGCCACTCATTTTATTCTTTTCCCCACCATTCCACCACTGTGGATTTGTAAACAATTTTTATCAGAAGCAGATTAAAAAAATGACTAATTTTCTGCTCCCGTCCTCATGCGATACATCCTAAAATTGAGAGTAGGGATGATTCATACCATGACTTCAACAGATTTCCTGAGAGTTGGAATTTCAAATGCCGACACTAAAAAAAAAAAAAAATAAAAATTAAAATTAAAAATCTTGGATCTTGCAGCTTTATTTTGTTTACTGACATTGTTGTCTTCAGCCTCTCTGAAACTGTCAGGCTAAAGGAAGAGGAGATGAAGCAGCATTTCTGCATGTGCAGGAGGATGAACATTCTGCTCCTGCAAACTGCCACCCTGATTGGCTGCTGGGACTTCCAGGGCTTGGTGATCTCCCTGGACCTGAAATAATACATGTGCACTCACCCTCCCAACACTGATTTGCAGGGACCCCTGCCGCGTCCCCCACAGGGTCCCTCAGAAGCTGAGACAGCACCTTCCAGCCAAGGACTGCAAGCACTTTGCAAGAGCCTTTCTACCACATTTTGCCACACACAGGAATAAAAAAAGTCTGGTTCAGAAAAAAACCACCCATATTGCACTTAACAGCAAGGCTATCCTGCAACCCAAATCCCAAAGTGTCCCAAAGACCTCTACCAGAGCTCCTAACAAGGACCATCTGGGACCAGCATAAAGGTTTTGAGATGAGCATCCCGCCAGCACTAGGGTTTCACACATTTCTGTGGGTTCATTCACCTCCCTAACTACGTCCACCCCCTGGCAGGAGAGCAAGGCCACAGGAAGAGCTTCCCAGAAAGTGTAATTAAAACTGAAAAGAATTGAGAAGACCAGCCTTTCGGGTCAGGGTTTGGGCTGGGGGTAGAGTCATAGAGACTCATAGTTAATAAAGATGTATTTGTACTTATTGCAGGCTGTGATGAGCCTATCTGTGAAGCACCAAGGTGTCCATGGGGAATAGCAGCTCTGCATTCCTTTGGATACACTCCAGGAAAATGCTGGGGTACTGTCAGTCATTTTATTCCTACTTTGAACTTGACCTTCTTGTTCCTCTCCCACCCAATGCCAGGGGGATGCTCATCCCAGGCACAGAAATAAAAAATAAACCAATACATAAGAAAACATCAAGCAGGGAGGGGAGGGGTGGCCCTGTGCCACCACCTTTCATGCTGGCAGGCTCACTGTGACTCACTGCCCTGGATCAAGTGCTGTGGTGACACATCCAGCAGCTATTTAATACTTCCTGAAGTCTCTCACTGCCCAAAGCACTGGGCCCAGCTCCTGGACACCAAAGGGAAGAGATAGTACTTGTCTGCCTGCTGAGACCGCTGGTGGGGGAGAAGCCTCCCTTCTACTCAGATGTGGAGAGGTGACCCAATACAGAAAAGATCCATAAAGAACCAAAGCCTCCTGACAACACTCATCCCGCAGCAGGTTGGAGGGGATGGGCTGTGGTCCAGGTTTCCCTCCAGACCATCAACAGTGTCCTCTTGCCTCAAGTCTCTCTTTTGGAATGACACCACCTGCCCTCAGCTGGGCTGTTGCAGGGATCAAGCAGCTCTGCTGGGCTTTCCATGTCATGTCCCTCCCAGGCCAGAAGGTGATACCACAGTCAACGCTGACACTGCTGGCGTGTCCAGCACTGGGTAGAGGTCAGCCATGGCAAGGGTTGACAGTGTGGCGCTCCCAGGGCTGGCAGTTCCCATGCTGGGTAGAGATGACCATCGACATCTCTGAACGAGCTGTCTGTGCAGCAGACTCTGGGGACCACTGATGGACACTTGCACTGCATCCAGGAGCAACAGAGAAAGCCCCTGCCTACAGCGACTTGGGTACATGCCCTTTCCATTGTGCCAGCTTGTCCTGAGGATGGTGGCCCCAGAATCCCGAAGGAACACATCCCCTGGCCTGGTGCAAAGCTGTCAAGACCTGCCAAAGAGGTCATTGTCTTGTCCTTCAGCATCAGGGCCATCAGACTGTGGGCAGGACATCTGCACAGGGCTCCAAACCAGAGCAGCAAATGGGTTACTTCAACCCAGCACAAAGCATTGACAGTGGTTAAATGTGCTCAAGAGATGACAAACGAGTCCTACCAGAGTGGTCACAGCCCAGAGAGGCAGCTTTTTATGCTTCCCTGTCACAGGGAAGGTGTGCAAGCATTACTCACCCCTCAGGCCTATGGAAGCCACCAGCTCTTACGCAAAGCAACCACAAGCACCCAGGAGCAAGGAAGCAGCAGGCATGGAGCTCTAATTTACACCCAAGCAGCTTATTTAGGGGTGGCCATAATAGCCCCCACATCCTCAGTTCACCCACCATCCCCTATCCAGCTCCCCACTCTGCCATGATGTGCCTGACAGCAAGCCCTAAAAATCAGCAAATGACTGAAATTGGTAATTTAACCTGAAGGTGCAGTTTTACCAGAGATGTGCAGATGGACCCCAGCCTAAACACACCCCCAAGCACGCGCGCTTTGACACCAAGCAGTGTCTTCTGTGGGCATCCTACAACACTTAATGCACATTCGGCATCTGCAGAAGTTTCATCCATGTTTCAAGGGCTTTTTGTACCCAAAAGGTGTCAAAGAAAAACTATATCCTGTGGCACCTGCATGCTCAAGAGCTGAAGCGTAACTTCAGTCTGAAGTCACAGACCACCACCGAAGTCCCCTGGCAGCCCAAGGAGGATGAGCCCCATACATGAGGATCTTGCAGGAGCTGCCCAAAGAGACAGATTTCTGGAGAGCCATAAGCACTATGCCAGCAACCACCTATTAAGAGAAAAATAGAGGCTTGGGGATTTTCTGCTCCACTTCCTCCCCAAAATTACAGACCCACACTAACACACCTGTGGAGGCTAGCAATGTTGAGCAGGGCAAGAAGAGTCAGGGACAAATCCTGCCCAGGGCTGTGACACAGGATGGGGACAGTCCTCGGGGTGATGGCCTCCAGCAGATTTTGGGGAGGGAGGCTCATACTATGGCTGATGTCAGACACTCACTCCATCCCAGCTCCACCTGTGGGGATTTCTCTTACCATTTCTTTAACCCAAGCTTTTGGATCTGCTACAGCATCAGACCCACATGAAGGCTTCAGAAACAACACTGGGAAGAAGCCGGGAAACTTTTTTCTCCCCTCTCTTAAACAAGCTAAGATTTATTGGCATGGCAGGCCAGCATTGAGAGCCAATTCAAGGATCACAGGCAGTAATGACATTTCAGGGATGACTACCAGTCAGTCCCTCCCAGAGATGAACCACCAACCAAAAGCTCATTATATATTAAAAGCATCAAAAAAAACCCCTCCATCTACTGCACACACTCACATTACAATGTTTCAGCCTTGGAAGCGGAAGGATCATCTTTCGCACCTTCACGCATCACATTTCTCCCTTGCAGCACTAATAGTTACTGTCCATGGGGGAAGAAGAGCTGGCAGGGCTGGCTAGTAAAGTCTGCCGTAAACATGAAGGTTTTCAAGGGAACCATTAGCAGCACCTGCTATTCCTGTAACCATTACCATCCCCCTCAGACCCGCATGTGAAGAGTGACTTCATGAAAGCAGCTGAAAGTAAATCCATAGTTTCTTTTCAAGGGGGAGAAGCAAAATTAGCAACATGTAGATTAGAGGGGAAAGAGGAAGGGCTTTTGTACTGCCATGTTCATTTTTCCTTTCTATTGAGCTCGCCCTAATGCCATGCCCAGGATGGGCTGGGGAGGTATTTAGGTTTCCAGCTCCCAGCAGAGGCAGGGCTAGGTATCGGTATTTCTGGGCCCTAGGCTGATCTAGAACTGATCTAGGCTGATCTAGATTAGGTTCATCGTCATCTTTAGGGGATGACTCTCAATCCAGCTCTGAAGGGTATTTGCCAGACCATCTGCACAGAAACACAACCATGGCACGCATATGCCAGCAGGTCCCGCGTCTCTGCTGCATTCATCTTCCACAGCAGTCATCAGTGAAGGCATGAAGTAATTTGTGAACATTTCCCCATTATTACACACAGCCCATTCCCCAGGTTGGACAAATATTGCAAATCTAGAGATGCAAGAGCCTGCTCAAGCCTTGGAAATACTCCAAAGTACCCTCTTTCTCCTCCCCAGCCAAAGAGGAGAGAGAAAGATAATTTCCATTCCCCCTGCTCGAGGGCAAGACCCATACAGGGAAAACCCAAACAATGAGCTATTTGTCCCAATGCCTCTAGAAGAGCCAGAAACAAGCCTCAAAGCGCAGCTTTCTGGAGATGCTCACCCAGTCCAGCCCAGAGGACAACATGCATCTTGGCCAGCAACAAGGCAAGTGGAGACAGGCACTCTCCCTGTCACCTCTCAAGTTAATCAAGAATTTCATTTCCACAGGATTACAGGAAAATTCAGGCTCTGCAGCTCTCCTCCAAGTAGGACCAGGGACACAAAAAAGCAAAATGACCTACAAATATTTTCCTGCCAACCTGCCTTCCAGCCTCCTTCAGGAGAGCTGGTGTCAGCCACCAGCAACTGTCTTTCCACTCCAATTCTCATCCTACAGGAGAAGGTGATTAACAAATTAGCAAATGCACAACCAGGGATAAACCTCCCAGATTTTATTTGCCATTTCCAAAATAACTTGCAGTTTCCTAGCCTGCTTCATAAAGCAGCCACACGTCAAGGACATGCTGCTGGGTCTCCAGAGGAGAGGATGCACTGATGAATATGCAGGTGCATGCTGTCAGGGATATTTATTTATAACTTCATAGGATTGAAAAGGTCTTTAATGACCATTTGCAGAGAGCTGAAAAGGCTCCTTTCTCTCACACACACAGACACAAAGACAAATAAATAAGAGAACCAGAATTAATCCAGGCTGAAACCTTTGATAAGACACTTGGGTATTTTAGAAGTCTCTGCTTTCACACTACTTGGTTAATTAGGTGGAGGTGCTATCAATCCCACCTAAACCTACCCAGAGAAAATAAGCTCTTAAAGTACTAAAATCATGGCATATCTCTGGAGAGGCAACTCAGTCTGGGACATCAATCCAGGGGTAAAAATCACTGTCCTTCAACAAGTGATAGAAATCATGGCCACATGGCCTCTTCTGGGAGGCAGAGGACCTTTGGCTGAAGAGGTTTTGGTGCCAGCAAAGGGCTTCACCTCCCTCTCCACATGTAGGTCTAAACACTGGCAGCCAAAGTATGCCAGCACTCAGTGATACTTGAAGGACTAGGGTAGGACAGGAACTGGTGCCAGGGACTGCGCTGGCTCTCCTGCCTGTGCAGAAGGGGGGACTCAATAAAAATATATTGTTTTTTCCAAAGCATTTAGGAGCTTAATCCTCACACAACTAACGCTCACCTGGGGTCACTTTGTGGAAATATGTCCTTTTGAACTTCCTACTCCAACTTCTTCATACTCCTGGCAGGTCATTAAAAAGCCAAGTGAATTCAAAGAGGACAGGACCAAATCCAACGTCGCAGTCTAGGCAATCCTTGAACCGCATAAAAGTGCTCCAAAAAAATACTTGAGTAGTAGTTTTGAGGGACAACTAGTCCTCAGCATGCAGCATCTCAAAAATTCAAAGCAATGTTTCTAGTACATCCACTCCTGGGTCCCAAGGATGTTTCCCTTTCAGAGTGGGAAGAACAAATGTCCTTTTGCTACATATGATGCTGAGTTTATAAGATTTTTAAAAGACTAGAAAGAGCAATAGAAAAGGTCTTAAAAAGAAAGAAAGAAACAAACAAACCCCAATGAAATCCCCCCAACAACTACAGGAATCCTTTCTGAGGTACAAATGCCTATGCAGATACAGCTTTTTTTCCCCATTGATGGTGGGCAGAAGGGAATACCTTGGACCAAGTATGACGTGTTACAACCTTGTGCCCAGGCTGGGTTAGCCCTGGGAAAGCGTCGCGGATCCACTCCTTTGGGATAGGACCCCGAGGACGTGACAAGCAGGCCTGAGAAAGCCCCATTCCAGAGGAATCAGGGCAGGGAGAAGAGGAAGGAGAAATGACCTCAGAGCAAGTCCGGGATACACAGACTTTCTACAGGATCAAACCATTATGCAAGGACCTGGGCATACTGGTCAAGAGGCCAGGGGGATCTCAAGCTGCCTTCTGACAATTGAGCTGTCCCTCAGAGAAGCAGGGGGGTGTGTGTTCATGTTGCAGGAACCAGCCAGCACCAATCACAACATGCAAAGAGGTCTACCCAGCATTCCTACCACAAGTATGTTTGGCTCCTTGCAGAAAGGAGTGCTGACACCTCCAAACGTTGCCAGAACTTGGAAAAGAAAATATAAACTGGCAAGTGAAAACAGCAACCACAAAGCCTCCAAAAAACCCAAATCAACCCATCTTTATTCTTATCTTGAGATGCCTATGGTGTTCATCCAACCTGCTGCACACCACCAGCTGCCTCAGGCAAGCATCCAGAGGCAGAAACCAGCTCCCTGCTGTACACTCACACTTCCTGGGGAAAGCAATGTTCCCAGCAGGAATCATTAAACCAGCAAGAACCTTTCAAGTGTTCTCCCTGCAATCACACAGTCAGACAGCTTCACAACACCATCTGGGTGCCAATGGCTTCCCTGGGCTGGTAGGAAAAGCAGGGAGCAAAGGGGAAGCTGCCACTTGCTGGGCTTCTCTGACAACACAGTTACTCTCCTACAGGATGCTCTGTGTGCCTCCAAAGTCCCCGTTGTGCTCAGGAGCATAGTGCTTAGCATCATGGAGAACATCCACGGGGGACTCTGGATCCCAAAACTCTGTTGAGAGCACTGTGATATCCCATCATCAGTCCTTCCAGTTACACAGGAGGCACCTGGGAAGGGTTGAGCACACAGCTCCTAAGACAAATAGCTTCAGCAGGTTCTGTGCTACAGCAGGGTTAGGAAATAGCAGAGAAAGCCTTCCCAAATTCAGACAATCCTCAACTGCCCAGAAGTTTCCAGCTTTGGGCTGATCCATCCATGTGTTTGGGTAAGAAGTGTTCCAGGTTATTTTTTCAGCCCTTTTTTTTTTTTTTTTTGCAGCAACAAGTTATTCTAGATGACTAGCCTGAGGCAGCTGGAAGCACCCCAGCCCTCAAGAAAGTGCTGACTCCAGTCCACAAAAAGCCAGATAATCAGCTGCTTTTAGAAGCTCATGAACTTGGCATCTGAAAAATGGAAGGACATAAAAATGGTAGCAATCATTTGCAACAATAGGATTTTGTTAAAATCCTTCAGTGGAGACATGCTTATGCCTTAATTTGACTACACAGGTTTACAAGGGCACAGACAAGTTGGGACAGATAGAAGAACATCCTTTAAAAAGATGCTTTCAAAAACAATGCATATACACAGAGCTAACACTTAGTGTCCCTTCACATTTATTTAATCTTGGGCACAGAGCAACCCACTGTCAAGAGGCACCTGGACTTCTTCCTAGCTCACCACAGCACATGACCTCACAAGACTCCGGAAAATACTCTACTCTGAAGTCTTGGCACACACATCCAAGCCACCACTGGAGGTTTTTCATATAGCAGAAGACACAAGGCAGGACAGAGAGATGCTGAAAAACATAGATGAGATGAACCAGTGCAGTTCAGATGGTAGCAGAGGCACTCAAGCAATATTTCCCTGCAGCACATGGTGATGGTGAAGGCAAGCACAATACAAATCTCCACTACGGAGGTGGACAACGCACACATTGTCAGAGCACACCAGCTCCCACCAACCCCATTTAACATCCAAAATTCTTCAGCACAGAAGCTCCTCTATTTGTTCGGGGCAGTAAATCCCTGTATCTTCAGCAATTACACCACCCTACCTTTTTTGGTCAAGTCATATTTCCAAGAGCAGGGAAGCCAGGATGATTCAGGCTGGCTGCTGCTGCACCACTCTGGCCAGCCGCCACCCAAAGGTTTGGTCAAGCCTGGCAAGCTCCCCAGCACCCTCACTGGGGCCTGCGGGTATCCAAAGCTACAGCGTAGCTGAGCATAGCCATAACTCACTTTTTTTAAGCATAAGGGGAAAAAAAATATTTAGAATAAATTAAACTTAGTTTTTAAGTTGTTTTATTATCTCAGGGTGAGAAAGTTGCTCAGGTCCCCCTCTTCAAGCCCTGGGTGGAACTAATTCCTATGTCTCTCTTGCACTCATTTGCAAAGAGTTTTGTATTTTAGAGCAACTGCCACCCCCTTGCTAGGAAATTTCAGAGTGCAGGACCTCCAGACCGGCACCCACAGCGCTGCAAGCTGTGCTCCCTGGCCTCCCAGCTTTCTATGAAATGGTGGAAAAAAGGCTTTAGGAAGATGTAAGCACTTGTGTGAGCCTTTTGATTTCTATGCCATTTCCTTCAAGAGGGTGTGGGGAAGCCAGCGGAGCTATGTAGAGAGGGAAGCTAGGCACCACGCTCAGGCTCTCCCAGCAGATAACTGGGATACAGGAGGATTCCTGGCATTCCAGCGGCACCAGCAGAAGGTAAGAATGTCCATCCTTCCCCATAACCCCTTCCTGAGCAGACATCACCAGCACTGACTGATAAGGCAGGCAAGCAGCGTTTGGAAACGCTCCCACTCCTACCCACTGCACATACAGCATGTGCACACGCATTTGTTCTCTTCTCCCTAAAAGAGCTGCAATTCCTGCCGCATGAGGAGTGTAACCCCACACAGCTGCCTCTCGAGGTGAGCTGACAGGTGTGTGTAGCATCACTGTCCCATCCCGGCAGGATCCAGTGCCCTGCCATTTGACGGCAGAGCTCTGGCATTTGTGCTCCCACACGTTCCCGGGGCCCGGGGCCTGCCTGGCAAGTCTTGGCAGAGCACCAGGCCAGGGCCCGCCAGCGTGCCGTTAACACCAGCATCCCTGAGAGGTGGCCCTCGCTCACTGCGAGGAGCAGACAAAGCTTCTGTCCTGCTTCCCGGAGCACTTCTCACTCATTTCCACCTGTTTCTCCCTAATTTCTCCTGAAATCAGCCACCCTGAGGGGAGTGCCAGGGGTTGTGCTGGAGGCAGCCCCTCTGAGTGAGGGGTGCACGGCTCTGACCTCTCCTTCTACGCAAATACCACACTCTTAACACACATTGGGTTTCTAACCTGCAGTTACAAAGTGCTGTTGCAGGGCAGGGAAAAAACAGGGAGAGAAGTTTGGTATCCCGTCCCCCCTCCCTCCTCCTCCCCGCAGCAGGCCACAAGTGGAGTTACGAAACAACCTGCCAACCTGCCGGCAGAGTTCACAGAAGGCATCAGAAGTATGCAGCTGAAGTCTGGCTCTTATCGAGGAATTTAACCCTTCTCCTCGGGGAGACGGAGACGTCTCTGGACGGAGGAAGGACGGACAGCTTTGTCCCAGGGATGCAGATGGCGAGGGGAGGAGGCTCATGGCATGGACTGCTGAGACCCCACGCCGCCTCGGCTGCTCCTCCGTTGGGGGCTCTGGCCAGCGTTTTCCGCGCTAAGCGGGGCCGCGATGCTGCCCCTCCGAGCGCGGTCTGGGTGGCCCATGCCGGTGGCCAGAGCTGCTGGGGATGCCCGTGCCAGCGCCCGGCTCCCCGAGCAGGTGGGAGGCAAAACCACCCGGCGCTTGATGACCGAGACACGACCGGCGCGGCACCAGGCAGGTGGCGCTGGGGGCTCTCGGGCTCTTCCAGCGCCGAAAAGCCGCTCCCAGTTCAGCCGCCCCGGCTTCTTTCGTTACGGGATCCGGGGGTTTATCCTGCGGCGCCCTGCCCCAAGCCAGGCCCTCGCCGCCCCAAAAAGCTTCAGTATTGCAGCCCGGGAGATTGTCCCCCGCTCCGTGGCCCTGCCAGGGCGGCAAGGCGCGGCTGCCCGGGAGGACAGCATCTTCCGCGGAGCCCGATGTTCAGCGGCCCGCGCAGCGCAGCCCCTCCCGGGGCGCTCCCGGAGGTGCCGGCCCCGGTTTGCGGCAGGGCAGGGCCAGCGCCCCGGGCTGCAAACCAGCGGCAGGCCACTTGGCCGGGAAGCCCGGCCCGGCCCGGCCCCACCGCGCCGGTGCGCACTTCACCTGCCGCCGGCCCGGCACGGCTCAGCGCTGCAGCTCCGGCCTCCTCTCCTGGCGGCGGCGGCCGCCCCGTCCGGTCCGCCGCTTCCGCTTCCGCAGCGGCGGAAGCGCGGAACCTTGGCGGCCGCCCTGCCAGCGGCCCCTGCCTCGACAGCCCCGCCCCGCCAGGTGAGCCCGCCCCGCCAGGTGAGCCCCCGCCCCGCCCTCTGCGTCCCAAACTCACACGCGGCCTCGGCTGTTTTAAAAAAAAACAAATCTGAAATTCTCCTTAAAAAAAAAAAAAGCACTGAATCAACAACCTTAAATTCTTCTTTCTTAAAAAAGTCATAAATCCTCTCTAAAACCAAACCAAAACAAACTAAAATTCTCCTTTTAAAATAAAGTCTTAAATTCTCCTGCTTGTTTTTTTTTTTAAAGAGCTCATAAATTCTGCTTTTGTCCCCCTAAAGTCTTAAATCCTCTATTAAAAAAGCCCTCTTAAACAAAGCTTTTAAAAATATTAAATTCTCCTTTTATTTAAAAAAGTTATTAAATTATCTTTTCTTAAAAAGTCTGAAAACATTATCATGGTTTTTAAAAGAAGTCTTAAAATCTTCTTTCTTAAAAACAAACCAAGGAAAATCTCACTGTACTTCTCTATCCCTGACTCCTGGCCCCCCTCCCATGGGGCCATATGGGCGGGCTCATTCCTGGCTGGAAGCGCTCAGCCTGTTTGACAGCAGGGCCCAGAGCTCCACCTGTCCTGGCATGTCCCCAAGCAGAACAGAGGAAACAACCCCTTTTCAGAGAGGAAGAGCTTGCCCTGGCCCAGGAGGTGGGTGCAGCCCTTGTGCCCTATGCCCTTCAGCCGGCCAGGGGCTTAGAACACCCTAAAACCACAGCAAGACGATAGGAGGGAGACAGGTTCAGCCGGTTTTGGAAGAAGAAGGTGCCTGCTGCTGTGCTGGAGACTTTGGAAACTTCTCACCTCCTCCCTCTATCTGCTTTTCTAGCTCCCAAAAAACCCACCTGAAAGCTTCTCCTGCCTGGCACACCAATGCTCTTCCTCCACAGCCCACTAAGCAATGGGGATGGCTGTGATGGCATCAGCCTCAGCATCCCATCCTGGTGGTCTCTAATGGTGAAGGTGCTCCAGCAATGCCCGTGCTGGTGCAACCCCAGTGCCAAGCATCACCCACAGTGAAGCACACACACAGTTATGTTTATATTTCTTTATCCAGAATCTCTTGTGAAACGCCCTACCACTCATGAGGAAGGATGACCCAGCCATCAGACCACGGATCCTGAGATGACCACTTCAAAACAGATCTCAGGGTTGCTGCTCCATCACAAAATGTGTGTTAATTTTAACTGATAGTCAGAAAATCCCCATCTCATGTGGACCTTATGATATCCGTATCTAAGGTTTTGGATATCCTTAACTACTCTCTTCTCCACATCCAAGCTGCTGGGATTAGGAGGTGATGCAACACACAGGTATGTAGCTGTCACTCGGCAGCTTTAATTGGGTTTTTAAATGAAGTTTTCTGTTGTTCTGACATATTCCTCATAATTATGATCTCCTAAAATCAGATAATACATCTGGCACTCCATAACACAGGCCATGCCCTGGAGACCGTACAGCGCAGGAGGAACAAAGATCCATAAAAGAAAACAACAAAAGCTGTTCTCAGGAGATACATATCTTATTTATTAGCTTGGATACTCTTCTGAGATCCTAATTAGACACATACTGAGGAGAGGTTCATTTGCCACTAGTGAGGATGATTGTCTTTCCTTTAATGAAAAGATTTTGTGTTTTAAATCTTTCTGTCTTTTGCAGGTTGTAAAAATATTGGAAATTCCTTTTCACTTGTAAAGGTAAAGCTAATACTGCGAAAAATCATCTTCTACCTCTGCACCCACACCTTCATGATCCCTTGATCCCCCACCCTACTGAGAGTTTTCCACACCTTCCATTAACTGAGATGGATGAAAGCGTCCAGGGTATAGTTTCACAATGGTGAGCTCCTCCAGCCTGGCTCACGGACCACCTTCTCCATCCATTGCACTGTCTCAGTGCATCCACTGTCTGGATTTATTCCTAAAGGTCCTGTGACGTTGAGGCCATCTTCAGAGACTGACCAAGGAATAGTGACTGAACTGATTTCTAGGTTTGGTCTCACTGGTTCCTTGCTGGGTTTTCCAAAGGTTTGTCTTAGAGTTTTGAAAAGTCACATGGTTCTTGTACACTGTGTAGCCAGGCTGCTTCTGGGAGGAGAGTAATGCTGTCTCAGCATCTTGAGCAGCTGAATCATAACCAAGCAGGTCCTTTGGTCTCTCCAGCAGCAGATGAGATAGCAACCCTATCTGAGTTTCCCCAAAGAAAATGATACTGTCTTGCTGCTCTCCTTAGAAGCACAAAAAGTGTCCTTGCTCTGATGCTTCCTAAGATACAGAATACGTTTGCACAAAAAACCCCTCATGAGTACAAATGCAGTGTGTGCGAGGAGAAGGTCACCTTTCAGTGACCAGCTATAGCCTCTCTTAGCAGAGCTTATCTCCCTTGAGACAGCCATCCAAGCCAGCTCAAACACAGCAGTGTTAACCTGTGCTACAGTGCATAGTCAGCACGGGTAATAAGGGGAAAACGGGTATTTGAGGCACCGGGATCTGCAGAGCTGTTGGGTTTCGGCTTTAGGCACAAAAACAAAACCCTCTGAGCTGTTGTTGGGAGGGGAGAGTAGAGGAAAGCTTCTTTTTTAGGCCCATCTCTAAAAGGAAAGAGTGAGAAGCCAGATTTTCAGAGGTGTCTCCACAGGAGCTGGATGCAGTCAGCATAATGGCTGTCAGACCTTCCTGCCAGCCTGAGGGTCGTCTGTTATTTTGCCATCTCCCAGCAGGTACCAGAGGCAAGAGCTGCAGTCCCCCTCCTTCTGAGGCACAAGGGCTACGTGGCCCCCATGGTGCTTTCCTCTCCTTCTCCCCTTCCCATGGACTCCTTAAGGCCTTGGGAATGTGGCTCCAGATCCTGTGAGCCTCAGGAGATTTTTCAGTCACTATCGTTTCCTGACACAGCCACAACATTTCATGTGCCTCAGGGAAATTACTCAGTGCATCCCTTGCCTGCCTGAGCATACAGAAGGGCATGTTTATCCCAGATGAGTTTCCCTCTCAAATAAAGACAACCGCCCCCAAAATGCCAGCCTTTCCAGCAAAGTCCTGGCACCAGGAGAGAAAAGTGGCCGGTACCATATGGTATACTGACTTTCAGCAGACACCCTCTACCTCAAAAGCCATAATTCAAAGCTAGAAGAGAGGACCTATATATATGTACATATAAATAATATGTATAAATAATACATATAATTACATCTATATGAAAATAGATAAAAATATTTATATATATACAGGAGTACTGCCTCCCATTGCTCAACATATATTTTTAGCAGTGTTAGGAAGTGCCCATTGACTCTTTCAGTACTCTTAGGACTTTGGGAAATTTGGAGGGTATGAAGTTTTCCCAGGTTTCTTTGGAAGGTCAACCTGCAGTTGATTTTCTGGCAAGGGTTTTATTATGCAACCAATACACTGTTTCTATAAGAAACAGAAGATGCTGCCTCAAATTTAACAAAAACACTTCTCTGGAAGAATTTTTTTCTCTGTTTCTAGGACAACAAGAGACATGAGAAAGAAAAGATGCTGCAGCATCACAGGAATGCCGAATCAGGGCTCAGCATCGCAGAGCCACTGCAGCTGACTGCCAGTGTACTACAGACCATACCCCATCATTTCCACCTGCAGCCCTGCTTGGGTTAGGGCTTGGAGGAAAGAGAGACTGTGGTCTGGTTGGTAGACTAGCTGTTCTCCTTCAAAGGCAGGCCTCTTGGCCTCTGAAACTTGATATATTTCTTGTCCTCCTGCTTTATTCAAAGGAGCATTCATTCTGCTTCTGCAGCAGGCCTGGAAAATTTGCTGAGCACTTGTCTCCTGTGACTGCAATACAAATGGGGATGCTCAGCAGCAGCCTGTAGGATTGCGGTCTGAGACAGTAAACTTTTTGGCTACATTGGTCTTATGTATTTGAATTGCCCTGTGTAGGCAAACATCCCTTTTCCAAAAGCACTGACAGCCACTGCAAGGGCTGCATGTGTCTCTCTGCTTTCCACACCTGGGGTGGTGGGAGCTGTGAAGGGAGATGACCTGCGAATGGTCTCATGAAAAGTGGTGTCCAGCACATTCACAGTACAAGACGAATATGAGCCAAGCGGAAAGGCATTGTAAAAACCCACGACAGAGTCAGAGCCAGAAATCTCAGGTCCCTACATCCTCCAGAAACCTGCACTGCCTTGGCTTTGCTAGAATGGCTCTTGCAAAAGGTCCAAACCAGCAAAATCCAGCTCCAAAATGGAAGTGAATAACTCAAAATGTGGGGCAGAGCTCTCGCCCCTTTTGCAATAAAAAGTAGAAAAAAATGGATTTAATTAGGTTGGAGCTCCTGCATTCCCATCCAGCATCCTTAGGGGAGAGTATGGTGGGGTCATTACAACCTCATTGCCATTCCCCACTTCAACAGTGAGTTGAACTGTGTGACACCAGGAACAGGGGAGGAAGAAGCAGATGAAACAAAGGTGGATAGGAGTGAGAGAGAGAAAATGGATGGGAGAAATAGAAAGGGGAAAGGGCAACACTGTCAGGAGGAGAAAGGATGCCCAGGGCACATCCCACAAGATTTTATTTCCCATCCAGCTGCTGGACAGAATTCTGAAGACCTGCCTTTAGCCTAGGAAATAGCCTCATTAATTATGGCTGTTGAGTATGGGAATGCAACAGCTCTTCACCATTCTGTTGCTCAGGGAGCCTGTGACCCAAGCCGTTCAGGTTTCCCAAGCATTTAGCAGTGTGGTCATGCTAATTTAGTTCGGTTTTTCAACTGAACTTGCAGGGAAAAGTCCTCTCTTCCCAGAGGCATTGAAAGTTTTGACCTCCTGACCCTCCCTTTTACTAGGAGGTTCAAAAGCAGCATTGCAGCTGTTAAAGTTTTTCTTCATGCCTCAGTGATTCTCTGATGGGGGACCAAGCCGGTGTTTATCTAGGCTTGACCTCTCTTCTTTGAGCCCGGAGATGTCTCTTTCATTCAGTGCTACAGGCAGGGCAGTGCTGGAAACCTCCCTGCCTTGCCATTCACTCCCTCCCTGTGTGCAAATGCACCAGTACCCGTTACTAATCCATTCCCCACCAGGAGCTGGGATTCCCGGCACTGATCCTATTTGTCCATCATGCTGCAGATTCATTTACATTTAATCCACCATGACTTGTCTATGAAACACAACCCTCCTGCTCTGATGCTGGCATCCATTTGGCTTCCAAAAGTCAACAGTTGGTGTCTGAAAGAAAAAATAACCTACTGCCTAGCAGGCCACTACTGGCCTCACATGGACCTCCAGTGTCTTGTCCTCCCCTCCACTGCCAAGGC
The DNA here is from genome assembly GCF_001715985.3 of Manacus vitellinus. Classification (NCBI taxonomy): domain Eukaryota; kingdom Metazoa; phylum Chordata; class Aves; order Passeriformes; family Pipridae; genus Manacus; species Manacus vitellinus. The sequence goes on along the minus strand of NW_021940681.1, from coordinate 2,787,756 downwards.
TCATTATTTGGAGAGGACATCCTCCACTTAATTTACCTCTTTGTCACACACCGTATCTGTGACAGGATCCCTCTTTCTTAAGGACCAAGATCCACCAAAGCACATGAGAACAGATTTAAGGTCAAGCATCTTGTTTCAGGATGTCGCTCACACGTCACATCCCCTATCTGAGACCTTGGAGAGGGATGGCCTGATTTGTTACTGTTGTATCCTGGATATTTACTCACAGCAGCCTGATTTTCAAGCTGACAGGGCAGTGCCTTCTGCTTTGGACAGGTGCCACCAGCTCATCTCAGTGCTGAAGCATTAGGTTAGGATGCAAAGTGAGGTGTGAGAAGGCGGGAGAGGAAACCTCTCTGAACTGCTAGTCTGTAGAGCTGTGGGATTAACCACATGCACACCAACAGATTAGGGTCATTAACGTAGTCATTAAAAAAGGGAGAGTCCTACTGTGAATAATGACAGGTGCTTCACACTGGCAGGTGCCTGGTCCCTGTGGTGGAGGCTTGAAGGTGATGAGATAGACATGAGTTTTGTAGACATCTCCAAGGCAGGAGTAGCCCTTACCCTTTTTACGGCTCTCCTGCCACCTGAAAATAGTGGTAAGTACAGAAACATGCATGGGTGAGGGGCTGAATTACCCTGGACTGTGCTCCCAATGTCCACACTGCAGAGCCATCTGCAGAAAGATGCCTGTGGTAGAAGCTGGGGTAAGGGTCTGCACCATAGGCCCCTGCATCCCTGCTCAGTTGTTATCTCTTTAGGTGAGCTCAGCTTCCCTAGCTGCAAAATTGGGATAATGTTTAGTTTGCTTCTAGGGGTGTGGAAGAACAATTAATTAATGTTTATGAAATGCTTTCAGATCCCTAAACAAGAGGGGTGAGATAAGCAGTGAGGATTCATGAGGTAGGTGCAAAGCGTTATGATGAATTATTGGAATTCAAAGGTAAATTACTGTTATTGCTGCCTAATAAGCAGACACAGCCATTAGCCTCCGACAATCTGATTTCTAACGCTGTTAGCTCTTTTCCCCCTCCTTCTTCTCAGCAAGATTGTGGTTTCATCTTTGCTACTTACACCCAGTTGACTGTAAGAACCCAGTAAGTCGTGGGCTGACCCACCTGGCCCATCTTCTGGTGGGAAGGAGAAGCATGGTGCAGCCAGCCCTGGTGCCAGCGTGGATGAGACCTGCAGCAGGGCAGCTTGCACCACTGTCAGGAGCTTCTCACCGGGGAAGGCATCTGGGGGAGGCAGATCACTCTTTCCTGGCAATGGGGAGCATCTCCAGGAGCAGTTTCCCATCCAGCTTCAACCAGCAAGCTTGCTTCTTCAAACCCTGTGGTTTCAGGAGGTGTGAGTGCCCAGATGCAATCCCACCCCTCAGGTGGGCTGGGGAACATGCCTTTTTGCATGCCCCTAGCCCAGCCTTTGCTTAGAAAGGCTTAAATCCCAGGAAAGATCTTGCACTGGTGAAAGGTAGGAGTGCACGGGGGCAGTGACACAGTGAAGAGGCACAGGGGAGCTCAGAACTGCTCTGAGCTGAAAACAGTCTTTAGGCAGTTTGGCCATCTTTGCCTGGAAACCAAAGTGAACCTGACCTGCTTTAAACCAGTGTGAGTAATGTGAATCCCAGCCTGGCATAAGCAGGTTTTTCTGGTTCTTGCTGCAGCTTTTCCCCCTCCTTCCCTGCCTGGGCTCCCAGTTTCATGCTGGAAGGGCACCTGAGCCTGGCACAGTTTCCATCCTTTGGGACACCTTTTTCTGCTCTCTACCCATGCCATTCCCATTGATCCCTAATCGCTTTTCCAACACCATGCCTCAGAAGCCACCTGCCAGTCTGTGCTCTCAGAATCCCCCACATTACACACAGCCAGTCCCTCATCTCCAGCCTCACAGCCCTCTCACACCACCAAAACTGGAGGTTCTCTCCCATGCCTTGCTCTGCTGTGGCTGCTGGAGCCAGGTGTCAGAGCACAGCACAGTCTTGCACCAGCTCTGCATCTTGGTAGTACCAAGTGGGGACCTCGCACAGAAACAAGGAGAGTCCCAAGCCTGGATTGCTTTGGATACTGACTTGGACGTTCAAGACCACCTCTTGACACAAGCTTGCAAAGGACAGGCAAGTTCTATAGTTTCTAATTGTCCTATATAATTTTTATACTCAAAATCTTTTTTTTTTAATTTTTTTTTTATTTTTCCCTGGCTAACACTAGGGTTATGTATTAAGACCCCAGTTCAGCGAGATAGTTAAATCTGGGCTGGAACCCAATACTAAAGACATAAACCCCTGCAGGATTTAATCCTGGGTTTCAGTCCTGTTGAGCCAAAGCTCTTTGGTGAACAGGGATGAAGGCCTAAAATCACTCCAGTTCCTCTGTGTCTCCCTGGAAATTCCAGTCTGGTGGGAAAGCAGCCAAGCAGCTGTCTCTTTTAAAAGTACAATGATAATAACAATTGTTATCCTTAGTTGATTAAGTCCTAAGTGGTTCCTATATGCACCTGAAACACACAAATAACAATACCTAAACAAAGAGGAGCAGAGATTTTTTTTCCTCTTTGACAAAATTTCACAGTCTGTCTTTTAATTTTAAAGATAAATTGTTAATATCTTCAAGGGACTGGCTTCTTGTTAGCTATTGATTTTACATGAAGATATTTGGTCTCCATGTCCAGAGTACAGAAGTAGATTAGGCCATGTCAACTGGAATTCACTTGGGGAGCCAAATAGAAAACAGATTTTATTACCTGCTCTGCTAAGAATAAATAGTACCTGATGCCTACGTAGTATCACTGTATTCTTAACCCAAGTTTTTCTAGTAACTACACGAATCATGCAAACAAAGTTGCTTTTCCATTTGTATGTTAGCAGCATGACTGAAACAGAAATATCATCCAACAGATGCACATTCAGCATGTATCTTCCTTTCTATTGGGAAGTCAGTAAATTGGCTTTTGCTTCCATAATGCTGAGCTCTTGGCAATTTCTGAGCACACCCGTACTCAGCACACAGCAGGCAGCTCTAATAACAGGTGACCTAAGCAAAAAGGAGGATTTAGACTGCCCTCCTTGCTCACCAACATTTTCCACCTCTTAATAGTCAATATTTGCCTTCAGGCTGTGGGTTAGTTAAAGAAGTCAGGGCAGCCCAGCACCAGTAAGGCTCTGCAAGTGGTGTTCATCTCCCACACACTGAGTGAACCAGCATGGTCCCAAAACACACACAACAACCCTGGGAAGGACATGGCACAGCACATGTACTCCCCTCCCAATGGCTCTCTGGAGGGTCCTGGTTTTTTATACCAACCATCCCCCCTCTTCTCACCAGGCATGGGAAATATGCCTGGCTACCATTCAGAGAGAGTGGAATACAACTGAGAAGCCAGAAACTTTAGACAGGATGAAGCCTGGACTGTACTGCCCTCAACAAGTGGGAGTTTTAGAAAATACCACCTTTGTGAAACCAGAGAGAGAAGACAATACAGAGTGTGGCATGGGCAATGAAATATGTATGTACCTAGGACCTCATCCAGCCCTCTCCCGACACTGTACCTCTTGCCTTTGCATTCAAGGGGCACTGGATCTCATCCAAAAAAGATGCAGGGGAACAAATGTAGCCGTGGCAACCCCCCCAAGGACAGGGAGGAACAAAGAGGACCCCCGGGCTGAACTTGTTTCCATTTTTAATCCTTATCTATACCCATCACCCCCATGCATGGAAAGAGGCTTCTCAGCTGTATAGATTTGCATTGCTATGGGAGTTTGAAGTGATAAAACATTTGGCCTGCCTATTCAAAAACAATTAGTGATTCAAAGCAGTCTGAGATGTCTTAAAGGGGCCTGGTTTTCAAAGAGACAGGTGCTCTGAGCTGTCTTTAGGGGAAAAATGATTTTTTTAGAAAGAAGAAGTCATGGGCTGCTTGAAAACACAGTTCCTTCAAGCCTTAGTAGTGAAAAATAAGTATTGTACAAAAAAATCCAGTTTAGGCTGGTAAAATCTATGAAGAGGTGGGAAGAAAAAGCTTGATTTACAGTGCTGGTAGAAGTACTGTTTATCTATCTATTGAACACATATAATTTATATTTTCATGTTACAGGTTTCCCCTCCACCATCACGAGTAATGCAGGCAGAGCCATCTCCCACTAAGGCTGCTACCCCAGCATCCCTGTCCCAACACAACATCAGCACCGAGCCAGACTTTCTCCCCCAGATCTCCATTCAGGAGAGGACATATTTTTTGAGCATTGTTGCTCTTGGACTTTTAAATCTACCTAGGCAAAAGAGCAGCTTTCCAGCCTTTAATCTGCAGGGACGAGCACATCCTTGCCGCCACTGTTGCAGGGCAAACCCAGGGAAGAAATGAGGCCTGCACCACAACTGTTACAGTCTCTGGGAGGATGAAAAGCCCTGGAAAGGCAGCCCGGGGATGAATACTCTCAGGGTCTCTGGGAAAAGGCAGGAAAATTCATGCCAAGAATGAGTTTGCCTGTGCAGAGACACCAGGGCAGGACGAGCTGGTATATAAATGTCCAGTGCAGAGGAGCGTCCACTCTTCCCCAAAGGACTTGTTCTGTGGTGCCCTCCCCATGCAGCTCCTTTTCTCCTTCTATCAGCAGGAGACATAAAGAGGCTCCTGCAACAGGCAACTGAGGATTTTGCTTGATGCTGTGGAGGCTCCAGCTTCTCTCTATCCCCATGCTGTCTAGTCATGCTGACACAACTACTGAATTGTTGGGTTAGGGGGAAAAAGGGAGAAGGAAGAGATTTCTGACTTCCATCTGGAGGCATTTTCTCCTCCCCACTGTGCTATGTACAGCACCAGGGCTCCCTGCAAAAGCATCCCAGTTAGCCAAAGTTGTTTCCACTGCACGTGCCACATTGCCCGGGGGCTGCTGCTGGGGCTTTGCCAGGCAGAAATCAGCAGAAGAAGACTGAAGGAAAGGGTAGGGCTCAGATAAAAAAAAAAAAAAAAAAAGAGGATTTCTTCCAGAGACCACTTAAAAGCTAATAGGGCAGAGGGCCACAGCTGGCAGGGGATGCATTTTAAACTGCTTCTTAATCTGAGAGCAGATATATCCATCACCATCTCTAACATCTGTCTGGCAAGCTGGATGGATGGGGGCAATAATCTCTGAGGCTGTTCCATGCAGACTAACTAAGAGGGAAACTAGGCAGCAGATATATTCACCACCCATCAGGGGTTTCCAAGGCAAAGCACTGGTTGTGAGCAGGTGCTGCTCGGCCCTGGCGAGCGATGGAGGAACACCCCCAGGTGGTGCAGACATCTCCCTTTCCCCACAGAGCTGCAGGAATCAAACGCTCACCGGGGAAAAATGCCCTCCACTACATGCAGCTCTGCAGGGCTTAAAGAGCGTCTTAGCTGCTCAGCTCCAGAGCTAGTGTTCTGTAATTCAATATAAGCCTCCAACTGAGATCAGGGCATGCAACGTGCACTTGCACACATATGGGGACATCTCCTACCCCAGCAGCTTTCACGCTGGAGAAGACTATTAAAAGGAGAGAGAAATAATATTTCTTCCTAGTTACCAAACATAAAATGAAATTATGAGATCTAGCTTAAAACCAAAATAAACAGCACGCAGATATCAGTCTGCACTTTTAGGCACTTACACGTCTTCTTTCAACAGATCCCGATTGATTTTTGCCCAAGCTATAAAGCATCAAAGGCAGAGGTGCAAATTGCAGCTGCTTTCCCTGGTCCCAGGCTGCTAAACCTGCACTTCTCTGCCATACTTCGCCAAAACAAGGGGCCAGGACTACAAACCTATTCCAGGTGCTCTTCAGAGTTGCTATACCTGCAAGAATAACCTAGATTTTAGGCAAGGTCATGAGCACGTGTGAAATGCAAAAAGTAGCAGTAAGACAAGAACCATGGGTGTTGTGGAAGGGGCCCAAGACACCTGTCTGGGGCTGTTCTCCAAAGGTCCATCAGCCTTCATGGTATCTGCTGCGTTTCTTGTCTCCTCAACAGCAGCTGTTTGTGTGGATATCTCACTTTTCTTAGCACATACACATGCAGCATCAGGTTTTAACTCCCACTGTTGCAAAGACACGTTAGAAATGTGACCCTGAAATGCTGCAAAGGTTCAGAAAGTAAAGCATACTCACAATTTACTTATTCAATCTTAAACTTTGAGGCTGTGCTGCTTTTTGAGTTGACAAATTGGTGTGGTTCAAATAGAGTACTAAAATGCCAGAGGTTATCCCCCAAATCAGGTGTCAGAAAGGATAAATGGAGTCTAATGGCAGCTACAGGAAGGACTTCCCTAGATCTTGTGGGACCCTCAAAGTCATCTAGCAATCACCTGGAACAACTCACCAGACAAGAAGAAAGAAGAGGCATAGCTGAACCAGTAGGTTTGGAGGTGGTCCAGAAGACCATTTTCAACCCACTGCTGGCACCCACCACTCATTCCCTCCCAAAGGAAATTTCCAGCCACACTGGTTCACTTGTGTGACAAGTTTTTCTTCCCCTACCTCTGCTCAGGTGTGACTATATCATCTGCTTTTCAGCCAAGAGGATGCTTCACACTGAAGGGATCCAGAGACAAGCCTTGTAATTAGGAGGTGGGTGCCACCCACCAGTTAATCCCTCCTCCTTCCTCATTGAGCCTGGGAAATATGTAGCCAGGTTTGTTTATATTGCCCATACAACTTATCATTTGTTCGTACTGCTTTCTGTCTTCAAAGCACTTCAGAAGGAGTTTTGCAAGCTTCTCCCCAACCCTCATGTGACAAAGGATTTGGAAAGGGGATGGAAGGGGAGCAGGGAAAAGGAAAGGTAAATAATTTGCCCAAGGACAAAGAGAGTTGGCAGTAGAGCCAGGATCAACACCCAACAGCTCCAGCCTCTGAATCTCGTACTCTGATCTCTTCCTGTACCTCACTATCTTCAGGTTCAAAGATATTGTATTGGTAGGGCTTATGGTATTGTGTAGCTCAGTGATCATCTTGGTACCAGAGAGCAGGTTTCAAGGGATTTCCTTCAGCCCAGCACTCCTGTGATCAGAGCCACTGGACCTAGTGGTCCTGGACCAATGATTAAACTAAAGAATTTCAAACATCTGGCAGTGGTCAGTAAAACCACAATCAACATGTTTCCCTTATCAGCACCAGAGGAATGACAGAGGAAAGGATTCATCCATGACCTCGCATTCAAGCTGATATTTTGGACTGGTTAAAGCAGGCAGTGGTGGGCCAACAGCTGCACTTCCCCCTCCACCATGCCTGCACTGCTTTTGGTGCAGAGAACTAGATCAAGGACTTGTCCAGCTGTAGAAAATCCCCAAGGGAGAAAATGTTGTGGGTGTCTTTTTTTTTCTTACGCCAGACCAGTGCCTCTGCATCAGGCAGCTGGGTAAATGCTCATGCCAACAAACAAGGTGGAGCAGTGAGTGCTTGGATCAGGCTGGGAAAGGAGAACAGTTTAAACCACTTTTCCCATCACTAACCATAACAGTAGAGCAGCTCCAGGTGCGTCAATGGAACTACAGCAACCTGGACCAGCGCTATCATTTCTATCAGCCAGTACCTGGAAACATCTGGCCCACTTGCCCAAAATTCTTAATATATTGATAACCCTGCCACAGCTTTACTGTTGGTACTGACTTGCTAAGCCCCTTAAATCATTGCTGGGGCAAGAGCAGACTCTCTCCTGGGGGGTCCTGGGCCCACATATTACTTATTTTCTCCCCATCACTGGAACAATCTTGTACTGGAATTTGTTTTGCTGGTTTTGCTGCAATTTTTCTCTCTTGCTACAGAGGGAAAGGAAAACTCAATAATTTGGAGAGAAAAGACACACTCCCCATCTTTGTCTCTTAATCATGAGACAAAATGAAAAGGTTCGAGCAGATAAAGAGCCACTCAACCAGAGCATTCCTGGTACCAGACCAACCTGGTGAGCTCAAACCTTGGGTAAGGTGAGAGCACCACTATCAGCCCCTTGGCCCTGCTGGAAGAGCCTGCCATTTGCTCTCCTCCTGGCAATGTGTGTCAGGGTTCTGCCCCTTACTTTGCTTTCACCCTCTCAGCTGTAAAATAGATGTAAGGCATCTTTCCCAAAGCCCTCCAGGACCTGATGATGAAGACTCCGGAAGGATTAGAGGACTCTAGCATCACCACTGCTTTGGGGATTACTCCTTTCTGGGGTAGGAGAGGGTGGCAATTATAGGGATCATGTCTTCAGCCCTCTCCTGCATGAGAGGGGAGGGCAAAGCAATTTTGGCTTTTCCACTGATGGGTATGCAGGGCAAACAAACACAAAGTGCCAAGGCTGGAGACTGCAGGCACTGGGGGTGATGCAACACCTGAGATAGCCTCCGACGCTAGGACTAAGTGAGGGCTACCAGCTCCATGTACATGCAGGCTGAGTAATATCCTGAGGAGCCCAAACACACATGGAGATGGCTGGGACTCGAGAAATCTTGCCCAAGGGCCATGGGGCTCTAGCAAGTGACCACACAAACTTCTGTAGATCCCACATTCATTAAAAGTGAAATTAATGTCTTCCCTTAATAACCTCATTAATGATGTCTGCTCTCCTAGGAACCAGGATTGCTCGAACCTCATGTCTGTGGATGAAATCTGAGCTTATGCTGAAGCCTTCTGGTGAGTGAGCTTTGCTGGGGTCCCTCTGCTACAAGGACTCTCTAGCGTCTAACAGAGATTTGGTCTACGCCAGGCATTTCTAGGGACAGTGAGTATGTCTTTCTCTTTCCTCCTTTCAAGACCCATTTTCAGGACACTTTTAGGTGTCCTGAAGCAGAGCATCTCTACTTCTTAAGTGTTTAAAGGGTATGAAGAGAAGGAAGGAGCACAGATTGACAGGCACATGAATCCTACCATGAGTGTCTTTTCTTTAAGAAACCAACAGGAAAGAAAACAGACCAGGCTTTATTTTTCTTGGTATGGAGAAGGGATAATTTCCTGTTCATGATTCAGTGCTGTCATACGGAGACAATGACCGTCCTTTATACTCCTCACAGCTTTGTCTTTAAAACACCGCTCATGACAGCACACCTCTCCAGGTAAGGTGCAATTACCTGGGAGTTCACTAGCTCACCACTAGCAATTACCCAACTGCCCTGTGTCCCATCAACACACCCTAATCACCACATCATCACTACAGCCTTAAGACTGGTGGCTCCTACAGTAAATACCATCATTAAGCATCTGGGAGTGAATTTACTACCAACCATGGAGTGGTTACTTGCTGGGGTCACTGCAAACATGTAAACTGAACAGAAGGATTGTTATAAAATATGATCCCACTCAAACAAAAGCAGATGCTATTAGCAAGCAACATGCACTGTTGATTCCATAAAATACCAGGAAAGACAAGTTATTTAATGACTATCTGGGAAAGTCCTGCTTCAGTGGGGCTAACACTCCCAGTCATAAACTCCCTAGGCAGAATGCTTGGGGACATACAGAGTGAGCTGAATTTGTTCCTTTTTATGGCCTGCAAGGTGTGGGTATGCCTTCCCCTCTCTTGGGTTTCAGAATGACATTACTGTTCATGGGTTTAATAAGGCTTGAAGAATGTACTTGCCTTAACTCTTCAGAGAAATAAGGCTTATTTGAACTAATTGGAGCAGGGAGAGCTGCTGGTCCAAGTAGGAGTATCACCCAGTCTCAAATTGCTAAATTTTAAAAACTGTCTCTAAAACATGATTGTTGAAAAAAAGAATGAAAATACCCAATTAGTTTAATTCACCTTTAGGCTTCTGAATTTTCAGGTTCATTTAGGTCAAACCTCCTCTTACTACATGGGACAGATGTTTTTTCTTAACTTTTATTTAGATATAAAAAACATCGCTGAATCTCATAGACCTGGTACCTGGGTTTTCCAGGTAAAGCCTATACTGCTGTAAGTCCATCACCCCAGAATTATAAACCTTGGCAACACTGCATTATGCAGGATTTTTTTTTAACTGACAATTTGTGTTGCATATTCCCACTTAAACAGTAAAAAAATGACCTGTGTAACAGGCATGACCCTTTCCCTTTCTCTAATCCCCCCACAGTCCTGGGATAGGCTGACTGTGCTAATCTTACACCTCCAGGTCATCAGTGAGAATCCAGGTCAGCAACAAAACACCGCCAGCAAAACCCTCTCTGCTCATTTTGTGATGTCCCTCTGCCTTTCCCTAACACCAGGATCTTGAGGAACTGCTCTTCTGCTACAAGCATGACACCAAGTCTTCTCGTGCCTTTGGCACTGTGGGTAAGAATTGTTCAGGCAGCCCTCAGCCCTGTGCCCTGATAAATAACACAAGCTGTGATCTCAAAGGTCTTGGCATTGTTGCCCCACTCGTGGCACCAAGACCTTTCTGAGCTGGGGTGCTGCTTTTCGGTGTGTGCCACTGAATCCACACAGGGCACCAGCCCTTCCACAAGCTCATCATCCACCACGGAGCCAGGAAGCTCCTCTGGGATGGATGTTACCCTGTGGAGGTGCTCCCTCGTCTAGGACAGCTTGGACCTGCTCTGTCATTAATGGCTGGCACATCTTTCACATCTTTTTACATGTTTGTCTCTGCTAGTTTTGACAGGTGCAAAACGGGCTGTGGTGAGTGCTGCCTCCCCGTGCCGGCAAGCGCCCTCCCCCAGCAAGCTTCTTACATCTCTGCTCCCATCTCCCAAGTAGAGGAAAAAGCCTTTTCTTTACAGCACACCCCCACAATGCTCCTCGCTTCCCTGCACACAATTGAGCCCTGGCGGGCCCTTCCCTCCTCACCCTCCCCCCGGCTCCAGAGGAATGGACATGCAGGCGGGTTGTGCTGAGACACAATCAGAGCAGCTATCAGCAGGAAAAGCTTTAATTTCAGTTTAAAGCCAGCTTCTTCTAGCACAGCTCGTAGCCTTGGCTGCCCTGCAGGGCTTTCGTGAGTTTGGTTAATCAGGCGAACCCAAACTTACCCAAAATCACCTGCTCGGTCCTCTTGGGGCAAGAGAGCTGACCACAAACTGTCTGAAAGCCGCTTGACTCCTTCCTCCCTGCACAGCTTCTACCCAAGCATCCCTCCCACAAAATCACTTTCAAGACCCCCAAAATCCCAGTGATTTCCCTTGCCCTACTCCCACTTAAAACAAGCTCCTGCACTGCCGTGTCTGTAGACAGGAGCACAGGTGCCGGCTCAGCGACGTGTAGAGTCAGTGCCGCCGTCGGCCACCTGACACCCACACTGAGTAAAACTCATCCCACCTCCAAAGCTGGGGCCGGGGCACGGCCCGGGACCGCGCAGAGGGTACCTGGAGGAGGGCCAGGGGCCCTCCGCGCTGCTCCTCGCCGTCGATGCCTGCCTTTCTCCAGCACCCGCCGCGCTCCCGGAGCCGAGTGGGGACGGGAAAGCCTGGCTCCTCTGCTTCTCGTTGCCAGGACACCTTGGCGTTCAAACCTGAGCTGGGACCAATCAGCCCCGGGGCCGGGGAGCACCAGCCTCACGTCATCCTCCCCTGGCGTTGATTTGAGCGAAAAAGCGTGACAGCGGTCACACAGCCCGTGGGGAGCTGCCTTTGTGCGGGTGGGATCTACCCCCACCCCTGCCGCTTGCTGGAAGCCTCTTCTGTCGGGCTGCGGAAAACAAAAGAACCGCGAAGAAGGGAAAGGAAAAGAGAATTTCTTTCCAACTGCCAAAATTGATTTGGAAAGCCTGGGTTCTTCTGGATGTCCTCGTTCTTCACCTCCCGGCTCCAGCCTAGACCCCGGTGGTCACCTCATCAGGGAGAGCCAGCGCCTGGATCGCTTCATTCAGGGAGCGATGGAGCTTCCCCAGAACTGGCAGTGTGCTCCTTGTCCCCCAGTGTGGCTGCTTCCACCTGACTGGCTCTGCCCCAGACTGTGCAGCATGGGTGTAGACCCACAGTTCCAGGGATGCTTTCTGGCTTGGCTGCAGTTGCAGGGGCATTTTTTCTCCCAGCCAGCCCCTGCAAGATGTTTTTTACAGAGGCCAAAACTGCAGCCCTAAGCGCCCCGTGAGCACAGGGCACATCAATACACAATGCAAATAGTCCATCTTTTGTTAAGGAAACTTTCCTGTCTGACCATTGGGAGGCACTTTGGCTGTCACAGTCCCAAATTTGAGTGTCTCCCGAATGATCAGACAGGAAAGTTTCCTTAACACCTTGGTGCTGGCTTCTCGGCTCAAACAGGTGCAGCTGCTGCCAAGGTGCACACCTGAGTGAAAGATGCAGCCTTGTTTCCTGTGGTGCCAGTGATGAGAACCAGTGCATTTTGCCTGCCCACAGCTGGAGAGGGTTAGACCCACCAGGCTCCTTCCCAAGGTGGGTAGGTCCAGGTGCCCAGGTACAAACTGAAGAGAGACTTCTACATCACCTTGGTGGTGGTGATAGTGGGATGGACAACAGGGATCCAGATATCTTGGCAGAGCTTCTTCCTCTGAGCCCTTTAGACTCTCCAATCCAGGCATCTATGTGGATCTCCTTCCTGCTCACGGTTCAAAGTCATAGCATAATATCCTTCATGCCCAGAGCAGATGCTGAGCCTCTTGGATAAGTGTACTGGGTTTCTCTAACCCTGTTGCCTGTAATTTATTCTCCCCACCAGAAGACAACTGAGGTTTTGCCTGCTCCCAAGAGAAGATGACCTGAAGTGTGGTCTGAGCATGCTGGAGGGTGGATCAACTCCATGTGGTGCTGTGCCTGACTCACTCTCTATTATACCACCTCCCAACCACTCATTTCACTTCATTAATTAGCTACGCTGCCGAGGTGCAATTCACTCCCGTGGCCTGCACTTGGGCTGCTTTCCTTGTCACCCTGTGCCAGCAACAATTAATGAATCCAGGCTGGCTCCTTACCCCACTCTGCTCTGCAGGTGGATGCGAATGAGCTGTAGCAGCCTTTTCCCTGTGGATCCACGTCTTTCCTGTACAGCACCAGGCACCCAGACTGCCTTCCTCGCCTTTGGGCTCAATTTAGCACCTCTTGAATGAGGTATGATTTAATTAAGGACACTGTTTCTGCAGAAGATGGCCCATGTGAGGCTGTAAAGGACTTTAACTCATTAATTTTCTGGACATACCTACAGTTAATTTGTGGTGACTTTATGCAGTAGACAAGCACACAGGGAGGTGTCCATGAGGCTCTGAGGTTGCTCTGCTCATCCTTAGCACCAAGTCTCCAGTAGTGCTGATTAGACCACGGTTACAGACGTCCCTTGTTTGGCTCAGATATCAGATTTCTCCATTGACTCAATGAAGGAGAAAGCAAACGGCAATCACAGAAAGTGATGGGATGGATTTCACCCCCTCATTAGTTCCATCACCCCAGTTACAGAGCTCGGGGAGGATGTCAGCTGTCAAGCAGGGATACAGCCCCACCACCACACACAAAGCAGGAGGGTGAAAACACTGACATTTCTGGCAGCTTTCCTGAAGAGAACAGACAACATCTCAAGAGATCAGGTGCATATCATCATGGAGCTGGGGAATATGAAAGGATATCCCTACCAGTGCTGTTAGTGCTTTTAACAGCAAGTTAGGAGGGCTGAACAAGGCAGCAAGACCTGGCTGTCTGGGCACTGCTGTGGTGCAGCAACACACAGCAGTGAGCTGCAGTGCTGCCCCCAGGAGAAAGGCAAACAGCAGCCCTGGCCAGCAGTGGGGCTTGCGGATGAGGCTGTCAGAAATACTGAGCTGAGGTGGTACCAGCTCTTCTGTGTTGGAAAAAGAGCCATTTTCTGCACTTCTTGCATATGACTTAGAAGCATTCCCCTTTATCCTCAACCCATTCTGTCCTTACCAGAGCCAAGAGTGAACTTCTAACCCCCCCACCCCGACTCACCATCTTTTATCTCAGGCTTTAATGCAGACAGCTAATCTTGGATCCCAGTCACCTGGGGAGATTTTCAATCAAGGGAAAAAACACACTTGAGAGTGATTTCTCTTTTGAGAGACTGACTCAGCCCCTGGAAGTGCCATCTCCCTCTTCCACACAGGCAGGAGCCAGGTATAACCAGGCATAGTCTCGTGTTAGATGGGAGAGGAATGCTGCCTCCAGACAAAATGAAAGGATGTGAGATACCAAAATAATCCAGAGGGCATGGGCCTCACTCCTTAGCTAGGAGTCATCCCCCAACCAGCCCCATGCATTTTGTCCAGGCATGGGCAGCATTGGTGTATTGGATAAGTGAGCTCAGCTCCCTCCTCCAGGACTCACTGGCTCCTTCAAGAACTGGAGATACTGCCACTGCCAGCATGGGGAGGGAGCACAAGATCCCCTTTTGCACAGCTCTCTTGCAGCCAAGCTGTCAGAAAAGCTGTTGTGTCGCTGGACAATGGACATCCATCCAGACAGCTTGGATGTCTGACCATGGAACCTTTGAAAGTATTATAGTGGAAGAGGGTCTCAGCAGAAACCTCCTCTACCATGTCACTATGAGTGTCATGATGCAACGAGGCTACAAGATAGCAACAAAACATGCCAAACTAACCCAGTGGTGGGGCAGAGTGCACTCAACCAGTCAACCATTGGAGACAGAAAAGGGGTGGTCTTTCCAAGGACCAATGGCTCGGTTTTGCCCTTTAATGCTTCTCCAAGCAAGATCTGCTCTACCTGTCATTGGTGCAGGTGTCCCTTCCAGAGCCACCCAACATCACAGGCACTGATGCAGTGGCATGTGGGATAAGACCCTAGTGGGATGCAGCAGAACAGTGTGATCTCCCTTAAAGCAGTTATTTGCGAGCTCCCCAAAATCCCCAGCTAGCCAACACCAGAGCTGGTGGGCTGGTGGAAGGAGAGAAATAAACCCGTTGTTTCTGGAGGGGCTGGAAGAGGGCCCAGCAAGTATTGATTCAATTCTTCATTCAGTGCATGTTTGAGTGAAGCAATTCAGAACTGTTCCATCAATTCAAACTTGCGTAATAACATTAGCCACAAAACTCAGGAACTTGGTCCATCTTTCCTAGCAGATCCATTATTCTGAATCACTCCCTGAGTAACGACAATAAAATGATCTTGGCCTGTTACATCAAAGCCAAAACCCCTAAAAGTCTAAGAGACAAAGTTTTTGTTATCACCTTTTCCTGGACAAGAATACCCTATGGGAACGTTCCCCATCTCCCCCTTACCTTGAATAAATAATATTGTAAAAGAAGTATAAGAATAAAGTAAAATTTAGAAAATATATTCTTGATAAGCACATCTTAAAAAAAACAAAAGAAAAAAAAAAGAGAAAATGTGCAAACCCTTTTTAGCACTCAGAGCAACCAGAGCCAAGGAAAACAGTAGGGCTGAAGAGGAAGATTGTATGGGCACTGCCAGGGTGGGAACAGACTACAGGGAGGGAACTGTGACCCCCACTTTTCCACATGTACACTTCACCCTTACAGTAGACTTAACTTGAAGTTACATATTTTCTCAATTCAATAATACCTCTAAAAAACCTATGTCCATCTCTGCTCTCCCCACATCACCTGCTCTCAGGTGATCATCTCTTCTAACCCATACTTTTGGTTTAGCCTATATATTCCTTGGACAAACTCCTCCAAGGTGGCAATCTCCTCTCCCCATTCTCCCTGAAGGGTTTTCCTTTACCATTAGATTTATTTTGTCACATGCCCAGCAGGAACTGAAATGAGGGCAAACAAGTGTATTCATTCACGTCTCCGTCTCCACATTATATCTGTCTCACAGGTAAGATGCAAACCCTGCTGTGAATAACAGCTTTAACCATGGCAACACACTCCAGCAACACAAACATAAAGGCACTGAGGTTGTAAAAAGGCTGGAAAAAAGAATGAAAGGAGGAGAGGGACCAGGTCCATCAAGGCCTGTCAAGAGCCAGGCACCCGGACCTGGGCTGAGCAGCCAGATATTAGGGTTGGTACCTCTTCTCCCCTTTTTTCTCCCTTTGTACTCACATCTCAGCATCTTGCTAAGCGGAGGTCTTATTCCATCACCTCTGCCACCACTGGGCTTGACTGACCTGGCATAGAGCTTATTTTCTTCTGCCCCAAGTTGTAATAAAGGTACATTACAATTGAAGATCCTGGCTGCTTGAAAATTACAGACATCCATCACTGTGTGGCCTGATGGAAAAACCAGACCAGTGGTGAGATGCCATCATCTCAGCTCCATCCCCCTCCTGTGTGATGAGCTAGCCACATGGCTCAGGCTATAAAAGCCAACAGCCCCAAGCCCCTTTCATGTTAGATACCAGCATCATCTTGCTGTGCTCGTAGGACAGCTTCAAGGGTACTTGCTGGCTGAAGAAATCAAAGCACTGATTTACTCATGGAGAGGACAGAGATCATTGTTGGTATGGAAGAAAGAGAGATTTTAGCTGTTTGGAAAGCACCTGCAATGCGATCAGGTCATTCCTGGCATACTTGAAGCCTCCAGTGAAGACCCTGGCAGCATTACATGAGGCGCTGCATGGGCAAGGCCCTGTCCCACTGAGCTTGCAGGGCAAAGGAGCAAGATTGATGGGAGGTGGAAGAAAGCATGTTTTATGAATTCCATTCTCCAAAGAGGATGAAGAGCAAGGGTTAAGTGGCCCTCCCACAGTCAGCCCAGATGCCCACAGCAGTGTCAGAAGTGGACACAGCCCCACTGCTGTTTCACCTCCCTTGTGGCTGCTAATATTCTTAAGACACAGCCAGAAATACAGGACTGCCACCTGGTCTGGGTGGACTGGTCTCTCTCCTCTGAGTAGGGAAGTGAATCTGGACAAAGCAGCAGCCTTTTGCTATCCACAGATGAAATGTCATAATTTTTGGATGATTTTGACTCTACAGTGACCTCAGACCTCCTTTTAAAGGGTGATGTGGGTTGTTTTGCTTATTGTTGGTTAAAATCCAACAAGCCTTTGCAGCCTGCAAAGAGCGAAGGAGATGGTGATGAGGCACACTGTCCACAGACTGGAGGTGACACCCGTGGCTTAGGAAAGCTGTACCCATGCAAATCAGAGAGAGGAGGAAAATTGGAGTGGCATGGGGAGAGGAGCACCCACAAGGGTAACTGGTTAGTGAGGAAGAGAGGTTCTGAAGGGTTAAAGGGTTTTAGTGAAAGCACAGAAGAGACTAAATGGATCGGAGAGTGAAAATCCAATTAGGAGATCTAACAGGAAGAAGCCAAGCCCTGAAACAATAAAGATAATAGTTTTAGCTGCCAAAGAAAAGATTAGAGTGAGAGCAGATTTGTGGTGGGGCCAAGAGGAAGGAGAAATTGTAGCAAAAAATCCATAAAAAAATATAAAGAGTTATTATTCGTCAAGACAGATTCTCACTACAGTCTCACCTACAGTAAAGTTCATCTTGGGACCCACACTGTGCAGCTGGTTCTCACTTTTATAATAGGCTGATTGCCTTCAAAGAAGTTTGAAGTTCCAGTTTGAGCCCCTCACTTTCTTGTTGGCATGAAAGAAGCCAGAAGAGAATTGACCACACTGAGGTTTGTTTGCTTTCTTTGCTCTTACATGTTGTTTTGTAAATACATTTTACCTGGGATAAAAGCAAAGAGGAGGAGCTGGTACAGCTTCAAATGTGTCCCCTTCAGGTCTCAGGGGGGCTCTCACCTACAGTCTCTTACACGGCATGGGGTCTCTGCAGGAAAAACAAGATTAAACACTGGGAGCATGGCCTTGCAGTCAGGAGACAGGAAACAGTCCAATGCTCAATGAAACACTCAGATGAGACTTCTACCCTTCCAGAAGAGAAAGAGTCCTGGATCCAAAAAAAAAAACAAAACAAAACCAAAATCCCAAGCTGGTTATGCATGGTATGCTGTGCCAATTACTTAAGCAAGCAGGATCACAGGAGCTGGCACAACCTGTGGCCAAGAAACATCAGCATCTGGAGGGAGCAAGAGCTGTGGGGCAGGCATGCTTGCCAAGCCACTGCACTGACCTGTGCCCCAAAAGGCACCTCTTTGAAGCCTCAAACCCAAAATGTAATAGGGCAATATGGAGAATGGGATGAAGGAGGATCAAAGGTCTGGGGGAGCCTCCCTGCAAGCAAGGACTCGTGCATGCCAGGCCTTCTCAGTCTGGAAAAGACATGGCTGAAGAGGTTACGGTAGCGGGCCATGAAGTCATGCATGGCCCAGAGAAGGCTGATAAAGATTAGTCTTGCCGCCTTCTCCCAGTGCAAAAACCGGCGCTGATTTCAAAGCATGAAGGTTCTCATGTGATGGGGGTCAGACCTGGGGACCTCTTTGCCCAAGGATGCTGTTGGCTGTGAGCATTTGCACAGGTTCAACACAAGACTGGACAAGTTGGTGGGGGAAAAAAGCCATTTAGATTAATAAATATAGATACATGCTGTTTAGGAAGCCTAGGGGATTGTGCTCTTGACCTGTGTTAGTAGCAAATGGTGAGGGGACAATGGGCCACACTGTACCCATTTAGTCCTCACTCCTGGAGGCGATGGCAAGGGGTGAGAATTGAGGGAATGCTAATCAACATGCCCTTGAGAGCACCTACTGCTCCCTGTAGCCACCCTAGCATGCTCAGCAACTTAGACCCTTGATCTTAGTATAGGATTTTCTACTTCCTCATGGCTAAACAGCCACATGGATCCCAGTCTTGTCCCAGGATCACAGCTTATCAACAGGAAAGCATTATAGGGAGTGATTTCTTCCTGTAGTATGTGTCCTCAACTGCTAGCCTACATCAAAGAAATCCAGCCACAGCCTCATCCAACTTATTTCTAAAGTGTGACTTGTTATACTTTAAAACAGAGGTCCTCCCACTGAACAATCCCACCATGCCAACAGAGGATCATCCATCTCTCACAGGGTTGAAGCTCCATCTCCAAGCTCATGCAACCCCACTCAGCCCATGGCCATGCTGTGTTTCTCCACCACCAAAAGCACACCACTCACATTTGACAGCATAAAGCCTCTGACCCACTTGTCAGATGGGAATACACACTTGCCAGTGCCAGCTCCCAGATGGCAAGAGGAAACCTTTGCCAGCCCCACGCCAACCCCAGGGCAGCAGGTGCCCCTGCCAACTTCCTGTGTGCTGAACCATATTTGCTATCTCAGGGAACCACGGAGCTTTCATGTTTAATAAAGTGAAGGCTGCACAGGTGTGGGGGTAGCAGATGGCTGGCTGAAGGTCAAGATGCTCATGTGCTCCTTGTCCCTCCCATATTATGTCTTCCTCAACTCTCCCTCTGACCTTCCTTTCATCTGGATGCACATGGTGTGGATGTGGGATGTGATGTCAAGCCAGAAACCGTGGCCTGACTTTTATGGCCTTGTGGGATCACCAATCCCCACAAGAGGTGCCAGGCAGCAGCCAAACCTGTGCTGGGTGTCTGTTTTGTGCCTATTGGGAACTGCCTCATCTTGGCCAAAAGAAGAACCTTGCAATCTAACAGAGAGGTCTTTTCAAGCTCTCAAGAAGACAAAAAAACGCCTGTGCCTCTGCCTGGTTTACATTTCATCAGCCCATGATCAGCTCAGAGACCCCAACCCCAAAGCACAGCACTGCAGAAGCTGTGGTAAACCCCTGCGCTGCCAGGACATCCTGGGGAGGCTGCAGCAGAGGAGAGCTGTTTGAACTGGAGCTGCTGCACTCAGAGTGCAGGATGGAAATCTTGCCTAAGCCAAATGTTAATGAGATGGCAGAGGCTCTGGGCAGGCTTTGTACTTTTTTTCCTCCTGGATTAAGCAGCGGCATGTGAGGATCATGGAGCTGAATGGCTGACAGCTGAAGGTTAACATCAGGTCAACAAGCCCTTTTTCATGCCTTTCAGTCCCAAGACCCTGAGGTGAGAGGGTTACCTAAAGCAAACATTTTTAAAAAGGCAGTTCTCCTTTCTTCCCTGTCTCTTTCCCTTGCTTGCAGAGGAGATGCCCTGGTTTTGAAAGCCAGCTTGAACACTGCTTATCTGTGAACATCAGGATGTGGGAGCAAAGGCAAGCCATGGCTCTTCTCCCATCTGAAGTCCACTGGTTTCTTTTTCCCAGGACGAGCTTACTCCTACACACCTGCAAGTGTCTGCAAGCACCTGAGCTGTGCAAAGGAAAGCAGGCTTCAGCTCCTGACTCTGCAGCTGATTTCTTGGGTGATGCCAGGCAGGTTTTTCACAGACTGACTCAGCCACCCTTGGGTTTCCTTGCATTGCAGAAGGATAATCAAGGTCCGGGCTCTGACGTCTCTTCCCCAAAGCAAAGGTCATCACCTCTCTCCTCATCACCCTCGTGTGTGTGTGCCCCCGATGGAGCAGTGGTTCCTGTTTGATCATCTGGGTGGTACCACAACTCAAACACAACAAGTGGCTTGTTCCCCCCCATGCTGCTGTGCAGAGGGCTGTGGGCTGCCCTGGCCTGCACCCAAAACCACGCAGTCTCATCAACATGTTAAGGACAGTAGAGCAAAACATGGTACTTTAAGGATCTTTTTTTCCAAGGCAGAGTTTGGTGACTCAATTACTACACACCTTTAGAAGTAGCGATCCAACACACTGGATGGGGAGCTCCAGGGCAGCTTCACCTGCACAGAAAAGTGGTTCATGGGAGCTGTTTCCAAAAGGGATCCAGCTGGGCAGTGGGGAAACTTCAGAGGGGACCATGGCTGTCCAAGCTAAATAAAAAACCCAGCCAAGTGTGCCACAGGGATGAGAAGAGGTTCCCCAACCCTTCCCACTGCCTCTGCTACGGGTGCATCAATCCTGAGCAGTCAGAGTACTGAGAAACTTGGAGACGAGGAACAGAGGAGGGAACAGCAGGAAAATCAAATCATAAACCATCACAGATACTTCTGCCATCACCTTCTGGCTGCTGCTTCAAGCCTTGTTAGCATTCACAAGTTGCATCGATTTAAAGCTGTTAGAGTAATTAAAGTGGAACAAATTTCCCAGGAATTTTTTTTTCCATACACACACACATGAATGTGGATGTATATGTGTGTATATATACATACATGCACCTGTAAAACTGAAGCACCATCCTTTACATTGCCATAGCTTACTTACTTTTGCCTGGAAAGGAGGTATCAGTACAGATTTTTAGGAGATGTGTTATCAAATGTTGTAAGCCTTATAAGACAAAAATATCTCACTTTCAAAACACCTGCCACATTTCTGATTGGTCTTTATACCAATAAAAATGTCATGTGCCCTCTTGGAAAATGAATCCAAAATGATTAAGACTGTAGATTTAGATTAGTGGAACCACATTAAGTCTTTCTGTATTCACTCTCATTTGAAATAAACACTCTTAATTTAGGTTAATTTGTAACTAATTGAAAAAATCCTTAACTCAATTGAAGGGACCATTAGTCTATTATGTTCCAAATGAGGCTGTCAATAGAGCTCTCAGCTGATTATATATTGCCTGTCATAATTACACCAGAACAGAAGCACCTGAGAGTTTCCCTGGGCATCCAAGAAGCCCTCAGGGTCTGTGAGGGGAACTTGGGGACAGTGATAAGACATTCAAGCCTTTTCTTCAGGCGTGGTGCTGTGAACAGAAGCATGACCACTTGAGCAGAAAAATGGCCTTTTTGGGCTCTTGATCCTCCAGTCTCAGCATTCCCACCTCCCTGATGCCTATTGCCCTCTGATGTGGCTTAGGAAAGGAATCACTTACTTCCTAAGGGTGTGTGGGGAGGGAGCTCACCCTGCAGCCCCTCAGGGACCCAGACCTAAGGGAATCACTTGTTCAGAAAGGTGTAGGTGCACATTAAGGTTTTGCATGTGCCCAGTGCAGTAGTTCACCCTGCACACGGCAGATATGGCCCCCAAAATTGTACCTTGCCGAGAGCCAGCTGGTTGCCCATCATCACTCATTAGGCAATAAAGCTTATTCCAAAGTCAGGATCAGTTTGGGGTACTTGGGCAGTTCAGCCCAGCCAGAAACAGGAATGGGGTAACCAGCATCCATGCCCCACAGCACCAGAGAGGTGGAAGCATGGCTTCTCTATAACCCAGCCAAGATCAAACACCCCATTGCTCGTGTATTCCACCACATTCTTGCTTTTGCTCCAGTGAGTGGAGTCAGTATAAAACATTCCCTGCCATCACCAACAGGGATTTGTTGAGGGTCAGCTGCTATGAACCCATCCAACCACTGTCTGTGATGGAGCCACTGGATTTGAGGAGAGGGAAAAAGCAGGAGACAACATATTTTTGATGTTAGTAAGGCTTTAGACATTGTTACAGATAAAACCATTCTCATGAGTGAGTCTGTGGAATGATTGTTGAGATTAAAAACACTGTACAGGGAGTGCACAGAGAGTATTTACTGGTTTTTCAGGTCAAAACAGAGAGGGTCCAAAACTGTTAACCCATTCAGGTATTCAGTTTGGAGGTAACAGCAAATGAGAGGAGTTGCCAGCACATCTGAGAAAGGGATTATGATTCAAAATGGTGTTGAGAAATCAGAGAAATACTCTGGAAAAAAAAATCCCAAAATATAATTCAACAGAAGTGTGGGTGAGGTGAGATGGGATAATCAGTTGGACAAATGGAGGATTAAGAGAGTTATCCTTGCTGGAATAGTCAGTTGGACAAGAATAATAATTTCTATAGAAAAGGTGCTTTTGATCATAATCTATGATATGGGTTAATCATGCTGTGTTGGATGGCTTAAAACAGGTCCCTTACTTGGTTATCACTGCTCTGTGCTGGTAATGCTTCTCAAGAAAATAAGAAGCACTTGAAGAGAGCTATACAAGTTGGGGAGAAAAGTGATCAGAGAGGGGTTGGTAAAGGAACGGCGATCATTTTGTCTAGGAAGGGGAAGGCTAAGGAGATGTTTCAAATACACAGAAAGGGCTGTGATGGAGACCAGAGTTTGTGCAAGCCAGAATGAAAGCAATGCTTTGCAGTGGGGCCAAGGGCAGTGTGGGCGAAACAGGGGAAAACATCTTTATCCCAGCTGTCAGGATAGCTAGTGCTGCACCGGTGGGAACTGGCAAAGAAAGTTTCAGGAGAGCTAGAACAGGGCTAGGCAGTATGATGTCACCTCTCCTTGCCCCTTCCCCTTGCTCCCTTCCCCCCAGCACAACAAAAACTCATGTTTCATTTGACTCAGGCAATGAAACAGTGCTGGGAATTACCTGCCTGGTATCTGCTGCAACATGGCAGGTGAGAGCAAACACCAAAAACGTTGCAGGAGCTTATAACGAACTTTTTTCATGTTTGGAGTTCATTGATGCCAGCTGGATTGCACTCATTGACGACGGTGGTTTGTAGTGCGGAGATGCTGCAGCCTGCAAAAACGGGGGAATAAGGAACAGTGATGGTACCCAGCTACAAATATTGCCATTTATGTGTGTCCCTTAGCCTTGCACAGCGTCTCTAGCTGATGAAGGGATGTAGGCTTTTCCTAAAGCTACCAGCACAGAGATGAGACTACAAAATTATGCCATTCCTGTATGCCAAAGGCACAGACGATTACAATTTTTCTTCTGACTCCTACTCATCCCGCCTCATGAAGATCAGATTAATTGTGGCACATGATCAAAGAGATTGAAATGAAGAAACCAAGAACCAGATAGCTGCCGCTACTCTGCTGAAAAACTTAGGTGCAGATAAGGACTGTAATTTTGCTGTGAAATAGCCTGGGCTAAGAGAGGTGAGGGATACGGTGCTAACCCCATGTGTTTTTATCCTAACAAGTACCCCAGCACTCCTGATTCAATGAGAACCCTGTTATCACACTTCTAGCTTCAAGGAAAAAAAAAATCACTGCCTTTTGGGAGAGTAAAAGCAAAGTGTGAGACCTGTGAAAATCAGCAGAGCTGCAAAGAGACTTTGCCATGCAGAAAATGCACATGGTGGCTTGGAGCACTTGTGGGCTGAAGCTCCTGTACATGAAGCCCAAAATGTTCCCAGGTCCTGGTTATGGACCAGCTGCAGTCCCAGTAGCCCCTCCCCTCTAGCTGAGGACCAGCAACACACCATAAACTGGCCCCTAAACCCACCATCCCTCTCCTAGTACAGAGCAGTTGCTTTAATGAAGGGTTAGCACACTTCAAGAGAAACTTGGCAGTGTGGGGCACCTGTATCCCACCCACTCCTCCTCCTCATTCTCCTCCTCCTAGCCTGCTTCTGGCACACCACCCACAGACCCCGCTGGCCACCCTTGGCAGCTCCTCAGAGAGTTCCACTGAAGCGGAGCCAGATGGAGCTGCCAGCTCTCCTGTACAGGATGGCACAGGCTTTTCAAGACGCCTCTTCCTGGAGCTGCCTACTCCCTGTGGGAGGTGTAAGCGAGGCACGTGTTGCTTCCCCTGATGAGTGATCCTCCAGTGTGTCCCATGCCACCAGCGCTGCCACTGAAGCCTGTGCTTGGTTGTCCTGCAGAGCTACCAAGCATCAAACTGGCTCAGATAAGCACTGTGTCACCTCTTCCAAAGGCCCTCTGGGTGGAGTGCAATTCAAGACAGAGCATTACGGCTGCTGACCCAAAAGCCAAGGGATTTTCATGGTCACCTGGCTCTGTGAGCAGTATCTGCGTGCACAAAAGTCCTGTCCATGGCCCGTGACCTTGTCCACCATCACGTTGAGATGGTGCCAGCAGCAGGACTCCCAGCCTAGGAAGTGAAATTCCTGGGAAGACCCTCCTCCTTGCACACTCCCAATTTTTATTCCCACTTACAACTTTGGGAGGACCATAGGAAAGAGTATTCACCACTGTCCCTTAGAGAGACCTGCCTCAGGCATCCTGTGGGATGTGCTACCTATAAGGACAGGCTGGTGGGTGGAAGGGGAAGATGTCACCTGCTGTGACACACATCTCCATGTGGAGATGAGGTGTTTGTGCAGGGTGAGAAAAGCCACTGCAGCCTGGTGGCTCTGGCAAATCCTTAGGTAAAATCCTCTCTTTAATTCCCGGCATTTTACTATCTCAGTAAAGCCCAGAACACATAAGGGAGGAAAAACAGGCCCTGCACTGCAGCTTGCCAAAAATGAATTCAGGTGTTGGCCACAATGCGGACACTTGCTTCAGGTTGCCACAGGGCTTTGTCACAGTTTCAAGCCTGCTGCAACCATAGGTGCTGGGAATACTGCCTTTGGAATATGGGAAGTGACCAGTATGGGTCTGCATGGGAGCAAGCAGGCAGGTGTCAGATTTCCAGTGCTTGGGAAGCAGAACGCAGCCTTTTGTGGGCTGGGTGAGCTGGCTTGACACAGAGACTCGCACGTCTCGCTGCCATTGCCAGGGATTGGGCTGTCTTGACACATTTCCAGGAATCTTCATCTGTGCTGGAGAAGCACTTCTTGCCTCTGCAGTCTTGATGGCTGGGGAGAGATTGGAGTGTTCAGAGATGCAGTGTTTCTTCCGGGGGGAGCAGGCAAAAACAGCTCATCTGGCTGTATTTTCATGCTGGGCTTTCAGCAATCAGATAAACTGGATGCAAAAATATCTTGTAAAGGAGAAAAAACCCTTTCACACCTAAAGTGGGACCCCAGGGCTGCTGTTGAGGGTCTATCATTACCCAGGGAGCCTGTCAGGGCATGTGGAGTGGTAGACTGCCAAAGGTGGCATGGTATGGCCAGGGCCATGTGGGCTGTGTGTGCATTGTCAACACAGCTGGAGCAGCATGCAACACAGGACAGTGATGAGGACCTCCAAGTCACAGGCAGCCTCCTGGCTCTTCCCTTATCTCTTTAGCAAAGGCCTCTCTGGGGTCAGGCCAAGCCAACACCAGATACAACCTTAATTACATGAGTCTGGTTTTACAGCTACCATTTCTCTCTGCCGTGGAGCCACGTTCAGCCCTCTTGGTGCTGCTCTGTGGTTTTAGCTCACTTGGCTGGGGTTTGCAGTGCTGGGCTGGGCTGCCACCAAAGCAGCTGAACCCAAGAAGTGTTTTTCAATATAATCACTTTTGCGCTGCCATTGTTGTATGGGAGGAGGGATGGCAAAGTGCTTGTCTGAGGGATGTGGACTTGGTCCACCAGCTGTGATGTGGCACTTGCCACACCAGGCCTAAGACCACCACTTCCTCCAGCAAGGGGGCTTAGGAGGTACCTAAGGTCTGTTGTGATCAAGGGTGGTGGTTGCCACCTGCAGCAGACCTCATGAGTGACACATGATTATAAAACAAAAATACAAGAAAACCCCTTCCACCATCTCTCCACTGGCCTTCACCCAGGATGCAGGGTGCATCCCTTTGCTGGCTCAGCTTTCTCCATGGTAACAGATGGATGTCGGAGTCCCATCCCCCTTCATGATGCTGGGACGGGAGGGTGGGAGACAGATGGTGATGGAGGGGAAAAGAGTCCAGATCCTCCTGAGTGGCAGAAATTGCAGGAATCCCTGATTGCCGAAGCCAAGACGCTGACCTAGAGCTGTGGGAGGGAGGGAAAGCGGAGGCGCGTGGCTCTGCTGAGCCTGGAATAGCAGAGCAGCTGTTAAGTTATCACTTGTAATTATTACAGCATATGGGAGGGAAAGAATAGCTCTCAAAGGGAGAAAAACAAATAAGGAAAAGTCGGGCTGCCGCAGGGCTGAGCTGCAGGAGGAGTGACACTCAGCACTGTGGCGGGTCCCCACCAGGTGGCAAGGGCATCGGGGGACAGCTCTTCCTGTCCACAGCTCTGGTAGGAATTTGGGTGCAAATATTTGTACCTGCAGGACTAGGTGCTCACCCATCTCAGAGGGTGCCCACTGCCCACTCAGGGCCATGGATATGCTGGGGAGAGGATGACACTGGCTGGGGTGTTGCAAAGGGATAGAGCCTGGCATGCTCCCCCGGGCCCTTCTCCCATGCATGATACGACTGCTCGCTCTGCAATTTGGCAGGAGCCATCGCTACTGCATGTGAGTGAGGCAGCACGGCCATGGGCAGCAGGTGACACCACTAGAGCACCAAGTGCCTGCATGCCATGGTTTGGAGGGAGAGCACTCAAATTTCTCACCTATGGATGCTGCCAGCCCATGTCCAGTGCTATACAGGGAGACAGGACGGGTGGCATGGAGCACTGCTGCTCACACCGGCCACTGCAAGACAAGGCTGGAACTGCAGAGCCAGAGCAAACACCTGCCCTCAGCTTCAGGATGCACCAGTTAGCCCCAGTAAACCAAAGGGGAAAGTCTCAGGGATGGGCCCTGCATGGGACAGTCTGCTTGCAGGAAGACATGGAGCAGGGGAGAGCAGCAGCATCAGGAAGAGAAGAGAAATTAGGATTACAGTCTGTGAATGAGGAGCAATCACAGTCTCTCTTAAATCCTGTGCCACTTGGAATAAGTGGCCTCTTATGGCAGTTATTATTCTGGGCTTTCAATATCAGAAAAAATTAAAAATGGCAATAAGTCCTTGGAAACGTGGAGCTATTGGCAGCTGCATCAGCTTCATCCCACCTTTGGACTGCAGTGTGGGGACAAGGAGTGTCAGGGGATGCTACCCTTCTCCCCACCCAGAAAAAGCCTGAGAGACTTAATGAAGAAAAATCTAAGTATATCTGCTATGCATTATATGCAGATATTTAAATTCACTGATAAAATTCACAGCCACTGAGCTACAGATTTTCCTGAGAGTGGGAGAGCTTTTGGAGCCCATTTTGATATTTGCTTGTCCTGCGCAACAGGCACATAGCCACAGAGATGAGTCAAGACAAGAAAGCGATGTTACTTGTCCTGTTCCCATGCTCTGATGGCTTTTCCCTGGGCAGCTGCTACTGGCTACAATTGGAGATGATGCAGGACCAGGGGCAAGGGGTTAAGGGGTTAAAATCTATTCTGAAGAGATGCTTTTATACTCTCTTATATTCACCTGTCTCCTGCTTTTCAGCTGTCTACTGCTGCCTTCTCCCTGCAAGTGTAATGATTATCCTCAGAGCAGGTGAATTGGCACCCACCTGTTTACCTAGATCAACACCAGTGTGTCCCTGGGTCTCTCATCCCAAGCTAACCTGATCCCATTGCAAAAAGCCACTGGCTCTGGTGAAAAACACCAATATCTGCTGGAGCAGGAGATGGAGAACCCTGGGCACACTGGGCTAATGTGCCAGGACCAAAGCACACCACTCCTAGACTGAAGCCAAGAGCTTGGAGCAATGCCTTGGACAGGCATTGCCAGCAGGACACTGATGTAGATGAGTGCTGAGCATCTGCTGGTCCCATGGGAGCCTGGGAAGTGCCCTTCAGCTCTGGTACTCCACTTGGACATGCAGCACAGGCAGCTGCTGAACAGCGATGACGCTGCAAACAAAGCTGTGACAGAAGCATTGGAAATAGGAGACGGTTCAAACTCTGTGATCCAGAACAGGAATAAATCACATGTGGCAGACAACAGCCCCAGCACCCGTTAAATAAACCAACCAAACCCTGCCAGCATCCCAGGATCCTTGCCAAGACAGGCACTGTGCTTGGAGACTGAAGGACCAGCTCTGCTGCTAGCACAGCCTGGGTGAAGATCAGGGAGGCAACAACAGTTTGCACCAGATGGGAATCTGGCCTGATGCTTTCTAAACTGCTGGCCCTGCCAGAAGAGCTGACCCCCACCTCATGTACCCAGACTTGACTGCTGATGTGTGGGGGTGACCCGACAACCCAGCTAAACCTGGAGGTGTTCCCCGCTGCTCTGACACCTCAGAACAGAGGGAAGCAGCAATGCTGAGATTTGCAGAGCTGCTTGGTCCTTTCCTCCTCCATCTGCAGTGACTGAGGGGTAGGGAAGGGCTGCAGCAGGGCAGATGGGGGCTGTGCTCTGGCATAGGACACAACTTGGGCTATCCCTGCCCATAGCAGTGGGTTTGGAACTGGGTGATCTTTAAGGTCCTTCCATCACAAACCATTCTATGATCTAGAATGAAAGTATTTTCAGCATTTCTGCCAGAGCCTCCCTGGGGGACTGTGCTGTGTCAGGCAACCAGGGGGAGACAGAAAACCTGCCAAGAGCAGCAAATGGAGGAGAACTGCATTTGTAGTTCTTTCTTATCTCCATTTTGGCCCTGGATTTGCAGTGTCTGAGTTAGAGCTATCAGGGTTTTGACAGCTAAGCCCTCCTTGTAGCAGGATGCTCTGCCTAGGTGGAGGTAAAACAGCTCAGACTTTGCCCTATTTGCAAGGAGTTATCAGTGATGGATGGAGAAGGGGGGTCACGCTGCTTTTGGTGTCAAAGAATGCTGAAACCAGCCTGACTCATCAATACCAAAGTTAAACATTCTGAGGACATGAAAAACAATGTTTCCTGACAGAAACTGGCACCAGCGAGGAGGTGGCAGACAAAGTTCCTGATAAAGGAACCTACAAGTTATAGTACAGATAACTTATCTAATGGTGCTGAGCTAGAGGCTGCTGAGCTGACATAGCTGGCCTAGAAACATATGACTGACAGGAAATCACTTTATACTATAAAAGCCCAGTCCCACTTTTTAATGTCAGGGCCTTCTAACACACCCCATCTCGGAGTCTGTGGAGATTCCTCTCTTGAGTGAGGACTCCCCTAAAGGTTACTCCTTAAGGCTGAATGAAAGAGATATGCCCATGGTTGTTGGTATGGGTGAGTAACATCAATCTCTACTTAATAATTATTTTGCTAGCTTAAATATTGTTACTTCAATATGGTTTCAAGAAATAGTGTACTATACTAGTAGTTACAACTCTCTATATTCTGTAGTAAACAATTCTGATTAAAGTCTTTTAGTCTAATCATCATTGTCATCATCATTTAAATAATCATTCTATTCATATAAATATATTTGGTTTGTCATCCTTAATTCTGAAGGACAAAGTTGTATAAAGGCACAATTACACCTATATAATCCTTTAGACATAAACTGTTGATCAAGTCTGGGACCAGGACTGGATCCAGCTGCACTTAAGACTCCTCTCTGATAAGGAGTTTAGAAAGCAAGGGGTCCTTTCTGACCCTTATGATTCAACAGGAGGGTTTCCATGATAGACCTTGTCTGAAACTTCCACCTTTGCCCATGACAATCCTGCATCCCAAACTCCCCCTGCAGCCCTTGTTCGACCTCCCATGCCCTCCATTCTTGACTCAGGGCAAGGTGGCAGGGATGCCAGAACCACCCCAGAGTTTAGCAGGGAACAGACACACACACGCACACAGTCACACACAGGTGCATACACAGAGTCCCCCTCTTGCACTTTTGGCCACCTTCCCAAATGCCAGCATGACATAGCAGTCCCTTTCCATCTCTGTCCCTTCTTCTGTAAATCACCCACAAAGTTACTTGATCTTAAGGTAATCCCTTTTTCCACAGCAGCAAGGGCCTCTCATTTGATTTTACATGCCATTAATCTAATCCGAAAGTTTGTGTTTGGATTCCTGCTTCCCCTGGATTGTTTGTAATAAAAGAAAATCAGGATTGGGCAATAGCAATTGAAAGAGGAAAGTAATACCTCCCTTTTTCTATCAAAATTGACACTAGATAAAATAAAAGGGACAGGAGAAATCAGGGAAAGTAGAAGTTTTGAACTTTTTTCTTTCCTCCATTTAAAAAACCTTATTTGTTGCTTTGACCCTACAAGACCCCTGAATATTTTTAATTCCTTGCTATGGCTGTGAAACCCCACCTAGGGAAGCAGCAGGAAACATTCCTTGGAGTATCCTAGCAGCTCTTGGAACTGAGCTTCTCAACAGGGGAAGGTTTGGTGACTAATCCAGGAAATCCCCTTCTCCTGGACAAGACATCCACATCCTGATCCTGGCTGCTGTTCCTGGTGTGCAGCATTTTTCTGGTAAGGACTGACAGATTCATACCCAGACCCTGGAAGATGCTTGCCTTGGCAAGACATTAGCAGTCATTCAAGTGGTCTGGAAAACACGATCTGCTCTAACCCTTCCTCTCTTGAGGAGGGTGTTGCTTTGGAGGGGGTCCATCATGCCTGCCTTGTTACTAGTTCCACATCTGATCCAGCAGAACATGGTTTTCCTCCTGTGACAGGATTGCACAGTGCTCCCAACCTGACTCCTGCTGCTGGCACACCCATCTTTCCCGTGCTGACCACTGCAGCCTGTGCTTCCTCTTCTGCTCACCAAGTGCCTTCCTCCTGGGGCAGATCTCCCAAAAGTTTTCAATGCTTCCTCCCACGGCAGTTTCACCTTTTCTTTCTCTCCTTGAACATGACACCTCCTTTCCATGGCAGATGGTGCAGCCACAAGTGCCTGTACCCTTGGTTAGTGTGTGTGCCCTAGCACAGCCCTGGCACAACCAGGAGACAGCATGTGCTCAGCAGTGTCTCTACAGGCAGCATGGCCAGGGCAATGTGTTTTGGCTGGTGAGGAGAGAGCAGGTACTGTGGTACTCACCTTCGGGCCCCTGTCATGGCTCTAGATGTCCCCTGGGTATGGATGATGCTGGTGACAGCAGCCTGCAGCAGCAGTGGCCCAGACATGAAGAAGGGACTGTTGCAAGCTGTTGGGGAAGAAGGGTCTGATCCTGCCCACAAAGCAGCAGTAAGAACGTGGGTGTTGATTTTTGCCAGCCTCCACATGGGGAAAGGGCTGGGACAGAAATGACATGGGCTAGGTGGTGGCAGATATGGAGCCCTTGGGACCTGCCAGGGTCTCCCAGTGCTGTCCTGACATCAGAAGGAGGGTCAAGATCCCTGCAGGTGGAAAGTCATGGAAGAGAGAAGAGCTACAATAAATGCAAACCATGCCTAGCTTTCACAACTCTTCCAGCGAGGCCCTGCCAGGGAGGTACCAGGATGCCAGGTGGGGGGCCGAGCTGGGTTAGAACCAGGAGCAGGGCAGGGGAAGGATAGAAGAGGTGAAGGTGGGGATAAAGTGGAGAGAAGTGTCAGAGAGCTTTCACACAGCTGGGCTGGGAGAGGACTGGTTTCAGACTGGAAGACCTAGCAGCAGGGACTTGCCCAGCAGCACTGGGGAGCACAGTCACCAAGGAAGTTCTGCCTGCTCTGCTGGGCTCTGGAGATGAGAGGGCCCTGGACAGCATGAGAAGAGAAGCTGGAACTCAAGCCATGCGTTGTTTTGAGCCTGTTTGCAGCTCATAGCTGTAGTCTGTGACAAAGATAATACCTTTAAAACATGTTGGGATTGAACATAGCATAATCACGTGCCCTATAACACCACTAATGCCTGAAAGCACCACAGCTTTCCAGTGCTGAGGCAGGTCTGGGATGTTCTCCATTGCACTTTTAGGGCATTGCAGGCTTCCTAAATTTCGAAATAAACCAAAGTCGTGTGTGATACAGCAAGCCACTATCAGCATAGCGCATTTGGGGGCATCACACGAGGCAAGCACACTGGGTGCTGGATAAGGTAAAGAAGAAAACGTTGAGTCTCTGACTGTCAATCTCCTCCCAAGCGCTCTGGAGCTGCTTGGGTTTGGTTTCCGACTCTATTACACTTGTGAGACTCTCTTCTTCCCTCTAGCGTCCATTCCAAGGCGTTCCTCTTACTCTTTAGCTAAAGCGGCGCTTGCCTCGTTGCATGTGCAGTCACTCCCTTCCTGAGGCACAGGTTTAATATTTATAAATGATACTGCAACTCTCCACCCAGGAATCCAACGTTTTACTTTTCGGTTTACGCTGTGCCATGCAGGAGGATCCTGCAAGGCTGTCATCCCCTGGCACAGTTGAAAAATGATCTCAGTTACTCCCTTAATTTTAGCATGATGGTGCTGAGCTACAGCTGGGGATGTGTAGCCACAATGAGGTTTCTGATGGCAGTGAGGAGAGGACGTGACAGTGGTAAATGTATTGTTCGAGGGATGGGTCAGAGTAAGCCCCTGCTCTTGTTGCCTTTGTAAGACTGTGCTACATCTCTCAGATCAGGATTTGTCCTTGGGCTGTAGGAAACCAATGCAGAGCTGAAAAATTACTCCACTGCCCCTAAGGCTGGATCAAGGCTGTCACTGAAAGGTTGTTTTATTTCTGGCGACAGCAAGAGACCTCTCAGGCAGGATCTCCATTACCTGGGTCCCCTCCCAGATAGCTGGACTGGTTTCTCTAAGTCCAGCCAGCCTCCTCCTCTTTGAGGACAGAGATGACAGACATCCCCCTCTTCTGGGGACTGGGCAGCAGACCTGCACTCCCAGATGCATCTGCAACAGGCCAGCTCTCTGCCTGCACTCACGGTCTGCAGAACACCTTGAGTTCAGTCCAGGACAAGTCCTCCTTGCTGTCCTGCAGCCATCCTGATCTACCTGCCCCACTGCCTGCGCCTCCCTGGAAGGTGCAAAAGCTTCACAGGCCTGCTCAAAGAGCCATGTGCACCGACTTGAGGTGTGCTGCCCCAGCAGTCACAGGCTCCCATGCTGTCTCCACTCTCCATGGCCGATCCTTTATCTCAGCCAGGACATTTCCACTATCCCCCAGGGTAACTTTAGAGGAGCAGGACACAATAAAAACATGGCCAGGATACTCTGGCATACTGAGACACTATTGCAGGGCAGGATTCATCTCACCTGGCTTGGATGGTACCATCTAAGCCATCACAAACCCTGTTTTATCAATGGAGAGACTGGCACTGTTGGAGCACAAGCCATCTGACTAATCATACTCCAGGAGCATCTGCGTTCTACCATGGGTGCAGACCTGCCCATGGCAATGAGCCCAAACATGTCAGGCTCTGAACAAGCCAAGAAACCATGTTGGAAATAATCCTGAGCTGACCTGTCATTTGCATGTATTTGAAAAGAAGGCATGTACAAGACTTTCCCTCCCGAACATCTCCTGGGCCAAAAGTCTCCTCCTTGACAGCCAAAGAAAGTATCTCCTCTTCATCCTTTAATGAAGATGAATTTGTTCCAAGTGCAAAGCAATCCCAAGCCTTCAATGAGAATAATGCCTTGGTAACAAGCAGGACAGACAGCCACGAGCCCTGTGGCCGTGTGCTGTGCACACAGCTGCCATGGGGACCCTGTCCCCAAATGGAATGCTAAGGTCTCTGCTGTGGGTGGGGCTCTGCAGAGCTAGGAGGTGTAGAACACAGTCCAAGTCTGAGCAGGAGCCACCTTTGATTGTCAGGGCCCATTTGTCTGAGTGGGATACTGTCCCAGACATGCTTCACTTCAGGAAGAGGGACAATTTTTAAACAGTGAAATAACAGTCTGGCTGGCACACAGCTCCCTACTTATTTCTCCAATTTTTTTTGTTGAAGCTCCATCTGAGTGGAGCCTTTCAGCATGCAGGACAGCACCAGCCACTCCTGCAGAGCTGCTCACAGGACACCAGTGATGTTCAGAGGCCTCATGGATAGATCATGCTTCTGCTAATGCCACAGCATTGTCACTTTGGGCCAAATCCTTTTGCTTCTATCCCTGCTCCCTGCAGGGCAACTGTTCCCAGCTAACCATTGCCCTCCTTCCCTTAGCAGCACGCAGTGATGAGACTTGGCTCCCAGTAGAAAACTCTTCCCTGCAGTGCTGATTTATTAATAGGTGAGGGGAACAGCTCTCACCCCTCTCTCCAGCTTACACACTAGATATCAATTTGGCAGCCAGCAGCAAATGCCATTAAGGCAGTGAGACACTTAAAGGCATCAGCAGCTCCTGGCCCATTACAAGAACAAGGAGATGGACTCTGGTAATGCATATCTGAAACTCATCACATCCAACTGGAAGCAAGGATCCTACTGAGATAAATATTAGGAGTCTGAAAAGGTAAGGGATGGGAATAAGCTTGTTCATATTCAAGGGACCAATGCAGGGGAAAAGCAACAAAAAAACACAAAATTAAACTCTCCATATATTTTCATTTTGGGCCAAGAGAACTGAATTCATGAGTAGCCTATCATACCCGACATTTCCTAATGTCAGGTATTAAAGCCTATTAAAGCCCTGGCTGACTTTTGCATTTTCTAGATGAAAAGGGTGGAATATGGACAAGCAGAGGCTAAACCAGAGCAATAATTTTCTCTGTGGATCTGCTGTGGCTGTGCAGACAGCAATGGCCCTGTTTATTTTGCTTGTCCTGGAAAATGCAAGACAACAGCATGGTAGCTCTGGGAAACCTGGAGGCACAGCCACTAATGGCAGACAGAAGACTACCAGTCCTTCTTCCCCATCAGGTCAGGCTGTGATCACAACTTGCCCTCTTGAGCCTCCCTGCTGCTCCATGCGTGACAGCCTGGTGTTGGGTCCCATTACCCATTCAGCTTCAGAGCACATACTCTTGCACATAACCACTCATCAGGTCAGATTGCCCAGAAGGGACACAATGAAGGTGGCACACAAAAATCTGATGCCTCCAACGCAGCTGTCCACCACTGCTTGGCTCTGCTACCTGCTAAACTTTCATGTGCTGGGAACTAACTAGTCTTACTCCACTCCCTGTGCCAAAACCATATTAACAAGATGTGTGCAAGTCAGAGGCAAGTCTGGTGCCAACATGCTTCACCATCCTCTCTGTATGCCAGAAACCAGGCTCTGCCCTGCTGGGTAACACAGCTGGATATCCACCTTGGGAAGGCAATGCCCAAAAGCTAAGCACTGTTGCTTCACTGAGCCTGAGAGCATCCTTCTCTGGCCTGTTGCCCTGTGCTCTGGGTACGTGGTCAGCAGTGCAGCTCGAGACCAACCACATCTCCCAGAAAAGCATGGGGTGTTGTGTCCACAAGGTCCATCTGAGCTTTTGCTTTCCTGCACTTAAACCAGAGGTTCAAATGAGGAGAGATGCTGCCCTGCAAGAGCCCCAGGCCCCCCAGCTCCTGGCATCACTGATTGCTGCTGCAGCACAGTGCCACTAAAGCCACAGCGCTCATCTCAACTACTTCACTCCTCAGGCCTTTAGGTCTGTACACTAAATCCCCACAGTGGCACCACCAGGACACAAGAGCACATGGCATTAAGCCTGTCTTACATATCCATCCCCAGCAATATGCACCTGAGGAGGTGATGCAGTGATTATCAAGTGCAGTAGACATCTCTTCCCGTCTCTGTGAACACAAGCCACACCATGATGCAGCATGTGATTGCCTTGGTTAGGCCACCAGTGGGGCAGAGCTGGTTAGTAAGGGGTGGGGTGGCTCTTTTGAAAGTCACACACTGCCTGCACCCCTGAGAGTTACCACTGGAGTACCTGAAGGGAAGGTAAAACAGGCAACCCTGAGTTAAGTGGTCTGGATAAAGCCCTCAGTAACTTGTATTTCCCATACCTGAGGGTTCAGCTGTTTTTTCTGACCATTTCTCCATGTCCTCTCTGCCACCTCAGAGAAGCTTCTTGCTCCATGCACAGAAAGAGCCAAGCTGAGTTTGTGGTGAGAGAAGTTCATAGGTGCTTTTGAGAGACTCCAGATCTGTACCCAGAGTTTTGCATTTGCAGATGCACATGTTCAGACCTATCCATATGCCACAGTTTACATGCACAAACCCCAGTGACCCTTTCTTTTCCCCTTCACCCCTTTGAAATCAAAGATGCCAGTTGAGAAGGAGGCTCTGAATACTTGGAAAAGACAGTCCTACCCATTGCCCACTAATACAGCCCTGGATATAGAGAAGGGCCTGACTGTCACCAGTGCTGACTGACAGCGAGGCCCACAGACTTCAAGAAGGCAGGGAGGGCACAGACAATTTATGAAAACTGTGCTGTCACTGTCTTCTTTCATTTATAAGGTCAGATTTTTCTTTTTGTGATGGTATGGTCAGTGACACTGGCAAAAAGTAAAATTTAGGAGGCCCATATAAGGACACAGGCAGTCTTGCTGGGCGACATTTGACAGGAAATCCTGCTTGCATCCACAATATTGCACAGAATCACATCACATAATTTTTAATGATTTTTGATGGATGATTTCCACTAGGGCTCATCAAATCTGGGCAAGCTAGCTTCAAACTCCAGACATTCTGTAGGAGAAAGTGGTACAAGGAGCACCATGACAAAAGGAAGTTTTAGGGCTATGTCTATTACTCTGCTTCTCTATGTTAAGATGGCCAGCAGAAAGGAGACAAACCAATTCATCAACTCATTATGTACTGTTTTATAAACTGATTTAAAAATATAATCTAACCATAGTAATTTAAACTGGAAAAAAAATGTGATGATGCTTGGTTTCAGACTGCAACATCAATAAAGTTGTAAGGCACAGTCATTTGGAACAGCAACTCAGTCTGCTGTCCCACTAAAACAAATGTTTTAAATCTCACCCAAATATAAAGCAAATGCCCTATTGAAAAAACAAGAGATTATTCCCTTACTTCCCTGCCTTGTCTTTGCTGCATCATCACTTAAAATCATTCAGTTATGCTAAATTGGAAAGTCTATGTGGTCTAAAAAAGCTAGAGGTAGGATGGAGGTGAAAGGCACGTGCAGGGGATGCTCCGACACCTAGTACCAGAGATCAACCCTGCTAAAGAAATTTTGGAATGCAACATCTAAAGTAAGAGAAGTCCTTCCAGGTAGCTATGGAGCAAACAAACATGCTAATATTGGGATAAGCCACTTGTTCAGCATTTGCTCCCATAGCAATGCATCTAATAAGGACCTCTGATGCCTGTGAATGGGGTGAGATCCTGTGGGGGCATAAGCTCTGAAACCATCTAGCCCTCCTGGGCTCTTCTTCAGGCAGTGCACCCCTCCCTTAGAACCTGCTCCAGTCAACACTTCTTCTCAAGACCTCTGTTTTGGCCCTCACATGTTAAACATCCATGACTGCAAAAGGCAGGTGGCATGGTTGCTGCCTTGTCACCACCTCCAGCCCACTCCCAAACAGCAGGCTCCATGCTCTGCTTTGTTCAGTGTCCCTGCTTGACTCCCAGAGCAGGGCATGGTGTGGTGGAGAGGAAATACGATAGAATTTGTTCTGTTTTAGTGCACAAAAGTTGCAAAAATAACCATGTTTTTCTGTAATAAGAGGTTCATTAGCTCCTTGGTTGATCAGTGGTTGCTCTTTAAAGTATTTCTGGACCATCTGTATCCTGAATTGAGGCAAATCATGTCATTTGTTTGAATTGCTCTACTTGCACAGCTCTGTGTTTAGCTTGCAGAAGAAGCTGAAAGATAGCATTGATCTTTCATGACTGTTCTGTGTATATGGCTCCAACACATGCTGAAAACTGAGTATTTTCTAGGACTGAGGACTTCTGTTCTGAGATGTTGTTGTGGCAGTGGTACTGTCTGGCAGTGGCTCCAGCACAGCCCTGGCAGTCAGGGGCCAAGAAACATGTGTTGGCCTAAACCTCTCTGAGGCTTTCGTGGATGAGCAGACAGCTGGATGCTGGTGGTTGATCTCTCCAGAAGGGCTCTCATCCATGATGGGCCTGAGGAAAAGAAAGAAATGCTGCGGCAAGATTGCACTCTGGATCTGGGTATCTGCATGTTCCTCACTAGCTCTGAAAACTGATCCAAAAACTGCCAGGCCTGGGATAAGCACAAGGAACACCAGCTTCCCACATAAGGCATGTGTTCTCTGCCTGTACTGACTCCATAATGACTATGTTAACTGAAAATCAAGCTGTCATGTCACAAGTCCTCAGCTGTATTTCTTCAAAAAGCAACACGATGCTAATCTTACAGTAAGTGGGTACAGAAATAACAATGTTTTGGTGCATGTGACACTTCTCTAATGTCTATTTTATTTTCCAGAGCTCACTCTAACGTGAATTCATGTCAGGGGAAAAAAACCTAAGTGGGATGTCAGGAACTTGTCCTGGAGTTTACTCGAGGAGAGTCTTGAACAAACGACACAACAAGAGCTGTGCAACAGACACAGCATTGGCTCTGTGCGAGGAACATGAGAATGGATCAATAAGAACACAGCAAAATTCTGGGCTATTATTCAAGAAAATACAAAATTTCTAACACATGAGAAAATGTTTCATTTAGCATTACACAGACAAAGGTAAATGTCAGCACAAATAAAAGGAATTCTCTTCACAGAACAGGGAGTAGACCCCGTAGAAAACACAGAAGTCTGCTTTTTCCTGCCGTGAAGTCCCTTCTGTTTTCCCCAGACACATTGCAGGCATTGCTGTCAGCAGTACATATACCTGATCCTTGTTGATCCAACAGCTGTTGGTCCTGGAATAGGCCTTTGCTGGCTGGTGCAGCTAGCAGGCTGGTGCTGCCCTTGGGATCCAGAGGCAGACAGCATCTTGTGCAGGCTCAGGAAAGCAAGTTCTTCGTCAAAAGGCTGGGCTGAATTTTCTTTATGAGCCCTTGACTGGCATCGCTGTGTACACTGCCTGTCCTCCTCTTGGCTGGGTATTTTTAGGCATCTTACCCTGTGGTTTCTTGTTTTCCAGGATCCTGCTGCAACACTCATTAAAGATGCAGGCAAAGGGCTTTTTGGAGGGGATGGAATTAAACAAGGGTTTGGTTTGGAGAACACTGCACCCTCCTGAGTCTGTGATGAACCTGAAACAGAGTGAAAAGCACAGTGACTTACCAGTTCATCTTACTCCTACACGACTAATCCAGTGAGTCGTTTTGGAGATGCTGTGTGATGGAGATGGGTGGGCAGATGTGTCCTGGGGCACACAGTGATGCTGGCCTTGTTGAACTGATTCCTCTGATAGCCAGGGGTTTGGGTTCCTTGGCAGCCTCCCTGCCAGTTCTGCTGGTGATGTGCCAAGCACCACAACCGCTCACAAGCCATGCAGAGCTCAAGAAAGACAGACCAGCTCACCCACCCTGCTGTTCTCAGGCAGGATCACACCTGCATCATTCCTGGCCAGTGTTTGCACTGACTTTTTCAAATACCTGAGGACTCCTTCCAGCGATCTGAAGTGCAAGGCACAGGAATAATCACACATGAGTGGATCTACTTTTTTCTATTTGGCGCAGAGATCATAGAATCTCATAATTTTGAGATTAGCTTTAAAATTACAGAAAGTGCCTGACTGCCAGGGAACATACTGCACTACATGCAGGGCTACTATTTGGCTCTTCGTATTTCAGCCCATGTAATCTTCAGGTGCAGCATACAGAGAAGAAAAAACTTGTTGCTAACTTATATAATGAGCATGCATATATGCTTAAAACCATTCTATACATAGCTGGGATCTGATTGCTCTTGTCTATTGAAAGAACCAACCATTCTATATATAGCAGGGATCCAATTGCTCTTGTCTATTAAAAGAACCAACTGTACCTAAGTGCCTAATGTGCAGGGTCCAGGGCAGGAACATAATCTAAAGAATGTGCCATAAAAAACCCAGGCCCATAAAGTTCAGCTTGGTAGCTCCTAGTTGATGGGGATGTATTTTACTAGCTAGGTAACCACATAAAGCTGGTATAAAATTTTCACTGAACAGTTTGCATAATATTATGCTTTTAAAATGTCTAAACTTCATAGGGTTTTTGAATTTGTTTTTAAGTATAGACACATTGAGAGACTGGTATGCCTGACTCAAGAGCCTGAAATAACATTCAGTGCCTTCCAAAGAGTGCAGTTTATATGGATCTGATGCTGCAAACACACTGCGTAAGAGTGGCTTTACTCAGATGACTTGTCCTTTTCTGGTCAGAAGGATTGCTTCCAGCAACAAGTTCTTCTGTGACAAACTCACATTGGGTAGGACACACTTCTGCTTTTGATTTGGGATCTGGGTCATTCACCCCTGCCAGCTTATATAATAACAGATTTCAAACCATTCCATCATTTCCCAGCAGATTTGGTTACAAAATGGTCAGATCTATGCCCATCCATTCACTTTCTTAGTACTATATGGCATGACACTGGTACATTGTGAGATGTTTGTGACATTGCCTTCTCAATTTACAAAGATGATGAGACCATAATATTCAATCTAAAGAAATAACATAAAATGTAAAAAGATAACATTAAATCTAAAGATACTATGAGATCATAATCTTAAGTCTTCTGTGGTCACTGGACAATAGGCCATTCCTTTAGATTTTTCCAAACAGCTTCTGTTGTTGTTAAGGAGATATTGTTTACATCACTGTTAATACACACAGAGGCTTTGAATAGTTTAATGATATTTCTGGGGTTTTTTTCCCAAATATATTGTATTTTTCCAAATTTTAATAGATCCATTTTTGCCCTTGAAAGAAATGTAAAATGAAAACTCATGTGCTTTTATTTATTGAGCAAAAAGAGTTATTATTAACAATAGAAGAAGATTTAAGTTGTAATTTTGTGAGGTCCTCTATTTGATATGTATAATAATAACAGTTATTAACGTTTCTGATATTCTTAAAGACAATATTCAACAAATGTTCATTCATATAAAGGCAATTTCAGAGAAGCCTTTGGTTTTGTTCCTGAGTAGAAGAGCATGTTTTGGTTTTAAACTCTTGAGACCAAGGGAAGATCTCATTACAGGTCTACAACTTCCTTGAGAGGGGAAGAGGAAGGGCAGGCACTGATTTCTTCTCTGTGGTGACCAGGGACAAGACCCGAGGGAATGGCCTGAAGCTGTGTCAGGAGAGGTTTAGGCTGGACATTAGAAAAAGGTTCTTCGTCCAAAGGGTGCTTGGGTACTGGAACAGGCTCCCCAAGGGAAGTGGTCACAGCACCAAGCCTGATAGAGTTCAAGAAGTGTTTGGACAATACTCTCAGGTACCTGGTGTGACTCTTGGGAATGGCCCTGTGCAGGGCCAGGAGTTGGATTCAATGATCCTTTTGGTCCCTTCCAACTCAGCATATTCTGTGATTCTGTGATACCTTTAGTTGCATATCTTTCCAGAATTCCCAGTTGCCCAGTTGCACCTTAATCATTAGCTCAGTCATTATTTACATCAATGCCAACTGAGTTCAAATATAGCTCAGTTGGAATGACAGTATTTCAGACTCACCCAGCACTGTCATGAATTAATGACACAAAGTAAAAGACAGAGGCATGTCCTTCCTCTATACTTGATGCTAAATTAGTGTAAGATCACCTTTGATCCTCTTAATTCTGCAGATCCGTGCTGAAATATATCAGCTGATGGTCAACACAGCTGACCACCATGTCCTGCTTAAAAACTGGAATGGATTATTTAGGTTCTGGCTCTGCAATGGTATTTCCAAATGACTCCTCTAGAGCACAGAAGCCACATCTCATAAAACACTGCAGTTACCAATACACATATCTACAAACAGTAGCCTGTGTTACTAGCCTGATGCTAACCCTTCCCCAGGGGTTTTTGTCCAGTACCTGAGGAAGACTTGGAGAGACTGGAGTGGCAAGAAGAATCAAGTGAAATCCTTTCAACGAGGTCCTCATCATAGGCCTTCCTGAACTCATCTTCAGAGCTGTCAGTCAGGCTGCAGTTTTCACCCTCTTCCTCATGATTAAGAATTACCTTTGATGCTTGGCTGGCTTGTTCTTGCTGACCTGTTTGCAGGCACCTGGACAACATCAAGTATCCCATCTTTAGTTAGCCCTTTGAGTGGGTTTATGCAGCCATCAAGTGCAGTTGGCATGGCCACTCAGGCAAACACCTAGGCAGTAGATTTAGTTATCCACTCTTATTTCACACTTTTTGGGTGATATGAAAAATAATTCTAATTGGATCAGCCATCTAAGATGCCTGTGTCTGATTATCTGAAAGTGTCCTAAAGTTAACCAGGAGAAGTGGGGCAGATTTAAAATACTTCCTAGTAAAGTAAGCTCAGAGAAATAAACCCATTTTTACTTCCAAAATAACCATTACTTGCCTGTGAGATGGGGGAATCTCAGCATGATATTTGTCTTTCAGCCTTTCATTTGGTTAGGCCAATGTGCTGCTTGAAGAAAACCTCAACAACTTTCAGCTCTTCTACTGTCTGAAGGTAGACACTGTCAGGGCCAAGAATGGCTTACCAGTTATAAAAAGTCATTTCCCTGCTCTGGCTAAGGAAGTGAGCCCACCCTGCCTATGCTGGACTTCAGTTTGCTCTAGAGAGAGGTCAGAGGGTTTTTCTTCCTCGACCAGATGCTCGAGGCAGGAGGACAGATGGAAGGATTGCCAGCCTGTTCCAAAGCAGGGACAGGAAGGCAGGAGGCCAAGACTATCCCTCGAAACAGCCACCAGGTGGCCAAAGCGCTTATTTTATTTTTGCAGGAGAAAATGAATACCGACTTCATTGCACGACAGGAACTCTCCCGCGGTCTCACCTCTTCTGCTGCTCTCTCCATACTCTCAGTTCAGAGGACACATTTTCCTGGTGCACATCTTTTCCTCCTCCAGAGCCATAAACGTTTTCTGTCCTCAGACTGCTCAGTTTCAAAGGGCTCACTGCAGGTGGCTGTGAAAATGACAGAAGTTATCTTGATAACTTTGGGAACTCTCCCCAGCTCTGTTCCTAGATGTGGATTTTAGAAGGCATTAAAGTTCAGTTACCTCTGAGTTTTTAGATAATCCCTCACCATTTTCTTACCCTTCAGTTTTAACAAGTCTCACACCACAGTCACGTGCTGTTACAGCCTGAGGAACCCAGGGCAGCAGTGACAAAACTGTTGATTTACATTTCACTGGCATATAAGCCTGTAGCATCTATACCAATAAACATATTAAGACTGGTACCACAGAAACTGCATCATTCAGTATATGACCACAGTCCCATTCCACATCCAGTTTATAACACAGTAATTCACTCAAATGTTCAAATTTTTTTCAGAAAAGCTTCCAGCGCTCAGGCAGTGGCAGGGGAAAGACAAGAGTGGGATATATATTTTTTCACGCAGTTCTTTAACATCTGTTGTCAGGCTGCTGACAGTGCAGTGATGCAGGTGTCCTGTGCATGCTGTCTCCCTGATTTAGCACAGCCTGTTTAAACCTGCACTCGTGTCTGTGCTGTGTTGAACCTCAGGGCCCACGTGTGTGGGCCCAAGTGTGACGA
Source organism: Manacus vitellinus (assembly GCF_001715985.3). Lineage (NCBI taxonomy): Eukaryota > Metazoa > Chordata > Aves > Passeriformes > Pipridae > Manacus > Manacus vitellinus. Next base: position 2,744,103 of record NW_021940681.1, on the reverse strand, counting down.
GACGGGCTGCACCCCGTTACATACATGGGTGTCCTCTCACTAAGCTACTGCTGAAATGAGCAGGCTGACCCGCAGGGCTGGGCTACCACCCCACTGCCAAGAGGCACAAACTTTGGCTTTGTGTTTGTTTAGTCGATGGGAACGACCTTGCAGAATTAGCAATCTGACTATTTATGCCAACATCAAAGAACCAATGAAGTCTTTTGCTTAATAACTGTTGTAGAAATACCATCAAATTTTGTAATCCTGTCTTGCACTTTGCTCACTGCAGGATGATAAAGAAATCTGCCACCAGCAGCTGGTATGTGATTTTCACGTGTTCCTTTACAGGTGATGGTTAACTGCTGCTAGCACATGGGCACGTCCAACATCACGGCAAGAGACCCTCTGTCCTCCTCAAGGGCAATAGTATGTTGTGGGGCTTTTGGGTAACAGAAGAGAGTGAGCTGACACAAGCCACATTGGGAGTTCAGTTTATCCCAGGATTTGTGGGGGTCACCAGGCAGGAATATGAAGTCTACAAGAGAAACATACACCTAGTTTTTGCCTCCTTTCACGAAGGGCCTTGGTGGGGTTCCCACATATAACTTGACTGAGTCCTAGGAAAGAGAGGAAAAAAGAAAACATTTTACTCCAGTGATTAACAAATGATGCAGTCTTTGAAATCAGTCAACTTTTTCCAAATGTGCCCTCAGCTGATTGACTCTGCATTGCTTCATCTCATTCATCATCCTGAGTCCCACCTATAGCAAGAACTGAGGAGGGACTGGCATCTGAGAGAAGCAGACCACAATGCCTGGAAACAAATAACATCTTCCTATCTAATCTGCACTCTGTGGAGTGGTGGAGTTGCACCATCAAGTTGCTTCCAGAAGCCAGGGAAGGATGTCTTGGGAAGTGCCAAATATTGTACCGTAAGTGAACTTCCTCTCTACTGACTTTTTAGTACTTCCAGGTGACCAGGGCAAGACGAGCAGCGGAACACCTGTGTTTTGGGCTAGTCTGTAGATCAGGTATGTGAAGTTAAGGAACTGACTCCTTTTGCTAGGGGATCAACCACAGTAAACACAAAAGAAAGTGCTCGTTGACCGCAGCAATGCTGCTGCAGTATGAGACTGCAGAACACATAGCCTGAGCATGTGATCCAATGGGGAGTGAAGGAGCATCACCGCACCTTTATACAGGACTACCTTGGACCACATTCCTGTGACTGAACAGGATGTGACCAGGTGTTAGTCTGTAGCAGTTCTTGGTCCAGTGAGCCCCAGCTAGGCTGACATATTAAAGGGCTGAGCAGGACAGCTTCGATGAAGTATGAAAGGCAAATGTCAGCAAGGGAGCACCACTGCAGTATGGGGCTGTCAGGAGGGACAGCAGCATATGATGCATGGGGGTGAGGGGTGAAGAATGGGCAACTTTCACCTTCTGCTGCAGGAGGAAATAAAGGAAAGCTTACAATAGAGCAGGTGAGTCTTTCTTGGAAGAAAACATATGCTGAACCTGATCTAGCAGTGACATGGGTGGATGGTATTCAAAGCACCCAGGCTTTCATCAGTACTAATAACATTCAGAAGGAGGTGGAGGTGTGGGAAAGAACAGGATTAAAAACACATTACCATGTGTCAAATCACTGGAGTCATCTTCTGAGAACAGCATATCAGAAACAGCAGGATCTGGAAGAGGACGGCTACCATATAAGCAGTGGGCATCGCTAAATCTCCCTACATTAGCAGACCACTGTGCATTTCCAGGTCTGGAAGCTGTTGGGGGTCTTGGGCCACATCCAGACTGCCTTGCTAACGCCCCAAGATACGGATCTAAAAGAAAGATTTCACTAGTGAAAGCACAGTTGTGTAAGGCTTCAAACCACACCATCACTGTACATAGCCAATATAACTGGCTGCTGCACATTTGAAGCTATAGGGCACAGAAAAATATGTAATTGCAGCTAAAAGAAACATGCTGGAATGGATCAAGCCTAGAGAAAGAGGGTTTTCTGTGCTGCACACAAGCCATTCTGTTATTTGCAGATGGCAGAATGTGGGATGCCCAATCAAAGTAATATCCCTTTCCCACTCTTCTTCTGCTCTGGGTAACCAGGGACAGACTACTGGGGTCAGGAACTGCTCTGTGCTCACTATCCACCTCTGGTTGTCCCACAGGTGAATCTGGATGCATCCAGGGCTCTGCTACTTCCCCTGCCCACATGCCCAGGATAAGTGTAAGCTGCCTCTCATTTGCTGCTCACTTGCCCATGGGGGAACCATTGCAGACTTGCCACAGGCACAGCCTAAGCTCCCAGTCTTAAAATACGTTGCTTAAATGCCAAGGCACAACACAGATGGTTATGGCCACCTTACCAGAGCAACTAGACAATCAGGGCAAACTGTGTACCAGGAGTTACAGAAATCTGGGGATGGCAGTGATAAGTTTTTCCAGTACTGCCTCAGAGACAGATACTTCTCTACCACAGAAAGAAAGGTGAAAACTGCATTTTTGTAATGCTACAGGACAGTGTGAATTACAAAAGCTAGCAAAGGCACTCAGAGCCTTGTCCTCTTACCTGCCCAAACACTGGCTGTCCTGGGAGCACAGCACAGATGTAAGAACAGCATATGCAGCCAATAACCCACAGAAGAGTGAATTTCATTTCAGTGCCTAGATGAATAACGCCTTTGTAAAGGGTTGAGCATCTACCAGCTCCACAGTGAGCCATCAGCTCCGTAATAATAGGGCCATTTCCTTAAGAGCTGAGTGTCTTTAATGTATCTCAGCCACAGTTGTTAACACAAACTCATGAAATACACAGCACGTGAAAAGTATCCAAGTCAATATTGGTATAGGAAAGAAAAAATATGGCAATGTCTGAACCTGACGATATGAGCTCATCATTTAGAGCTGACAGCAAGAAGATAAGTCTGGTTACATGAGGAAATTACATGAAATCACAATTTTGTGCTCTGTCCCTACTGTTTCTGTCAGCAAACTTTGTTAACTAGTTTTCTGAACCACAGGTGATGTTACCAAAGTAGGATCACTGAGGGATCAGATTTTAATGGATTTTTTCTCTACCACAACTACTATTACAACTAATGATTTGGACCCATAGGGATTAAATAAATGACAAATGTATGTACTTATTCCAAAACAGATTAAATTTTTAATGGAGTACAATTGGCAGGCAAACCACAATTGAGGGGTGGGGGGCTAGGAAGCCAACTGCATTGCCCACACTAATGGGAAGCAACAGGAGCAGTTATAGGAAATACTTTGCAATATTTAATGGTATGTGGTAAAGTGCATGTAGCATGACACTTAAAGCATGGACATCTGAACTACTACCAAGGCTATAGGTAAGGGGACAACAGATTTACTTTCAAACCATTTACTCTCTACTAATGAATGCAATGGACTCAATCACAGTGGAAGAGAAAATAGAACAGATCTCTTATGAGACCATGCAATCCTGATGGGATGTTGCTACCACTGAGGGGTGATGACCGAATTCCCTTTCCTATTATTAAATTGGAATAGGAAATACTACTACATACATGCTACATGGGATTAACTGTTCCCATGGAAAGGGATGTGAACAGCTGTTATCGAAACATTCCTTTCCAAGCTTTGCTTCTTCCTATCATGCAGAATGAACCCTAAGTACAGGCTCCCAGCTACTGCTGGATTTGCTTGATGCTCTATAAGTTTTCTGCATTTTCCTGATCTTGATACCCATCTTAGGACAACTTTCATTTAAATCTGCACTGTTATCTGCTGAATTAAAACTTTCTTACTTCCCAGGTGAAGAAGACAACATCCTTTGTCCCTTCACTATAATTAAATGTTGGCTTTGAAGAGGCCAGCTTGCTCTTCATCTTTCTTTCTTCATATCACATAACCTGAAAAATGAACCCCAGTAGGAAACCTGTCATACCTAACCACGAAATGTCTCCAGCTAAACCACCTTCCTTGATGGAGTCCTTGATGATCAGACGATCTTCATACATCTTCTTGGAAGGAAGGGGAACAGTCTGGCTTGCTGGTATTTTGTCCAAATACTTCAAGTGGGGAATAAGTTTTTTTACTTCTGCTCTGTAATTATAACCTGGTTCCTGAAGAAATTGAGAAAGTGGTCAGTTTAACAGCCTGTGGACTTCCACCAGGAGCACAGCACTCTTCAGTTTGTATGACTGCCATATAACTTGAAAGGTTTTCTATGAAGCAAACCTATTCATCTCATTTGACAGATACAAATACAGTCAGGAGTTTAATTTCGCTGTGCTTTCTCCTCACATAATTTCTACTTGAGTTGATCATGAACATGTCCTGAGCAGTGCAAAGACCTGGCCTTCACCAAAGGCTCATTTGCTGTTTACCTACTGATGACTTTGGCATTTGTCTTTGTTATATTATGTATAATTTGCAAAAGTATAGAAGGCCAGTGATGCCCATGGAAAGCCTGGGCACCCTCGGCACTCAGCCAGTCTGTCTCCCTGCTTTTGTGATTCTCTGGTTGTTGCATCAATACTCAGGTGATAGGAAGACTTGAAAACATATTATGAGTGTTGCCACACCAGCTGATGGGAAAAGAAAGAGCATTTTCACGGCTCGGGTTTTTAGGCACAACCATAAATCATCTACAGTCAATGAACTGCACTGATTTTCTGGGGCAGTCTTCAGGGGTTTGGTATCTGATTTTACACACTGCTAGAAGCGAAGGCTTACTTCAAACTATCTTTTTTTCTGCAAGAGGCAGCATGCCAACAGCAGGTGCACAGAAGACTAAAATGGGCTGCAGTTGGGTTTCTTTTCTGTGTGCTGGAAAAACAATATGATTGTTCCTGATGCACAAGGCCTCAGTGTGACAGCCATGGGGAAAGCACTGGTGTAGCCCCTCTCTGCATGCGTAGGTGGAGCTGACAGGTTATAAAATGATTCATGAGCTCAGAGCTGGGGGACCTCTGAGCAGCAAGGCCAATCCAGAACAATTACATCTGTGCTCAGAGCACAGTGCAAATTGGCTGTTTTGGTGGATTCCAGCAGTAGAAAGAAATCTTCTTGTCATACCTTCACCTTTGGGAAAACTTAAAAATACCTCAGGGCTAACTGGGCTGTACTGGTTTGCAGTGGGAATATGTTTGGTTAAAGCAGTCTTGGATTACAAAAGGCAGCCAACGGTCTTGCAATCTCTTCTACTAAAAAAACTATAAAGGCAGAGTGGACTACTAGTAGTAGAATAAAAATTGACAGCTACCTACAGATCAACTGCTTAACCCAGGTAAATGTTACACTTCTCGGGACATTGCATGTCATATTAGAAAACCCCACAAAGTCCTCATTCAATACAGAGTTGCCACAAACAAGTGTTTCTGTGGGACCTGACAGGCTGGATGCTCTCTCCCTTTGTACGGTGCAGCACTGACACTGGCAGAGGGAACTCACCAAACAAAATGTGTTTGTTGTTGTTAAGAGGCAGACACTAATTTTCTCTAACTAAGCCTTTAATCCTAATTTAGAAAATGATTCAACCATTCACGGCTAAAGCCACTTTCCAGCCATGTCCTGTTGGAGAGAAGAATCATGTTACGTTCATGTTACATTACTGTAACAGAGGCTGCAGAATTTATGATCAGGGTTGCTCTTGGCTTAGATAACAGGGGAAGATGAGCTCATCTGAAAATCAAATCACAGGGAGCAAACAGGCCATCTGAAGAAAGAACAGTAAATTTAGTTGGACCATTCTGTAGATTACAAGTAAATAAGTAGGAGAGCTTATACAGAGCTGCAGCAAGGGCCAGACTTGTAGAAGACTTGTGGAAGGAGCTTGAGAAATTAGAGCTAGCCATCTAGGGCACACCAAAGTAAGCCCACATCTATTCTTTTCTATATTTCGAGTGGCTTTTCTATACCCTGAAGAAATGCAAACATCAGTTGAAACCACAAAAGCAACAAAGTCCATGGAGAAACTCTCGGCAGCCAGGGACTGGATCTACTTTGTAACCACCTGAGGGCAAAGCAGCTTCCCAATACAGACACTGGGTGGGAGACTAGCGTGAACTCACAGTCTGTCTCTGCTACAACTCAGTGTAAAACACACAGTTGTGCAGACTCCCTCAACAAACTCTGCCTGGCATTTGAACGCAACTGTTTGCACAGAAGTAGAGACAGCCATTCTGTGTGAAGAAGAGCAGTAGAGCACACCACCACATACCACTCCTCTTTGCACTCCTGTTATGTGACAACATGCAGCAGCATCCCAAGGACTGATTTCCTCCTCTGAACAAGCCACAGGAAATCTGACATTTCTCCATTACAAGTATATTTAAGGACTGAAGATACCAAATGAAAACTACATCCTCCAAAATCGTCATTTGCATTGAGCAGGAATGACAACGGAGTAGAATCAGACTTTCTGCACCATTAGGACATCCTGCACTATTTCCATGGTAGGAAGCTATAATAAGGAAGTGTCAGAAGCTGTATTTAACTTCATGGGAGTAAAAAGAATAAATAGACATGCTTTGTCCATCACTAGCAGGCAGTGCTTTCTTACTGTGGGAACATGTTTTTTTCCTCTCACGATTGCATCTTCCATAACGAAGGAATGTTGATGGAGAAATTATTCTGATTACAAGTAGTTACAAGTGTGGTCTCTTAAGTATACTTTCACCATTTCAAAAGAGAAAGGCAAGTATATAACATTTTCTCTTGAATTCCAGAGAGGAAAATTATGACAGCTAAAGAGCTGCCTTCCATGGCCCCTTTTACTGAGTGGTATGATCAAGCCAACAATTACATCTGAAAAATGCTATTAACTCATGCATCTAAAAAGTGCCAAGATTTAAAAAATACACATCTACTACATGATTGAGTTTTACTGTTAGCACCTGTTTTCAAGTCTAAGTACAGGACAAATATCAAACCTTACCTCTAAGGCAGATAAACAGCATGGGTATGATTACTTTGAAATGCATAGTGAAGCTATGGAAAATGGCACAGTGGGATCACAGTGTCAGCTCCTGCTCTCATTTTTGAACCCTGCATTACCAGCTCTTTATGGTGCCATAGGGAATTGCACCATCCTTAGTGAGTGCTGTGTGTTCCATGGCTCTGTCTGTGTGTGCATAGGCCTCTGACCTTCCAAAAGACCTGGATGCCAGTATGTTGGTGCACTGGCCATAAACAGTCAATGACATGCATTAGAAATTATGTGACCAAAATGAGGAACGGTCTTTTGTGGCCAAGTGTTTTAAACTCTTATTTTCCTCCAGTTCCCTGCTCAGTACATGCCAAGATGCTTTTTTTAATAACCCAGCAATACTTTTTTATGAAGCAGGAGAAAGTGAAAGAGAATAATACAGCTCTGAGACTGTTCATGTAGAATTAGATCTCCCTTGCTATGCTTTGCTTGTTGACTGCCCTGAAACCCAAATCAGATAATGTATTACTGTGTTCTCATCTTTGTGACACAGAGGATCTCATGCCCTCAACAAAATACCTCAGCAGAAATTATTTTATCATTTCAGTACGTAAGAGGTGAACCGCTGTATTTTGTATCCTCAGCTTTTTATGAAGGTCTTTTTAATCATTTGATTTTAACACTTCAGGGGAAAGGGCAACAAGCAGTTCCTACAACATAGTTACCTCAAGCATCATTTTCTGAGGGTTCAACTTTTGAGCATGGTGGTGTTGAAGCACTTGCTTTTGGACTGGAGAATCTCCAAAGGAAATGCAAAAGCCTCAAAAAATGGATATCTAATTACAGAATCATAGAATCACAGAATGGGGGTTGGAAGAGACTTTTGGAGATCTTCTAGTTCAACCCCTCTGCTACAGCAGGTTCACCTAGAGCAGGTTTTACAGGATCATGTCCAGGTGGGTTTTGAGTATTTCCAGGGAAGGAGACTCTACAGCCCTTTGGGCAGCCTGTTCCAGCGCTCTGTCACATTCCAAGTAAATAAGTTTTTCCTCATATTCAGATGGAACTCCCTGTGTTTCAGTTTGTGTCTGTTGCCCCTTGTCCTGTTGCTGGGCACAAGTGAAAAGAGTCTGACCCCTTCCTCTTAACACTTGCCCTTGAGATATTTGTATGCATTGACAAGATCCCCTCTCAGTCTCCTCCAGGCTAAACAGGCCCAGCTCTCTCAGTCTTTCCTCATAAGCAAAGGGCTCCAGTCCCCTAATCATCTCCCTGGCCCTCTGTTGGACCCTCTCCAGCAGTGTCTTGTCTCTTTTGGAGCTGGGAAGCCCAGAACTGTACACAGCATCCCAGGTGAGGTCTCACCAGGGCAGCGTAGAGGGGCAGGATCACCCCCCTTGACCTGCTGGCAATGCTCTTCCTTATGCACCCAATGAAACCATTGACCTTCTTGGCCACAGGGACACAGTGTTGGTTCATGGACAGCTTGCTGTTCACCAGGACCCCCAGGTCTCCTTAATCTTCTTTTTGCTACCGATGTAATTGAACAAGTCCTTCTTGTTGTCCTTGATAACCTTTGCCAGATTAAATTTCAAGTGGGACTTAGCCTTCTTCATCACATTCCTGTATACTATATTCCTATATAGTTGAAATACTATCTTTCTGTATTCCTTACAAGTGGCCTGTATTTTCCACATTCCATAAACTTTCTTCTTCCTTTTGAGTTTTGCCAGATGCTCCATGCTTATCCATTCAGGTCTCCTGCCCCTTTGCTTGATTTCTTACTCATAGGGATCCACCGATCTTGAGCTTAGAGGAAGTGAAGCTTGATTATTAACCAGCTCTCTTGAACCCCTCTATCTTCTAGATCCTTAACCCATGGGATTCTTCCTAATAAGTCCTTGAGGGGGCCAAAGTTAGCTCTCCCGAAGTCAAGGGTTGTAATCCTATTCATTGCCCAGCTTCCTCCACTCAGGATCCTGTACTCCATCATCTCATGGTCACTGCAGCCAAGGCTGTCCCCAACCTTTGTATCCCCAAACCAGTCTTTCCTTGTTTATCAGTACAAGGTCGAGCTGCACACCCCTCCTCGCTGGCTCTTCCACTACCTGTGTCAAAAGGTTGTCATTAGTGCTCTGCAGGAACCTCCTGGACTGTGTGTGCTCAACTGTGCTGTCTTTCCAGCAGAGATCAGGGTGAATTGAAACCTTGTGATTGGGCACATCTTGTCAGAAAAATATTGACTACTTTCTAACCCGCTGCAAGATCCCTACAGTTCAGAAGGATCCACACAGCTGGGATCCAAGCTCATCCTTTCAGATGCCTGTTTGCACTGCAAGCAGTGAGAAGACAGATGTGAACAGCTTATTCCTAGTTTAGTCCTGTTCTCACAGGTAAGAAGGATCACATTGCTAGGAAACAGGCCCGAGTCTGTACTAGCACTCTCGTATTTAATTTGTGGTCATCTTGGACATCACGCCCATGAGACCACAAAATCAGAAATGAAAGGTGAGAAATACATCCCATGCCATTACTTAGAATGATACAATAAAAAGATGCAGAAATGTTTTTCATTTCCAACTCAAAGTTAAAAAGCACTGACAAAAAATTAACACAATATGTGCAAACCAAGTCCTCACCTCTGCAGATTCTGCATTTGGCTTCAGGCAAATAAGGTTGCCCTCCACTGTCAGGTGGCTTAGCTTGCAACAAAGTCTCAAGTACTGCATCTGGTCGATGTCCTCAATATTGTTCCCTTCCAGGTCCAAAACCTCGAGGTGATCTAGCCAGGTCAGCTGGCTCAGCTCAGAGATATTGTTATAGGCTATGTAGAGTTCCTCAGCAGAAGAGAATAAATATGTAAACCACAGGCTTGCACAAGTAACACTCAAGCTTTGCAAACTGTTTTCTAATACTTGAAATACAAGATTTTACAGGATGAAATTAGCAAGGAAGTGAACATTTTTCAAGCGTGGCTGTTGTCACCCTAAACAACTGGGGCTAATATGGCAACAAACACTATGTTTTATGCGTATTCAGGATCAAACCAGACTGCTACACCTCATTTTAAAAAAGCTATATTGTAGCATCTTTTAAACATGCAATTCAAAGCATCAGACCAAAGCCCTTTACGAAAACAAAGGGTGAGAACAAACACTAGAAGCAAAGAGTATCAACTGAAGATAGTTCTGAGATTGTCATTTGGCAGGACACGTGTATACTTACTTTTAGAGAGCTGCAGGAAGAGATCCCATCTAAATCTGAGAGCCCACAGCAAGCCATCCACAGGACATAGAGGTGGGACAATGAAGTTCCAAGATCCCTGATAAAAAAAATAAAAATACATCAAGCTCTATTTGAATGGATGAAGAAAGTCAAGACTTCCTTTCTTTTTACTAAGACTAGACCACTGCTACATACTTCAAATCTCACACTGTTTACAAGAAATGTCATTAAAAATGTTCACCTTCAAAAGCAGGGAATAAAATTATACCCCTCTACTCCTCTCTCTCTTAGACATCTTTGTCTAAGACATGACAACATGTCACCCTAGTTCAGTTTGATTAAGATTATTCCAAGCACTATGTTATGGTAATTCTGCCATAAATCACTGGCAGTTGCTAAAGATTAAGTGAGGTTTTCTTACGTTGGCATCCTTTGATCTACACACAGAACACATATGAACATATCTGAGCTGACTGCAGAGTCATCTCACTTTATCCTTTTACGGAGTTACCTTTCTTCTGATTTTGCAATTGAAAGGAATAGCATTCTTGCCAAATAACATTTCGAATTAGCAGAAAATTATAATCCTTTCCATCCTATTTTCCCACTCTGTAGACGTAGCAAAATATAAATAAGGGATCATTTACATGAAATCTAAACTTTCTGGCCCTAACCCAGAAAACCACATGCTTAATTCCATGTATATGTAATAGCCCACTACATTGCAATGGTGCACAATACAAAGATAATGCAAAAAAGGTGGCAAATCAAACTGGGGCCTTAATCAGCTTCCATGTTTAGTAACATTAAGTTGCATAAAGCCCCTATTCTAACATAAACAAAATATAACACTTTATCAAATCCCAAACCAACTAAAAGCCCAGAATTCTCTACTGTAGTCATGATATCAGGCTATCTGAACTAAACAGCAGGGAACAAAATATGAGGACAGTTTATCAGAGGAAGTAGAAGTTAGCATGGAGTTCACAGAACCACAGCAATGGCTGAGGTTGGAAGGGACCCCGAGAGGTCATCTTCTCCAACACCCATGCTCAAGGGGGGACTAGTTGCTTAGGTCCACATCCAAACAGTCAAATAGTTCTTAGATGGAGATTCTTGGACTTCAGAATTGTGGGTTAACTATATTTTATAATATCCATTCCTATAATATCCATTAAATTTTCTAGGGAAAATTTAAGAAGATATATGCCGTGGGGTCCCTTCTGATCTTGGAATAAAGGTAACAGTTCATATACTCATGTCTTCTCTTTATAGATGACAAAGAACAAGAGCAGCTTTGCATTGCTCTCTGAGAACATCACACAGCTTTGATACAGTTCTGCAGAAGAAAACTTGAAGGTAAACTGCCTGCTTCAGGGATACTGTGCACTCAACCAGTTCAAGAGGTCAGGAAGGAGTGCTTTAACCAGTGGAGATAGATGTATATTTGTCTGTGGCTTTTGTTGTTTCTCCACTACCTGAATACTTGGGAAGGGCCATGTCAGGAGAAAGGAGACTGCATAAGGCTGAATGGAGGATGGATGCATGGAAAAATATCCCCAGATGCCTCTCTCCTGTGATGTACCAAAACTGGGGATTTTCATCCCTCTGCCTTCTAGGGACTGATATGTCCATGGACATCATTCAGATCTATCTCACTTCATTCATCCTCTATCACTGCAGGGGCCGCAGGCATTGGGTGCCTCTAATTATCCCTTTCTTGAACACTGCCAATTTAAGTAAGCTCACAATGGATACACCATACAATGTGTTTATGCAACATTTTATAATTTTTGAAGTGCAAACAGTGCAGCTTAATTAATGGCCAGAACAAGGCAAAAAAGAAAAATCTCAGTCATACAACACATCTGTTTCTGTCTAAGGCTACTCCTCCTTACAGGAAAAAATTCCCAACTGACATAAACCACAATTTCTCCACTGAATTCTGTGCATCCAGGCAGCTTGCCTATACTGACACAAGGATGAAGAAAGGCCCCCATGCACAGAAACTCCTTTCATGTATAAATTATATGATTCCTTCTGCAAACTTTAACTTATCCCTTAGCTATATGGCAACAGGGAACACTTGCCACGGTGTCACTGTTTCTGTGACCAGATAAACCCCTAAAAAAATTTCTTTCCAAGTCCTAATTCATATTTGCCTGACCCGAAGGATCGTAATGTCCCTGTATCTCATCACATCCCTGGCCTCGCATAAGATCTTCCAGGGACTGTTTACATTGTGTATATTTTATAAATAAAACAAAAAGGAATTCTAAGGCTTCCTTAAGGAACAGATGCCTCCCAAAGTAATATTTACAGAAAATTTATTATTAGATTTGCAAGCTGCATGCTTATAATAAGAAAGAAATTAAATTACACAAACAGAACCTACCATCAAGCAAGGACAACACATCCATAAACACAAATATGGCATTAAGAATAATATGAAGGGATTACATTGCTCATTTCATGACCCACTTCAAGCACTGAGGAGATTTTCAAATTTCAGGCTAATTTTGGTGCAGAATTTTCTTTTCTGTAAACCACTGAAAATACATAAAAGGAGGTAATGACTCTCATTTTTGTGTCATTGAAACAATGCTTTTGATAGATCCTTGTTTATTAGGCCAGCAAAACTGAAGACAATCCTAACCTGATTACTTGACATATGGTATGGTAAGACATGGTTAGTGGATTTTATTTTCATATTTTCTTTGCCTTGAATTTTCTAACTGAAGGTTTTTTGCCACAGAAGGAGATTGCAGTAATATGTTTGTTCCTAATGTTTCTCTGTCAATAAAAAGAATGCCAAAGCAGAGTAAAGAATTAATTCCCACTCAGTTTTTACACAAGGCCCCAAAGAACAAACAGTTATCCCCCTCTAGTCCTAAAACCTTCATGTATTTGTAGGAGTCCCCTGCTTTGACTCAGAACTCAAAGACTTCCAGAGTTAAATCATATTTGCCTCTGTGTGTCACAGTTTTCAGTTCCAGTGCCAACTATGGCTAAACCCAGTGGTCACAAATGGGGCCAGTCCCTACTCCCACTCTCTGCTACATCACACAGAGCACAAATTAGCTATGAATTATAAGCTAACAAGTCTTTAAGCATTCTCCTGCTGTGGACACCACCAGAAGAAGACACTAACTGAAATGACTTCGAAAACCTACTTACCTTACTCTTAACAATTTATGCTGCCAAGTGTATAGTCTCAAACCCATTCCAGTTTCATTCATGAGTTGCAGCCTGACTCTCCTACAGCTAACTGGTGCAAGCCAGGAGTAGCACATTTAAGGCTGATACTAATTAAAGTTTAGTATCAAAGATTAGTATCTGTATTCCAGACAAAGGAATTAGGTTGTATATCCCATATTCTGGGTAATTGCAAAAGGAAGAACTGCTGCATGTTTGCAATGCAACCCAGTGTTTGATAGCAGAGCCTTTGTTATTATAAAAATGCATAAACAGATACTGCAGAAAAGAAAAAAACATGGAAGCTTATGTGAAGTGTTTCTTGTGAGGCTGAAGTTGGCTGTCTCAAAGCTCATCTTTAAGTTATGAAACAAAATACTAAGAAAGCATGAATTTTCTTGCAATTTTTGGTATTGTTTGGCCTAATTTTGCTCTCTATTTAAGGAAATGGAGTTAGCAAGCCAAGGTATCTTCTCCCCTGCCCCTCAAGAGCGGCATTCCAGCTCTTATGAAGAGCAAATGACTGCTTTCTCTCCTTCCTTGCTAACATTGTGAGAAGAGGCAAAAGGACCTTTTCCTTTGTCCAGGCCTGACTGCAGAACTAAATTCCTCTCGCTGACACTGGGGTCATGGAGCTGCTAAAGGAGCCTAAAATTCTGGATCGTGCAGTCATATTTTGGCCCTGCAGATCTTTATTCCTGCATCCGTAATGAGTCATCCCCAGTCAGAGATGTTATCACATATAAGTACATCTGCAAATATTTTATTCAGTAACTAACAAACTAATCTTTTGGAAGCTGCATGACTCACACTGCAGTATCAGAGAAAATTCCCTTGTTAATTACTAGAGAGATAATTGCCCTCGAGAGCAGGGCTGCTGTAAGGTGAAATGGCCACATAAAGCAAGCTGCTCCTGACAACCGCGTGCACCTGCATTTCTGAAAATTCTTCTGAAATATTTTGGCTGGTGAGAAGATAACTTAAGAGCTTCCAAGAGATGGGAGTGTCTCCTCTGGGACCAACTCTACTGCTGGCACATCCACCTTGGAGGCGTTAAGAGCAAAGTGAAGAGTTGTGTGAGCACGCGTGACCACCATGGGAGTGCAACTGTACACACAGGCATGTTTTCATTTATTTTAAGTGCAGAGGGTGAGATCAACCCAAACTGGGGAGATGCATCTCATGACCTTTTAACAAGAAATTGAATGAATGGGAATCTGCACTCTAATAATGACCTACTAGGGTAAACTATTTGAATATAATAATAAACTCTTAATAACAATTTATCAATGCAGTAAAGAGAGAAAATCCCCTATAATTATACACATTGTGTAACAAAACAGCCCCCCCCAAATAATCATTGGTTGAGACTGAAATTAATGAGACACATCAGAGACCAGGGCTCTCCTGTATTAGGCATGATATAAATGTATAGAAAATTACAGCATCTATTCCAAAAACAGGGTAGAGAGCATGACTGGAAAGTTTGATAGCTGAGAGAAAAAATATGAAATATTGTACAAAGCTGGTGGTAATGGGTCATATGACACAGCACAGGAGTGCTCCAGTGATGTGCAAACAACAAAGAACATACAGAAGGAACTAGAGGATGCTGTAGAGGAAACATAGCTCCCATTAATATACACATTAGGTAATCCAATTCCAGTGAACAAATGTCCTGTACCAAGTGACATGGAAGATGGGAAGTTTACAAGAAGGGGAAAGAATTAATAAGCAAAGCCATTATATATCCTGCTCACCTCTGCTATGGTTTATTCAAGTCAGGTTTGAGGCAGAGAGATGGAGCATGGGGTGGGAATGTGTATGTCATATGTGTGGTTGTGATAAACAGAGAATTACAGCTCCTGAAGCTGCCAAACCAGAGCACACTCCACACATGCTACTCCACACACACTCCTACATGATTGCCTGCAGAACATGCACTGAATACTAGATCATGTTTTTAATATCCAAAAGCGCCAAGGAATCAACATAGACTTTAACCTTTAACCCACAAATTTGCATTTATAATTGATTTGGAGAAAATAATATTAATAAACTGAAGGATTTGAAACTTGGGTTCCAACTATCTCCAGATACTGCTGCAGGAATGGGAACTCATCAGACAGCTCTGCATTTCTGTATGGGTCTTGGCAACACCCTCCCCATTTGTGCACAACCATTTAGGATTTTTCCCACAAAATCTGATGCTCCCATCTTGTCATCACTCCCTCAGACTAGGGAGAGAGCAGAGGGGCAATGAACAGTTTGGCTTACAACACCTAATAACAAGTTTGAGAAATAATGTGTTCTTCCATTAATCCAACATCTCTGTTCTTCAGGGATTGATTTTCTCCAGCCAAAATTTTACTGGATGAAGACCAGACCCGAAGAGCCAAATCCTGCTCTTGGTTTCACCACAATAAATCTTGAATAGCTCCACTGAGCCCAGGCTACCCAGTAAACACAACAGCACAACCCTGAACACATTCATCACCTTGAAAACCACAGTTTCTTCTGGAAATTGGTTTTGAATCATTCACCTAGAAATAAAGCACTAATCCACTGAACTTGCAAACAGTGTCTCAAAGCATGTGTGCATCTGTCGAATAAATCTTCAGAAGCAATACATCTAAAATAGCCATTGATGTGGATTTTATTTTTTTAAAGGTTGGTCTGAAAAGGAACACACTGGTAATCAGAGAGATTTAGACTGTAAAAGAGTATCCAAACTACAACCTTACAAAATAAAGGAAAAAAAGAATCCAGTCTCTGATCTACAGAAATCAAGTGGAATATATCAAGCCGCACTGTGATAATGACAATATGGTCAATGTCAGCACACAATGGTTTGGTTGTACAGATAATTCTGACATCTGAAACAAAAACGTTTAAAGTCTGAATGTTTTTTAAATCAGTAACATATGTTCTAATAGGAAGCTTACATAATAGTTTCATTGTGTTCTCAAATAGCTGTATTTCAAATTGTAAAACTGATTGTATGCATGTGTTGCTTGTACTTAATCAAATCTATGACACAGCCCCCAACTCTGCAAGCAACACTGACACTACGTTCTTGTTGTCCCTGCAGTGCCCTTTCACAGTTGAACAAATGTCATACGAACGTGAAGACCCAACTTCCTTTGCAGTATTGCAGTCTTTGTTGGTTTTGTATCTGCCCTTTCAAATTCAAGTAGCAATATGCCAAAAACTGTTGGCTTGCATCTCCTCTGTCTGGCACCTTACATTGCCATGACACACAGGTTGCCTTCAGCTTCTTATGCTCCCTTGTGCCAGTGTGAACCACGGCCCAAGGTGCAAGATAACAAGCATCATGTCCCATCTTTTGCTGCCAGAAGCTCACTTTTAGGCTGAAATACCACAGAAACATAGCACCTAATAATCTGGTCACATTCTGTCTTCTGAAGATTAGCTCCATTGGTCAGAGTATGGTGCTAATAACACCATGGTTGTGGGTTTAATCCCCGTATGGGTCACGCACTTAAGAGTTAGACTCAGTGATACTTATGGGTCCCTTCCAACTCAGAATATTCTGTGATTCTGTGCCACCTAACTGTGCAGCTTTTCAACAGTAAGGGTTCTTAAGCATAGAGACATGTTAGAGACTTCAAAAACTAAGCAAAAAGACAGTTTGTTAGGCAATTTTTAACTCATATGCTCAAACATAGGCTGAACAGAAAGCATGCATTTACCAAAGGTCTTCTTAAATAAAAGTTGTGTCTATGAAATTCTGTTTTCATATCCCCCTTTTACATGCAAATGAAGAATTTCTGTATGAACAAAAAGTTATGGCTGCCAAAGGCCTTTGCAGTAGCATGTCTCTGTTGTCCCATATTTTTTAGGTAACCTAACTATGAATAAGCAGCTGTTTTCAAAATGGGCTGCAGTGCTGATGCCCCTGGCAATATTTCTCCCAACAAACAGATTTCACTATTTTATTCCAGGGTTGTGGTATTTATTTTGTTGGTTGGTTGCTTGTGTTTTAAGTTTCAAGTTTGGAAAGGGGTAAAGGTCTGGTATATTGTTTTTTTTAACCTGTGGAACTCTGCTGCACACTTTCCTGACAGAAAAATGGGTGACAGTGAGGAAATGCAACTGCCTGGTGCTGCGCAAAGGGTCAATAAATCAGGGAGAACATTCAAGGCTTCACACTTTGTCCAGCCCTTGACTCTGCCTTCTCAGCTTTGCTATGCCAAGGGGAGAAACAGCTGCTGCAGCTTTTGTGGGCCTACCAAAGCAAATGGCGATTATCAAGGAGTCGTGTGCTTTTGGCCAGCACTTTCTCTAAAGCAAAAGCCTGAAAACAAGGACAGGAGACTACCTCGCTATGGCAGTCAAAATCACAAACTTCAAGGCAGTTTGTCTTTTTTCCAGGACTAGAGTCAGAGACCACACTGGTGGTCCTGACAAGAGTACCTGAGCTCTGCCATGGACACATCTGTGACCAGTGCTTCAACCATAGACACTGCATAAAAGTCCTTGTTGCACTAACACCAGTGCCCACCTCCCTGTGCCTTCAGTAGGACGGGGATCTCCCCCTCCAGTGCTGGCAGGTGAGGATGGCCTCTGGATAGAGGAGATAACAACAGCGGAAGAACCCAAACCCAATGAGACACATCTCTGGGCCATTCCTGACTTTTTCACTTGTCATTGTTGCTTCTCATTGCCTCATTGAACTCACTGTAGCAACTGCAATAATATACCAGGTGCTATGCTACTTGCAAGCACTTTATTTGCCATGTCAGATTATACTTCATTTAAACAAAAAGTGCTTTATGAGACCAACAGGAGAGAGGTATTTGTTAGTGAAATGGAGTGCTGATACACACGCTTCTGTAACTAGTGATAATTGTGTCTACGGCAACCCAGATGTTACTTCTGTTAGAGTTAATAGAGATGAAATGTAGCTTTAATTTCAAGTGCTCTCAGTTTTAGTTGCTGTCAAAAAAACCTAGAGCAGAATAATGGGCTTGATCAACGTTGATGGAGTCAGGAACAGCAATTCCCTAACACACGAATATATATGTGTGGAAAGGATAACGTAATTTTGTGTTAATTTCCTTTTGATCATTAAAACTGCTTGTCAACTTAATTACTGCTAGCATTTTAACAGTGGAAGATCTGTTGCTTTAACTCAGCTCCCAAAATCTGAAAGGAGTAGGAGTTGCCAAAGGGTGTACCTGTGGAACAAGACCTGTCCTTGATTTTTTTTTTCCCACCCTACTCCAGATCCCACCCTTGGCATAAAGCTGCATCCTAGAGATGCTGGAGAAATCCAACACACCATGGCTGCATCTCATCAGATACATTATGTCTTCCACAAGACCAAGTGAATTTTCAAATAGGAAAAAGTTGAGACACACAGTAAATAAAACTCTCACACCTACATTGTCCCTCAGTTTAGCCCCAGAGCTACTGACAGTTCCTATAGCTTTGGCAATTGTTCATTCTCATTGCTGAAAGTTTACATGTAAAAAACCCCAAAGTATAGTGAAACTGTGGTTACAGAATGAGTGAGTTACATTGAAGAATTGAATCCCACAGTGCTTTGAAATTTCCTGCATGAATAACTTTTCAGTCTCCCACATGTTGTGTGCCTGTTTCACAGTATGTTCCAGGTCTGAGTTTTGGCAGAGTAAGACAGATATATTCCAACTTCAATTTAATACAGATCTCATCCTTCAAAATCAACACTTGAAACTTTTAATGCTGCAGGGTAAGCAGAAGGAATATTCTATAAAAGATCCAAATCATCTGACAGGTTCAGTGGTGTTAACACACACCCCACTAAAAAGTCCCTGAAACCTCTTTTTCTGTGTTCCAGAAAAACTGAAATTCTAGATTAGTTGACCACACACAACTACAGAATTGGATCAGCTTGGAGTAGCTGATCAGGCACATTTGTATGACATTAATGATTTTCTCCTGTGGCTGAGGATAATTTCTTTGTTACTTTTCCTTTTTTTTCCTTTTATATCTGTATATATATAATAAGAAAAACAAAAAATACAGGAGCTCACAAGCAACAGATACAGGTACAACTTGGGCCTGTGAATGTCAGGTGATTTACTCCAAATTTCTTTTATCTCTCAGCCTCTAATGTTCATTCCTGATTTGGCATGACAGACTTGTCTCCATATATCCCAAGTCAAGACTTTTTCCTTAAAAAATAGCTTCTAGGGAGATTTTCTCTGCTTGTACTGGCTGCCAGATGTTCTTTTACAACAAGCAAACAAGATGCAGAAGAGAAGCCCATCAACCCACTACTGAGGCAGACGAGACCTTACAGATTTCCATACTACCAGTGTTACTACAAGGCAGAACCTCAGCACTTACTGTACAGTAGACCAACAGACATCTCAAATCTAGTGGACATATAGCAAATTCCACACCTCATTCTTGACTTCTTTCAAACAAATTCCCACTCCAGGAGTATCAAGCAGTAGATGTTGTAATCTCTCCTCAGTCATGGAGATGGGCCTTATGGCAGAAATGCAAAACCTCACAAGGGCTCTCAGCTGCCAGTGGTGCCACTGATCAGCTCCATTGACCAATGGAGCTGAGTTAGTGTGAGCAGACTAACTGTTCTCAGCGACCTCCTGCCAACAAAAGTCCCAAAAGGTCTGCATGAACAATTTCACAAAAAATTCTCCAACACATCTTGACCCCGCTTTTGACCACCTACAAACAGTTCCTTTGTAGACTAATTTGCAATGATTCCTTTGCAGGAATAACTAATTGCAATGTTTCTTTTGGGTTTGCAGGCTACCAACCATCTCATCAAAATGGTACACAGCTTTGTGCAAGAGAAATGCACACCATGCACACTTGTAACTACAGTGACAAAATAAGACTCATTAAACAAATAAGCACATTTTCAAATATTTTTAAAATCCTCCAGCATGATTTAGCAATCATATTTTAATGTGCTTCTTTTATAAAGGATAAAGTTTATGCTACTGATTGTTCCTATTTCTAGGGTCAAAATGTAATGTAGTGATAAAGCTTTTTTCTTTAAGAAGTTCTTATGGAACAAACATTACGTCTGAAAACTGGGTTTATCTTGGGATGCTGAGAAAAAGAACTTGGAAAAAAAAAAGGTCTGTGGGACCTTAATAGGGACAATTACTATAATTACAAATAAGGGCAAGACAAACTAAACAACAATAAGTAGAGTAAAACAAAACACTACAAGTTCTTGCCTATAGTGGGATGAAGCAGTAGGAAGCAGGGCGGCAGGACTGTGAGGCTGACAAAGCTCAAACCAGGAGATGCCACAAACGGTCTTTTTGAATACATAATCCTTCATAAAACTTCTATTGCCAGAAGTGGAGGTGATAGGTTTCATTATCAGACCTTTGTGTTCAGCTTCTCACTTCCACAACAAGAACATGCAGTGCAGCTTAAGGCAAAGGGTGAAGAATATGCATGCATGTACATGCTGATGAAATCACAAACTTCACCTCCTAAACCACAAAGGCATTTCTGTATTTCTTTCTTGCATTGGTAGCTGGATCAATAGCTGCATCTGAGAGATGCATTGTTTTAAGATGTAGAGAAAAAGTGTGCATGTATTTTAGGGTAAAAATAGCAACAGGCGCTTTGTGTGCAGTAATGCATCCACAGAAAATAAGAACAACTAAATCAGCTCCTGTGTGGAGAATATTCTATAGAAATTAGATCATAAAACTGATTGTACACTGAAATTCTATTTGTTCATTTTTTATTCATACTGCTTGGCAGTTACCAACTGATGAATAAAACCATGTAGCTTAATTTCTCCTCCAACCTGACTCGCTACCT
The DNA here is from genome assembly GCF_001715985.3 of Manacus vitellinus. Lineage (NCBI taxonomy): Eukaryota > Metazoa > Chordata > Aves > Passeriformes > Pipridae > Manacus > Manacus vitellinus. The sequence goes on along the minus strand of NW_021940681.1, from coordinate 2,722,943 downwards.
TTTTTAAAATCAGAACTTACCTTGCATTCCAAGAATGTCATTTCCCACTGAACATAATTATTTTCAGTAAAAAACCCAACAAGCTGCAGAGAAGCAACTCTCTCGTAGGAGAAAATCAAAACAACTACAAACCCATTAAACTAATGCTGATGATTTTACTACCTATTTCCATGAAAACAATCCTTAGTGCTGGATAGCACTAAGGAAGGAGGCACCCAGCTCAAGCTGTTTTTGTGTTACTGTGTCACGATTAAATCGCTTAAAGGATCTAGACATCTGAGGTTCTGCTATGGGAAACCCAGGGCTGAGCCAGTGAGGAAAACTTGTCTGACTGTGAGTGTGGGGTGTGCAGTGAGTCAAGTGGGGCACCCATGGGGTCACTGGAGCTGTCCGATGTGAAGGGGCTTCAGTCCGAGCAGTGAAAGTCTGGGGTGGTGTGGGAGTGTGACTGACAGTGGCTCCGGGGTGGTCAGACAGGGAAGCTTCCTTAACAGTTAGTTCCACTGGCAATGAGCTAATTACTGTTGCTTCCCAACCCTGTTCTTTGGGTTTTCTCATATGAGGATTATAACCATGCTTTCTCATCACTGACTATAATTAATATTTAGGTGTAAGTTTTCATAAGTGAGCCCTGACACTGACAGCTGAAACAGAGCAGCTGCAAAATGCCTAATAGCCAGCCACCTAAGTACTTATTTGTTGGCAGAAATTAGCTAGTTATTACCACCATTTTTATTTATCATATCCATCCAAAGCATGTAAGCAAGATCGTGATCCCATCAGGCAAAGTGTTATACATAACTCATTCAAAAGACTGTGTCTGCCCAGGAATAATAAATAAAATAAACAACTGAGACAGAAAATATGGCATATTTCTACAGCTAACCCAGGATGCTGTAGAAACAACAGCTAACTCAGGAACTGAGTTGTATTTTTGAAGACCTGGTTCAGTGTGGCTCAGCCATAAAGTCCAGTCTTGCAACAGCCTATTCTAGCCAAAGCTTAGTCAGTCACAAAGCCTTTTTTGCTACCTCTGGGTGATTCAAAGGTAAAGCTTCCCCTGTAATTCCAGACACTGGAATCAGATGGGCTTGAGGACTGCTGAAAGGTTCCTCATTTACTGAAAGCAATTAGTGCATCCTAAATAAGTACTACGCGTAAACAAACAATATTTGTAAGACCAAAACACCACTTACTAGAGAATTTCAGAGGTTCCCTTCAGAAATGACAAAAGCTTTTATCCATGCATTTTCTTGAAGGGAAGGAAAAGTAAAATGGTGTATAGAAGGTGAGAGCCAGCAATGAGGCTTTTGCAGGCAGGGATACATGCACATTTTGCTGCTCACTGACTTTAAAAGAGTAAGGGCTGGATTCTTTGCATGGGACCAAAGAGTTTACCCTCAAATGTCAGAAGGAAGGCAGAAGGAAGGTTCTCAGGTCTTCTCAGAAGAAGGGAAAAGCTGAGAAATGTCCCCCATGACAGTCCTCTGACCCCCTGGAACACACTGTGCTGTCAGCACATCTGTAGCTGAGGGAATGCTTGCTTCAAGATGAGCTGCATCTCCTGGACAACACCAAGTGAAGCTGAACCCCAGAGAAAGTCACACATGGAAAAGGTTTGAGGTCTTCACATCAACAAGCCCAGGCTCCAGCAGAAGTATTTACTACTCAAATATTAGCAAGTTAGTGGCTGAGGAAGCAGAAAAGAGAAGCTGAACTCTAACCTTGGATGGGTGCATGACATGAGAGAACATCCTGAAAGAAAAGGCCACTTTTTACCAAATATACTCAAAGTGTAACATCTATTCAGATGGTGGTACAATTATTTAATGGGCTTACCTTCCCTTGCAGGAGTTTACTGGCAGACTTGCTGCACACATTATCTATTATTAATTTATTTTGCTATTTCACCAGCAATGTTAATGCTGCAAAAAGTGTTGTGGTCTATGATGATCCTCTTACAGTTTTCATGCTCTCTATTGCATGGCAGCTTGGATCACAAAATAGAAATATGATAGTAGTGCACCTGGGGGAAGAAGCTACCACCATGGAACTGCTCAGATGACCATGAGAGCAGATCCTCTCTGCTTGGTCTGTGATGAAACAGATGCACTAGACCCTCCCCACTGATCCTGTCATGACAAGGAGATTTTTAAACCTGGAGCTGCAATGGTAGGCTCTGCCTCACAATCCTGTTCCTTACAAGTATGCTCTGTACCTGACAGTCTGAAATAGATGACGGGAGCTCCAGCTAGGGAAGACTTCAGAAAACAAAGTGCTGAAGGCAAGAACCATGTAAAGGCACTGCAAGGCCATAAACTTGTTTTGATTTCCTCTGTGCCTGCTGCAGAATGGAGCCCAAGCTCCAGAACTGCAGTGGTGCCTTTGTACAGAAAAATGAGTTCAGCTTCACTTGTTGGTGAATCAGCCTGGCAGAATCCCTGACATTTAAGGTCATAAAGACATTTACACTGTCTAGTTTGGGGACCTGACCTGGTGATATTAAGCCAGAGCTAGGCATCTCAGAGAGGTCTACCTAGGACAGACAAATGGTTAAAGCAATCAGATTTCCCTAGGGCCTAATACAGACAGGCTGATGGTACTTTACTCAATATAATCCACTCAACTAAAAGTAGCTGTATTTATGCCCCCAAATCATTACTTTTTATCAATAATATGAATATCCCTAAAACCATCAGTGCTAAATAAAACTTGAGGCCGCAGCAATTTTGCCAAGGTTTATAATGCTCCCAGGGATCTCCAGGCATTAATACAGAGAAGACTCATTAATACAGAGATTAAGATTCAATTTAAATGCTTTCTTAGTTCCTGGAAAGTACCCAAATTCCTCAAAGAACATGTTCTTAAGAGAGACTTCACAGCAACCTTAACCACTGAAGGACTTTCAGACTGGCTACACAAAAGAAGTAACAGAAACACTTCTTACAGAAACTAGTTTGCATTTGAAATTAAATGTTTTCCCCACCCTGGAATGCGAATGTGAAAATAAACAGTGATGCTCTGGGCACTGAAATAAAGGCATGAAGCAATTCACCCAGACCAAATCAGAGCAGTGGTTCTCCGACAGCATGTGTAAGTACAACCCAGAGAAAGAGGATCCCTGATCCCTCACTAAACACTGTAAGAAACTACTGTAATACAAATGAATCATCTGTTGACAAAAATTTGCACCTTTAATGCAAACTAAGCAACTGAATTGATTTTAGAAAATATTTGTGGATTTTATCTATCATAAGAACAATGTTGATCCTTGTTGCATAAAACTAGTTGCATTTATGTGTGGTACCTGTGTTATATGCAACAAACATAGTAATTGCAAAAGATTAGAAAGGACAGGTAGAAGAAAAAGCAAACTAGAGGGGAAAAAAAAGAGACAGGAAGGAAAGGAATAAGTAAAAATGACAAGGAAAAAAGCAAATTTAGGGGAATGATGCTCCCACATTTCTCCTGTTTGAGGGAAAATCATCCAGCAAATAGTCGGTGCCTTAGACACAGAGTATCAGCAATACATCAAGTCTTGGGGTGATAAGTATCACAGCTCAGTCTTATACAAGATGGTGTAACTTGACCCAGATCCAGCAAAGCACTTGGATCAATTTTTAATTTTCATCTTGTGAGCAATGCCACTGAAGGCAAACTTTGTGTGATTTTAAGAGGTGCACATTTCCCTAAACTCTTCATTGGATAAGTACCAAGGAGTTATACTGCTAAGTTCAAATACCTAAAGATCTTGATTCATGTCTAAAAATATTTTTAAACACTACTTTAAAGCCCTTGCCCTTAATTAAGAAAGAATTTATTTGCCTCTGGTTTCTTAAAGTCATGAAATGATCAGCAAACCCCTTACTTAAATCTCTTGGCTTGCATTTTCAGTTATTTTTTTCACAGCCAAGAGGGCTCAAAACATTCCAAAAAATGAATATAGAGATTCCTGTGTAGGTAGCCTTGTCTCCAGGAGCTGGTGCTAAAAACCAAACCAAAACAAATACCCTAAGGCTCATCAAAGCATGAGAATTGTTAATTTTGAATGCAATCTGCACCTTGTTCATCTGAACTTTCTGACGATTTTACTGACTGAAATGGACCAAAATTACTGCCCTCTTGTTCTGGGAGATGCTTCTGCAATAGCGCCAGACCAATTTGAGAACTGCAGCAATGAAATGTTAACTCTACCTGGATAAAGAATATCTGCTTTCCTTTACTTATATCCTTCATACTCACTTTTGTCCCCACATTTTGAAGTTTTTGCACTTCATCTCACTTGAACTATGACCTCTCTCTGCTACAAGCAGTTGCTAAAGTAGCCCTGAGAGCAGATCAGTCTTCTGCTGGCTACAGTGCATGGAGCTGAATGGGAGGAAATGAACTTCAGCTGGTGAAACAGCTTCTGCTGTAAACTTATGGGAACCAGTTCCTAAGCTCCCCTTATCTGATTTAAAAGCCCTTTCGTAAAGATATCTATCTAAACATTTTTAAACAGATCTTTTCATTCATTCCTGAATTGAGAATAAAAGCAATCTGATAAAAAAATATATAGGCTATGTGCCAAAGCAGAAGTAGTAATTCATTGGCCTTGAAGTATAGTTGTTTTCCTGGAAACACTACAAAGATGAGGACCATGGTCATCACACACACAAAAAGAAAGAAAAAAAAATAAGGAAAGCAGATTTTAACAGGCACTCTTCAGAATAGGTTTGACTTTTCATCCTCGATTATCAGTTCATAAATCTAGAATTTCTCAGCTGCTAGCAGATGGGTGAAGGTCACCAAACAAGGACATAATAAAATTATTGTGATTTAGAAAATTAACAACAATATGAACTAATTTCTTTTCACAGTACATTGGATTTTCCAGAGCTGTTTGCCTTTAGCAAAGGGCCAGTAGAAAACCAAAACCCAGAAACAGCCAAAAAAGAAATTCCCTTTCAACCGCCAAGAATGATAATCCGCAAATAAACTTGGATATATTTTCCTTATGGATTAAATGAAACAGTTGATAATGATATCCTACGCTTACATACAGTCTCTTGAAGTTTCAAGATTCAAAAGTAATGCAAGCTTTAGGAAGACTGGGGAGGGACTATGAATTGACAACTAAAGTAGCTCAACCACATTCCCCATGAAAGGAATCAGAACTTCTTCAGAAACTACCAGGAGAAGCCAATATCCAAATTCACTGGCCTAGCAAGCCTTGCTCTCCCATAGAAAACTGTAATACATGAATACCTTGATTCCTCACTGTTAGAACATCCCTCCTTTGATTTCTACTGAACAGCGAATGGCAACACACACCTCAGCATCCTCACAAGTTAAGTTCCTATGTGAGGTTGACAGGAGTAAACACCTCAAAAACTAAAGTCAGGATCATAAATCTTCATTTTGACATCTCCCTCTACCCTGTTGACTATCAAGTCAATTCTTTCCACATTTTCAAAATGAAAATACATGTTTTAATTCCATTTCATCCTAAAGTAATTAGGTAATTCTACTCTGCAAGACAAAACTAAACAAAAATAGTGTCAAAAAAAGTTTCCCATCTTATTACCCACAGTCTTTTGTTCATAATAATTCAGAATAATATGTTTTTTTCACATAAAATAGCATGAAAAGAACGTCTGCTTTTAACATTTCAAGTATGTACAAAACACCCTCTATCTTTTGCCTGCTTTTTTTATCCTTACCTTCTTTTTAGTAAACAATCCAATCTTACAGTCTGATCCTATGAGCTGTTTCCTGTTATCTGCTGCCCATTTTCAAATTACAACCACAATGATTCTGACCTTATGGCTGAGGGAATTACTCTGAGAAGGAAGAACAATTTTTTCTATCATCCTCAAAAGCCTCAGTTGCAAGGGTTTGTTTGAATACAACAAAACAATCACTTTTTGGACAGAATTCAAATATCAACAAGATTGATTCAGAAATAAGATTTCTAAATTTTGGAATAAATGGCAGCAGCTTGCTGAATGGAAGCAGCTATGTTACATTAGCTATAGCAGGCATCAGCACTGCTGTAGCAGCAACATTGCTTTAATGGGCATTAAATTGACATGATGCAGACATCCAAAAATAAAGTTCAAGTAGCCAGGCTGTGCCTGCATGGATGTGCCCTTAAATGATATGTGTTTATCAATGACAGATTGTCAAAGATGGGAATTAATAAAGTAAAGTTACTGCTGTAACTATACCGAATGAGTTCAAGTCTGGGAGAGCTAACAAAGTCGCCTTTTTCTTCCTTTACCTATTCCCTGAAAATTGCATTGAACTGGCACACAGAAAGGACACTTACTTAAAAGAGAAGCAGGTAGCTTCTCCTGGGATTTGTGTGCCCGGGAATCATCACAATATTAGACTTGATATCCAAGCCCAAACATATTTACATTATAGTGGGTCAAATAAAACCTCAGCTTGAGACCAAACATTACCTGCATCAAAAAAACCACAAAAATATCAGGTCAAAGAAAATGGTTTGCCAGAATGTCTCATGACAGAAATTTGAGTCTCAGACTACATAGCTGCACAATCCTGCTAATAGCAGTCAAACAGTTTAGCTTTCCTGAACTACATTCTATATTCGATACCAATAGAACTGGTCAAAACATTTTCCACTGAAACATTCTAAAGTGAACATGGATTTTTGACCAAACTAAGAAACACTTTTTAACTTTTTTGCTTTTTAGTATAATATTTTCTGATATTGTCAAAATTGTAATTTCTTTTACCCACTACTTACTCCTCCATTGCAATAATGGAGCAATTTCATGCTTATGACATTGGTTAGTTGCTATTAAAATAATTGCAGCAATGTAGAATTACCACTTTTAGATGTTATGGACTAGAAGGTGGGAAAAGCAAAATTTAGACTGTAGATACTTCATCTCATCACCAGAACAAGGGAAAATAAGATCAAAGTGTGACAACTGAAGTTCATTAGCAACTTTAGTGAGACCAAAAAGAATTTATCCCCATTTCTTATCAGGAAACATGTTCTCTTTAACAAGAATTGGCAAAACCACTACCTTTTCCCCCCACAAATTTAGCAGATAGCCACAAAAAGCCAGAGAGCAGTCCTGTTTAAAATAAAGATGGCCTTTTACACAGCCCTTTCCTGATATGAACTGTAGTTTTCCACTATGCATTAGTTACCGAGGGTAATACAGATATCAGCACAGAAAAGACAGTTCTGCTTCCTCATTGTGATGGTTTTCACTTCTACCTTTCCAACCAACCAACTCCCCTGTTGTCTGGGAGAAGACAGGTGATGATTTCATGAAGCTCAGTAAGCCAGGGACATGCAGTCTTCATAGCAGCTTTTATAAACCCAACTTCATTAACTTCAATAGAGCCAGAGTGATTTTCATCAGCTGAGGAACTGGTCTGACCTGTATAGAACTGGTTACTGTGCACAATAAAAGCCCAAAGGCTGAAACATTCTGAAATTCAAGCACCTAGACAGATAAGAGGTGAGTTTTTAGCTCCTTTCAAACTTGTAACAAATTTCCATGGATGTCAGGAACTTCCCTGGTGGCATACTAGGGCTAATTCATTGGCACCATTGCAGCAACACTGATTTATTCCAGCTCAGGTCCCATCCTTAAACTTATGTAGTAGCAGAGCATATATACATGACCTAATCCCTCATCATAGCATGGAGAAATGGAAGAAATGAAAGCAGCACAAATGAAGATTTTACCACTTGAATAAAATCGTGGACTGTTATTCTTTATACTTATTTCATAGAATCATTCATTTCTTACCTCACAGACACAAGTAAGCTATTGTTCAACTTCAGTTCTCTCAGATTAGGTAGATGCACACCTATAGGAACAGAATAAAGAATCACTTTGCAGTCCTGGGATGAGAGTAAAGGAAACTTAGGACAATTAAGAGTTGAAGCATCTAATTTTACTGTTTAGCTGTTTCTGCCAGATCTGCACTGGAATTCTTCTAAGAAAATCCATGAGATTATTTCACTCAAAAAATATTTCATCCTTTGCATTTTTGAAACACATACATATTGTCTGCATGACTACTCAATTATAATTTTTTGAACCCCTCTCTGACAGGGCACCTTTCCAGACAGACAACAACAGAAACTGACTTCAGGGGTGTCTGTTTTCTTTGGTCTGATTCCGCATCCTTATTCACTATTAACTGAGTGATACTCTGAAGAGGTAAGGGATGCTTTAGAGTATAGCATTCCATGACTTATTTATGGAAAGTAGTGATGGACTTAACTGGATACACAGCTAAGTGACAGTTCTTCAAAATGTAACTGAGTCAAACAACAAAAACACAATGTTCCATGTCACATCATCTTTTATAGCTCAGAGGTCCCCAAAACACTACTTCTATTTTGCTAAGCATTGCTTTCCCCTTTTTAATTTTCTGGATCTGATCCATTGTTTACTATTGAATTGTAAAAGTTTCATACCTATGAAAACCTCAGTACTCTGTTGTTATTACTTCAATTAATGCTTTTTTTTTTCCTATCCCTGAGAGACATTTGCCTTTCGGTTGCTTCTAAAGATGTCTCTGAACCAAAATCATACACCAAATCCCTCCAAGGTACAGAATAATTTGGACATAAGTCTCAGGAAACATTTGTTATTGACAATAACAAACTTTTACCCTTTCCCACTAGCAGAACCTACCCAAGGCTGGTGAGCATCCTCCAGTATAACATGCAATCATGTAGAAGTAATACCAATTTTAGACAAACTGGATCATTGCTGAAACATTAAATTGTGTTCTCAGCAAATATCTTTATGAGTCCTCTGAGTAATCACTCTCTGGCAAGGGTGACTTATCAATGTCCAGAAGGGCATCATTCCAGCACTTTGCAAAGGAAAAAAATTAAAAAAAAAATGGAAACAAACAACAAAAAAAGAGGTAAAAAAACAAAAAAGAAAAGAAAAAAGGAGTGGGATCTCCAAAGCAAACAAAGGAGGTTCTGTTGTTCATTCCCTAAACAGAACAAGAGCAGTTATGGCAAAAACATCTCAATGAATTGTGTTTTAGTAGAAGCATAATCTACATCTAATGTTATTTGGGAGTGATTATAATGAGTGATCTTTATGCTATACTGCAAGTATTTAACTTCATGTGTTTGCAAAGCTCTTTTGAAAAAAACCAAAAAATTCAAAACACCTTGTGCAAATTTTTTAGCCTTGTTTTTTAATCATTTTCCATAATCCATAAAAATTGGAATACAAATTATAACACATAATCCTTATTCTGCAGGGCATACCTTCTCATGTCAAACAAGTTTTATTCATTTATAACAAAACAATTTGGAGTCCTGGCAAAGGAGATATTAGGATCTCTGTAATTATTCACAGCAGTCATACTAGCTATTGAGCAAATACTTCCTCAGATACAAACCATGCCCTAAGAAACTCCCTACAGAAAAAAAATCAAAATCTAGACTAAAAAAAATTGCTATCCTGTTTCTGATAAGGACAGAGAGATTCAATGATGTCCCCCAAAGTGTTAAAGGAAACAGTGAGAAGGATGCAGTAGTCTTTCCAGTCCCAGCTCAGCAGTGGGTAATAGCCTTGCCATGGATTCAACCAGACAGGTAAAAGGGTTACCAAGCAAAGGCTATTGCAAAGCATTACAAAGCAAATGTGTTTTAAGAACTAGTATTAAGCAGAAGATTTGAACGAGGAGTCAAGAAGAGCAGTGCAAAAGAAAGGGAGAGACTTGCCCGAGAAAAAGCTTTCCACTGAATGCATTTAGGGTTGGTTCAGAAAAAAACCAACTATTAACAGAGTGACAGGCTGATGATATAATTTTCACATCTGGTTATTTCATTACTGTAACATGATCCTCCATCTCAGATATTTTGGCATGATCTATCCCTAGGATCTTCTAGAGTGCTACACTCTAATGTGCGGTTTGCTAGACTGAAATAGAAGTATTTTATGCGTAGTAGTGCAAAATTCTGCAAACAAGATTCTGCAATGTATTTCTGCAAGTCTGCAGGTTATTCCCTCCTCTAAGTTTTATATCAATATGTAATTGCTCTTTGGTGTTAAAAATTCATTGTACATGGTTTTTACAGTCCCAAGTATTTATATATACATTAGAGTCTGGAAGATTAAATTAAGAAGAGAAAATTGTAAAATGAAGGTGTCAAAATAAGAGATCTACCCAAATGTAACAATATATTTCTAATTTTCTTAATTTTAACCTTCATGGCATCTTTCCTGAGAGCAAGGACACAAATTATTCTTATATTAAAATAAAAATACTCTAAAATATCAACAATATTAACTTCAAATATTGATTTTAAAAGTACAGACCATATATTCCTTATTCTGAAACTGCCTTCATGGTGCATAATTTCAAATTTCAAAAATGAGAACGGTCCAGGAAAATGCTGACAATTGCAGGACAAGGCTAAGAATTCAGAGTGACAAGCAACGTTATCTCATCTGTCTACGATTCCCTTTCGCTACATACCGTTTTTGTTACATGGCTCTGAAATTACTAACCACCAACAATGTACTGGTGTTAAACTATTCTACTGCGCTGTCCCAGTGGAACAAAACTAAATGAAGAGTAGAAAGAAATCGAAGTGTAAGGTAGGTGAATAAAAGCAATAGAAGCACATTCAACAACATCGCCTGCAGTGCTGCATTTCACAAGCAGGGTAGCAATGCAGATGTCTTTCTGAGCTGCCTTGGCAAAGCAGGTGACATTTAGAAAACTGACTAGGAGTAAGGAGAAAACAGTCAAAATGATGATTTTGTTATATTCTGCAATCTATAACACTTATATTTATAACACTTGCTGTTTACACTAGGAAGTATTCTTTAGGTAGCATCATATATCTCGTTATCCTATTGTTAACAAAAAACGTCATGTCTTCACTTCTTATGTCTTTTGCAACATGGACTAGTGAAAAGCACACAAAAGAAATTACTGATAAGTACTTGCACTGCCATTAGGCAACCTTCATGCTTTGTTGATCCTACGATACAAAACAGGCACGTGAAAACAGGCTATACTCTTCCAGCAAGAGCAACCTGATATGTAAATTAAACAGTCTACTTAATTCACTTAAGATGTATTTGATCAAGTAAGATACATCACTTCGATGTTATTTCTACACATTTTTTTAACTTGCATTTTTTTCCCCACATTTCTGAGGTGAATTGGGCAATATAACTGGAGATAAGAAAGCAGCACCTGCAGGCAAACCTGAGCTAGCTGCAGTCGAGCTACCTGAGATGTGAATCTCCCAAAAAACACATCAGTGCAGGCTTTAACATAAGCATGCTGCCCCAGTACATACTTGTGACTCATGGAGACCCTGCTCAAGCCCTGCTGCAGCGGGTTTTGTCCAAGCCCTACTCAGCAAGGTTTGTCAGCTCGAGCTAAACCAAGACCAGGATGGGCCAGACTCACACCTCCAGCCCCTGTCCTGGCTCCCTGACAGTGCCAGCACCTGCTGCTGTGACACCGGCTACCGGCAAACATCTCCCGGCTCCGCACCAGGAATGCCAACAAATAGGGCAAGAGGAAAGAGAGATGATGACCCTGTGTGAAAAACAGCGCATGCCTACTTCTGAACCTTTAACAGAGCTTTTCCTTGATAAAATGCGTGCAATGGAAGTGGCAATCTCCAGGCACGTAATCAACTGAGCCTGGCACCAGCAGGCAGCAATTTAATAAGTAGCAGCGAAGAGCACTGTGGGTAACTTGATTTGTAGGTATTGAAATTACTTAGAAATAAGAGGACTATGTAGTGTCTTAAATGACTCTATCGCACCATTATTTTCAACATGAATTTCTGTGAGCAGGTCACAAATGCAATCCCATATCTGTCAGCAATCAAAACTGAAGGGATAAGCTAATGAAAAGCAAATAGTCCCTCTGTTTGAGTATGAACTGAAGTCTACATGCAGCTGAAAAGCACAGAAATCAGCTCCAAGATCTGCAAAGCTGGATACAAGACCTGCCAGGGTTTTCAGTGTTTTCCCTGTCACTCAGCAAGGCACACTGAAAACAGCTAGAGATTTCAGCAATTACCCCAAGCCCCGCAAATACTCAGATTCAAGCTCTAGCATGAAGCCTTTCCTTAATTTTAAAACTGATCACATGAAAATATCTTGATAACAGTCTTTCTGTGTTTTAGCCCACACCCTATCCCTAAGAAAAGTAACTGTTCCCACCACGTCACGCCATTGTGTAGAAGCAGACCTGACAAACTGGGAAAGGTTAGCAGGATGGTGCTTTAAAGTTTAGCACCCAAAGTGGAATGGTCTCAAGAAAAACATCAAGCAACAAGTTTTAAATCACTCTGGAAATCTTTAGGTCCTGTGTGTTTGTGTTACAGTCTGTAACGCAGGCTGTGAATCTTGAAATGTTTCTCAAGTGGAAATTGTGTTGTAAATTTGGGATTCCAGTGGTGCAAGGTTCCAGGTGACCCAGTTATGTGCAGTCCAGTAACTTTTAACACTTCTACCTGGCCATTCAAGTGCTTGCACAGCCTGTTTTATCTTTACACATAAAACCAGTTAAAACAATATACTGAGTTTGGACTAATCATCCAACAAATAATTTCTCGATGACAAAGATGCTCCTTCCACAGCCAAGGAATACGGTGAGAACAAGGTTAAGTGCTTTAATATGGCTACAAAGCAAGCCAATTAGCCAGGTTTCAAATGCAAAAAAACCCCAAATTACAGAGCAGTCCAGGCTGGAGGGGACAGTTGGAGGTCTCAAGCTCAGAGCCAGGTTGTCTGTGACATCAGACCAGGGTGCCCATGTCTTCAACCAGCCAGGTCTTGAAAACCTACAAGGATGAAGTCTCCAAACCTCTCTGGATACTCCTATTGCTTGACTGTCCTAGTAGGGGAAAAACTGGAACTTCTGTCATTCCAGCTGGCCTGGTTCTTACCCTACTCTTTCCCTCAGGCTACTTCTCCAGACCGCTGTGACCAGGGACCAGGTCGGCAGCACAGTTCCAGGGGCAGGCAGCCAACAGGGAGCAGGCAATGAGCCTAACACCTTCAACAGCACTCTTCCCTACACCATTCACATTGAAGACGTCAACTGCTCTGCAACACCCCTAAAAATTTAGGCCTTACTCAATGCACATAAAAATCATCTGCCATGTGGAAAAAAACAGCAAGAAACTGAAGATCACTGGAAGCATTAAGTGGCAAACTTACTGCCCTAGCCACCTGTTGACATTTGCAAAGAGATTTTCTCAGGAAGGAAATTCAGAAATGCACTCAAAAAAAAGAAGGTAATTCAGGACGGTCTTGATGTTCTGTTATTCTCAAAAGCAGTGGGGACCTGCAGCTGCTGGTTTTTATGGCCCTCAAGGGCCAACTCTTGGTGCAAACAGTGGGATATAAACAAAATGGAAATTGTTTGCAACATGAGAATAGTGCTCTGTATTCTGTAGAAGCTGCAAAAGCCTAATCATGGGGAGGAGAAAGGGATTTATTCCAGTAAAAGAAAGGAAAGGGAAGAGAGAGTGAAAAAGGTGAAACATTTTGCTAGCTCATCACAGCTAATGTAAAATGCCATAGGAAAGGGAGCATCACTTCTGAGCATTGTAGAAATGGCATAATGAGATTTCCTTATCAATTGGAGAAAACATGACTGAATAGATTATGATCTCTGAAAGAAACGGATGTAGTTTACTTTAAATTATCAAGTGCCTATCAGAAAGAGACCTATTTGTGAAACAAGCAGAATAACCAATACAAGGGGGCTATATAATTTCAGACAAAAGCCCCCTTCACTGTACTTGCTTAACTATTCTTGACAAATGGACATCAAAAGACCCACTAAAGCTAATCAACTGTTACATTATAGTCATTTGCATATGAAAAATTAACCGCTTGGCTGAAAATACCAACACATACTTCTGGGGACATGGCTCCTTTCAGCACAGAAAACATTACCCTGCAGTAGTTACTCAGCTTCAGTGTAACAGAAGATAGACTTGGTTGTGGTAGGAAGCCAAATGACAGAAAACGATTGCCAGTACGGGGGAAAAAAAGGAAGGTTTTATATTCTCAGTGTTAACTCTACTACAGAGGGAATTCCTGTGGTACTTCTCACTTCCCTGGTGCAGTGATGATGACATAGAAATGAATTACAAGCATTAGGGCTGTTTGTAACTCATCAAAATGACATATCTACAGGACCTTCCTCCAGCACAGCTCAATGAGGCAGTACAGGGGGCAAAGAGAGGCTGCTGGCAGCATGAGCCACCTGATATCACTGGCAAATCTCAGTCACAGGGAAATCTTACAGGGGAGGAAAACTGACCTTTGGCTACTCTTTTGCCAGAGACAAGTACTCTAGAGGACAAGGTAATCAGTAAATGCTCATTTAGGGCCTAGAAGCATATTATACAAGAAAAATTTGTTCAAGTTAGGTGGCTTTAGACAGAAGTGGTGTCACTCATCCCATTGTCATATTTTCAGTCCTATTTAGAGCCTCACACAAGAAAACAGATCAAGGAGTGTGAGGTACCAGGGAGATCATGTTTCAAGAGCTTTGAGCAGGACAGTACTTTATATTGGCTGGTGGTCATTGAGTCCCCAGTCCAAGACACGATAAAGGAAAATTTGAGATGGTGAGCAAGAAAATAGTGTTTTCTTACCAAAGTTTCCCAAGCTGGTCTCTCTTGTATCTACTCGCATCTCTAGGGCCTTCACTTGCTGCAGATCATCTACCCCTGCCAAAGCTTTCTGTAAAGACAAGTAGAAATATGTGTACTCTCATCAATAAACCAGATGTCACAGCAGTAAAAAGCTGTAAAAAGGCTTTCAACCAGTGTTTTGTCAACATATATTTCAGGACAAAACGGCTAGACATGCAATCACATTGAAATAAATTTAGTATTCGAAGACCTTTCTTTCTTGTAGCTCCAAAATATTCTAGTCTCCCATAACTTAAACATTGTTTAAAGAGTCAAGGCCAAGGGTTACATTCAAGCTGCAAATCAACAACAGACCTACATGCCCATTAGCTTCATTTAAACAGCGTGTCCATACTTTACAATTTGCACAAGTCTTGCACTAATCCTCAGCAGATAGAGTGTTACCCCTAAGTATCACCTGTAATCAAAAAGGCAAGAGGTAGTAAAACTCAATAAAACACACTGGTTAGCCTTTTAACCTGAACCAGTGAGAAGGAAACATAATTTTAGCTCAAGCAGCTAACTTTTCTGAAAGAAGACAACACTAGTTACAAGAATTATGAATTCCTTTGAAAATATCTAGGCAATGCAAATAGATGCCTCCAAAATTTCTCATTATTTTACAAAGTCTTTGTAGTTGGATCAACCACTGCATTAAGCAAGGATGTGTGTGTGAATGCAGACTCTTTGCTATCTTATCACAGGATCTTTCCTAATACCCTAAAGTCTGTGTTGATTGATACACGTACTTTTTGCCTTGGCAGGGTAAGCAGAAGGAACAAAACAAGCAGAAGCTACACACAGGGGAGAGAGGGAAGCCCTAGGACCTCCAGTGAAAACTACAGAAAGGCTGCGAAATCCAAAGATGCCAGGCTGCAATTCCACAAGCAGCTGAAGTAATCTCACATTCCCACTGTTCTCATCTCCTATTTCTTCCTGCTATGATCCAGCTTCTCTCTCCTCAGTTTTTGGGCCTTCACTTAAGTTGAAGGCTGGAAGTCATTCAAAAACCTCCACATACAAGTTTTCTTAATATTAAAAAGTTACAACACTATTTAGTTTTTTTAATAAGGGAGAAATGATTCATTAGAAGGGAATGTGTAGGACCACCTTAGGTTTATGAATTTTGGGAAGAAAATATAACCACAAGGACATCCCATTCATTTTGCAGGGGAAAATATGGTGGTTGCAGTCTTCCTGCTCATTAAGTAACATTTTTATTGTGCAGCGAAGTGGCTGCAACTTCATTCACTCTGAAGGTTCCACATCCTCTTACAAAGGACCAAATACAGTCTGTCTGTAACTGAGTTTAAAAGAACACAGTTTCCAGAAAAAGCTGAGCATACCTTCTTGAAAAACTGTCTCCCTTTATAAGGTGTTGACTTGTACTCCTAAGAAACAGAATTATCCAATATCTTCAACTGCTTTTGAACTATCTTTAAAACATTATGTTTAAAATTACTTTTAATCTTATTTTTTAAACTGTAATTTTAGGCAGGCTGAAAAAACATAACCTTCCAGACTGTCTTGCCTCCCCACTAGAGTATGAGAAACAACGGTCAAAGGTGAAAATGTGGGAGTTCCCCATGGCACCCAGAAATTTTCTTCCTATTCCCAGATGTAGCCACCACAAAACGTGTTTTGCTCCTGCAAAGGTAGCAAGCTTACCAACTACAGACTGCTTTCTGCCTCCAAGTAAACACAAGATCTCTCACTGCAAGACACATCTTGCAGTAACCCTTTTCAGCAGATGACACTGTCTGTCACGAGATTATGTGTGAAACAAGAGCTGGCTGATGTCCTGGCACACAACCATGCACTTGGATCACTGGATTTGGATGCAAGCTTATTGTCATTAAAGGAAACCGCCTCTGAAAAATACCTCCCTGCTCCCCATCAAAACAGTCTTAAGAGCCTACATCAGAACAAGAGGAAGTCTCAGAACAAGTAATAAGCTTAGGGTCATACACTTTGTCAGTAGAGTAGGAAAAGGTCCTGACACCACAAGGAGCTTTTGCTCCTTTTTTGTCCTTTTCTCCTTGCTGTCAGCAACTTCCCTGCATGCTGTCCTTCCCCTGCTGTATTCCAGACAGCTTCCCCTCACAGTTCTGCTCCCTATGCTTCTCTTTAAAAATCCAAGCATAAAAGCTGCCTAAAGTTATATTCTCTCATTTTTTAGGGTTCCCTATTCCTTTTTCTAATACCAGGGATTACCAGTGTGATTCTTTGCCCTTCTTTTCCTATTCCAGATCCACCATTTGTACTTTTTTCACTGTCTGAGAGTTGAGCTGCTTAATGCATCCATATTTTTGTACTGCAGCAGGTAGAACTGTGGTTCCAGTGCTGGAAAGGGTTATTGGCCATCATCACCAGCTCTTTGAACTACAGATAGCTGTCTTGAAGCATGTGCTAACCAGATGCAACAAACTCCATGTATTCCTGGTGCCCACCTCCATGTTCTGCATTTCCAAGAGTTCCTGTGAAAATCACTGTCCTTCCATCTGCTGATGCCAAGGACATGCTTGGAGAGCTTGAAACCAACTTGCTGTGGGATGCAAAAGTTAGTGCAGTACATAAAGGAAACAAGAAATGCTCCTGGGTGGAGGATATGAGCTCATTTAAAGGCACTAGAAGCACAGAGACCCCAGGTGTTGACTGCAAGCTAGTCAGCAAGCAAAAGGCCAGGGCAGCAGTTCAAGAGGTGGTTATGTGGTGAATGGTTCCTGTGGAAGATAGTTAGGATATTACTACTCCCCAGACACCATTCTTGGCATACTGATGCAGCTGCGTGATACATCTCGTGTAAATTCTGACAGCTAAAATTCTGACACCAGGAATGGGGGAGATTGAGGAAAGGATGCAGAAACATTTAAAGAAAGATGATACATATTTAGCAAGATCTTTTTATGCTGTTTTTTAATGTCCAAGCACAGGAACCTTCCCCAAAATTCGAAAGGATGCATGTATAGGAAGAATTTTGATGTTATTGAGTAGCAAAACAAAAAAATCATGACCAAACACACCGAAGGGTCATCAGCTTGGACAGATAAATGTCTGGCACCACATGGACAGAAGTGATGCTATGGTGCTCTGGGTCTCTTCATTTCTAGGGCCATCCTAGGTCTAGGGCTGATGGTTGGTGTTCAGAGAGGATTCTGCTTGACACCCACCTGCAACCCAGCAATAGAGGTAACAGTTATACAGAGAAGGAGGATGTTTTCTGAAGAATCAAATATTAAAATCTTCTGGAACATGATGTTCAAGAATGTGACCTGACAGCTTGATTCTGAGCAGCGTTACACTCCACTGTAAATTCATTTATTTGAAAGGATACATTTCCACAGTAAAGCACTGCACAATTCTTTGAAGATGAATACACAGTAAGTAAAACAAAGATGAATAAAGTTCACTTTACATTTTTTAACCTTCTTCAAAATAGGAGTAAAATTATTTTTCATTATATTATGCAGAAGTTATTGGTTAATGATTTAGCCAGTATTTTAAGAAGCAACTGCATGATGGCTCACAAACCATTCCCACCATGCAAAATGTCTGGCCAATATCTAATTGGAGAGCATGCGCTCGTTTGAAAGCTTTTCCTCTGACTGACGAGTCAAGCCAGTAAGTATTCTGTAAAAATTTCAAATGAGAAACACTTCTGTGCTTGCAGAGCTTCCCAAGTGGCAGAACAGTCACCCCGGCATGCTGGGAAGTCCCACTTGCAACTATCTGTAACTTCCTTAATTGGCAAATAATACTTGTTCAATTAAAATTGCCATATCCAATGATGTCTTCTCTCTTCCCCAGATTTTTCACACACTCCAAGAAAAGTAGGTATGTTTCTGAGGAGCATGTTGCATGCAGCTGTCAGAGAAATATTTCCAGCTGTGCATTTATTTTGCTGATCCTGGTTAATTTGGCTAAGACAGGAATTCCTGAGTGGTGAGTTTGTTTTCTTTTAATATTACACCTGTATGCAAATATGTCCATTCATGTGTTCATTGCTTCTTTTTTTTTTTTTTTCCAAATTCTCAACTCAAGTATAATCTCTCTGCAAAAAAAATTTCTGCAAAAGGAAAAAAGAAATGATCGAGTCATTTCAGCAAGAATCCAATCTGTTATTCAAGGACCCTCCAGCATTTTTTTCCCCCCACGAGGATGACTGCATACCATATGAAATACACCCTAACCTCCTGAGCAACAAAACTAAACACCACTTCCGAACATGTGTTCCTAAGTTTAGAAAACATGATTAGTTGGAGCAGGATCAATAAATAGCAAAATTAGAGAACACTTCCTTTCTTCTCTAAAGATCACACACAAACGCGACAATATCTGGAAGATCATTTGACCTTGTAAAATGAGTTTCTTGTGAGAAGTGGAATGCATTTTGTGGAATTCAGGAAAAGATCCTTTGCAAACAGTGGGGAGAGGATGGGGGTTAATAAAGCAAAACAAAAATGTGATTCAAGACAGGTGGCACCCTTAATTTCAGTTTTCCCACATTTAACGAAAAATCTGTGCCACAGCCCTAAGAGAGTTAAAAACTGATTGCCTATTAATAGCCAATTTGCAGAACAAAGTGAGAATTTGCTCACTCTGATATTCTACAATATCTGACAACAACACATAAGCACAAGGACAAGCAGAGCAGGGAGTTGGAAATATTATTAAGACAGGTACAAATGAAAAAGCAAGAATGCCTATTCATATAGAAGAAGATTAAAAAGTACAAGAGAAAATTAACATTGACCCTAGCAGAAAGAATAAAAAGGACATCTAATGATACCAACTCTTGAATCAAAAGCTTTTGACCTGTAGCTTGGATGAAAAACATTCAAATATACAAGGATGTTACCTGATAGCGCAGCAAGAGAGCTGGCAGCAAGCAGAAACTAGATGATGTGATTAACATAACAGGGATATGGAATCATACAGAATTTGAAGTGAACGTTATGCTGAAACAAGGCCACAGAAGACCAAACTCTGCAGTGAACGAGCATAAGGTCTAAGTGAAGGGGTCTGCTATGGAGTAGAGGAGAATGGGCAAAGGTCCAGTGGTTCTGTAGAAGTTCTACAGGGTCCAAGAAAACAAGGGAAGGAAAAAAAAATTGGTCCAAGCCAAACTTTACTTTCTTCGGAGCAAAACAATCCAGCAACTGGATAAAAAAGTGAAGGGATACAAGTATCACAGCTTTTACAAAGAGTTCTTAAGGATAAGGACTGCTAATGGAGACTGATAATGTTTTCACTACAAAATAGATGGCAAATCCCCTGGGGAAAAAAGGACAAAATGAGTCAAATGTGCAGGTGGAAACAAGGCTGCAGGCTGCAATTCAAGGTGCCCAATCTTCACAATTCTGCACAGCTAGACCTTCCAGCCTCCCCAGACTCCAACTGAGCTGGTGCAAGAGAGAACACTGCAAGGGCAAGGAGTAAAGCTGAGTATGTATCTCAGTACAAAAACCTTCCTCAGGAACCTCCATCAAGTGTCCAAATATCTGCCTACACAACACTGCAGAACTGGGGCCCATGTCCTTATTTGAATGTAAAATAATTTTACTTTAATGAGCATGTATTTTAAAAGTGTCTTAGTTTCCTTCTCAGAGCACTTCAGCGAGTACAATCAATAACTCCTAAAATATTCACAACAATGAGACAATCAAGAAGATATTGCAATTGTATTGATTTCAGCAAAACAACCTTTCAAACCATTTCATTGTCAATGGCATGTGGTTTCTTAAAGAAATATGCATGTGAAAACTTGTTTCATTAAATGTTTGAACATTCTGAATGTTTGCAAATCCTGAGGAAGTAAATTTATGGAAGCAGTGGTTTCCATTTGATCAACATAAAGGTCAAAGAATAGATAGACTGGATATGTTATTAAAACAAGCTATAAACACTATAAATGTTTCCTTGACAATGTCATGTAATTTTTCCTCTGAGCAGGAAGTATCCCAGCTATGCCAACACAAATGTGAGGTTCCAGGGCAGGAAATAACTATCCAGAAAAATTAGCAGGAGGGTGTGCATCCATTTAAAAGAATTTTTGAAATAGGATTCCTTACAAATGTTAAAACACACAATCTTGAAGAGGAAAGGCTCAATTATTTAACTTATCTGCATTTAAAAAAAATACAAAGTAATGAACAGTAAGGTCATGGGATGTGGGTAACATTGCCTTACATACACTCTTCTGCTTACAATTTACTGTGAACTAAAGTAGCAGAGCTTCAGAAAGAGAACTTCATGCCAATGAAAGAACTTTCTAAAGGTTTAATTCAAAGTTTATTGGATCAGAGGGCAGCTGTTTTGGTTACTTTAATGGGCTTTGGTTTACACCCTAACAATACAGACTAAACTGAGAGATTCCCATTGGATTTATACAGTGTTGAAGGCCATAAACACATTAGACTGGTCAAACTCTATGCCAGGTTTTAAAAAAAAAAAAAAAGTTGTCAGAGGTTCTCATGAGCCTGAGGAAAGGGAATGGCATAAATCATATAATCATGTAGCAATTTTCCTCCAGAGTGCTTAAAGTATACACTCTGCAGAAAATTATTTTTGCATCTTCAACCATTTTACAAACACTAAAAGACCTAGCTGCTAAGGGAACAACAGTTCCGAGAACAATTTGCTGTTTAATCTACAGCACATGGTCAAAATGGTGACTGGTATGTGGTTAGGGAGTGGTGTAAACCTGCGGCTGGAATATGCTGCCTGTGGAAGCTCATGTCTCTCCACTGGTGCAGTGGATACACAGAGGATTATGGATACTGCGATCACCACCCGGCCTGGCACATGAATGCCTGCCAGCGTCTGAACCACAGCCTTGGCAGCCCCACCTGTCTTTCATAAATTCTACCCAGCAGAAGAGCTACTCTTCTGTAGCTCTGCAACACAGAAAGCTTCTCCCCTTAATTTCTGCTCTCAGCTCTCCCTTCCTTTAGCAGGGAAAAATGAGGTTATTTTCTCAGCTCCTGCACCTCCCACAGGATTTCACCTTTAATTAGTCCTGAGCAAATAAAACACAATATGCAACCAAGTATTCTTTCACGACTATTTCACAAAGCTGTGAATTCCTTCATGAAGATTTCAGCATGTTACTTTCTCTCAACAGGCTGCACACTAAAATAATTTCCCCCAGTCAAAAGGAACGTGGCTTTCAAATATGCTTTGAAATTCCACACACTTTGATATACATACAAAGTACTTTTAGCATTTGCAGAATATTTTAATTGGCTTTGTAGCACAACAGATGATTTCACTAATTCAGAAAAAAAAGTTGTGCTTTTAAAGTTACACTTCCAATCTCTAGAACAAGGTTAATGCAATTTTTTTTCCCTAATGCTAAGATTCAAGGTACTCCGGATGGCATTAATAAGATCTGTGTAGATTATAATTACGCTACCTGTACTTTTCTTCACGCTGCTTCAAGAAACCTAGCAATAGAAACAGCCACATTCATTCTGGGAGTATTTTTGATATGAAACAAGGTGAAAGGAGGACAAGCACTTGATACACTTTCATAAGATAGAATCTACTTCATGCAGGAGTCTAAATGTCAGACAAACAATCCATAATCAGCCCAATAGCAGTTGGAAGGTTAATGCAGCTCTGTATATGCCAGTTTGCCTCTTCCACTTCATTAAAAAGTTGGATGCCTACTCACCAGTTTCCTGGGGGAAAGATGTTCCTCCATAAGCAGCTCTCCATCATCTTTAATCAGCGGACTGGGATTTTGGTTGCCTCGCCAATTCAAATCAGTCATCTGGACTCCAGATGAGCCCGGATGAGAAACTCTGTCAGGATTCCACTTCAGGTCCATCTCAACACGCTTTGAACAAAAGGATAACAAGCAGTCTGATTTTTTTACCCATATTTATTATTTTCCCTTTAGTAAAATCTATTTTGACTCCCATTACAAGATAGCAAATGCCCATGGAGATCCAGGTTTCTTTAATCAGAACCCAAAGCAATGTGTCATGTAACATATATTCTTCCTTTTCTTCACCCTCAAGAGCTATCAGTCCCACACCTCACTCAGCTTTAAGTGTAGGCTTTTACAGCAAACTATTGTTTGCAGTTATACAAAAAGCTAGGCATACCCATAACTCTGTAAAAGGATGTTAGATGAGAACAAACAACTCAGGACACTAGCCCTTTTCAGTCTTCTCACTATTCCACTCACCTTTCTCCAGTGGCAACGAATTTCCCATCCACATGGGCCTCCTACCTACCCATTCACTCCTGAGAAACATGAACAGCACTCAGCAAAACTCTGCTGGACTCCAGCAAGTGCCAGTACCAAGACACGCCACCATTTCTCTCCAGCACTTTGATCTCTGCCTGCAGGCAGCATGGACAGAAGCTGTCTGTATTGCTGTCCTAAATTAAATATACCTGCACTGTCACTGGCTCTAGGCCAGGCAGGCTATGGCTGCTGACTTCTCATTTTTAAGACAGTCTTGGAGAAAATCAATGTAAAATACAATTTAAACAAAACTGTGTATGCTTCAAGTGAGGAGTGAAATCCAAAGTTGGAAGAAGAAGCACTTCAAACGTGTTCATTCTTCAATTCCCAAAGCTATTACTTTCACAGAAATATTAGCAATTAACTTTGAAATATGAGAGTAAGCATATGTACACTTGTTAGAGGCAAAAAGCAATTGGTTGTTCCCGAATGGTACAATCACTACTATGATTTATAAAGCTATTTACTATTACTTGGCAGCAAGGAGGTATCACAGCTGGAAACACTGCTGTAACAACAAAAGGCTAGACTAGAGAAAAGCCGTCTTGCTCTGCTAAAGGGACACCTGCAGGTTTGTTCTGTTCTCCACTGTGAAGCAATACTTAGCCTTAGCGCTGGAAAAGTAATTAAATGATCAAGCTAATCATAACTGGCTGACAAAGCTTCAGTGGTGGCCAAGACCTGAGAATTACCACCTTCCTTCCCCCTCATACTAATAAACAGTTAAACACAGGAGTAATTTCTGTTAGGATGAATAGAAGTTCTCACTGCTCAGCTAGTCGCCTCTGCTTGAGAGGACTGTCTTGTTAGTAGGTGAGAGAGGTTTAGATCGAAGAGACTTCTTGCTCTGACTACTCATGTCCAGTCAAAATTCTTCACTTGCACAAGAAAAAGAAATTCAAAGGACTCAGTACTGTCAGCAAAAACAGCAGCCCTTATTAAAAGAAAAACAGCAACGAAAAATTAACGATCCACCAAATCTCTCTGCAGAATCTCCTAGGATTAGAAAGGGAGGAACCAAACCCTCAGACTCCTAAGTGCTCCTTTCATACATTCATCAGGGGAGAGGAAGCCCACAGAAAGCAAAAATTATATTTTCAGATCACTGCACGTACCTGGCAAGCATTCCTACAGAAGCTGACTTCTCAAATGTGCTACATCTAAGCCACAGCAATATTCAATGCTTAAAAATCATATTCAAGAACAAATTCTTCAGAGACACACACCTCCTTTCAATCTTTCTTACTGGATTATAAAACAACCACCATAAGCGAATTGAGCAGTGATATTTGCAGCTTCTACTCAGCATACCTATAGTAGTATAAGGACAACTTCCATATTTTCATACTTCTGCCCATTAGGAGGGACCTCAAAAACACTATGTGTCTTATATTTTGAAAGAAAAGTTACAACCCATAAATTTCTATTACCTGTTTCTTTTTCCAAAGAATTCCAGAATTTCTCAGATTTTTCTCCTCTGCTTTCTTTAGAGCACGTCAGTATGATTTAGTCAGTAAGAGTTGCAATAGTCATCAGTTGTCCAAGGAAACTAAAGAATCTTCTGTGACAGCAAGATCTTCTGGTGTTGTCCTTATTTTCCTAAGAAGGAATTATTTTGGTCAATAACTGACTTGGAGTAGAATATCTGTCATATAAATTCTGGAATACTTTGCCAATTGCAGAAGATTTGTGTTGGATCATGTGCAAGTACTGGTGGTTCTTCCTAATTCAAGTGAGGATTGTTATTATCCAGAGATAATCCTGTATGTTACCAGAGCCAAGTGGAGCAATAGTTAGAGAACACTGATGTAACATGTGAGTGTAAAACATAATGAGATAATCGCAGGATTATGCAGATTTGGGCCACAAAGAGTTAAGACACTTGCATAAAACAAATTATTGTTCTCCCTCTATTGGTCCCTCGCTATTATGTTTCAGAATGTCCTCAAATCTTTGAAAAGTGTTGATACAGCACTTACTTTAGGTTGACAGGGAGATCAATTTATGGCTTAATATCCAAAGTAACGCTTTGTTTTATACTTCCTGCTATTGATCTGTTCTTGTAATTATTGTAACAGTAGATTAGTGAGGAGAAAAGTATTTTCATTACAAATTGCCAGGGATCAAGTTGAATTATTGTCAGCCATTTTTTAAATGCCTCCATCACTTCAAAACTTTCTCCAGAGAAGAAATAATCTTCTCCTGAATATGGATCAAAATATCATCCTCAAAATGAGGAATACAGAAAAGTAAAGACTGCAGGAATCATAGTGGTGAGGTGCCAATCTTACATAAAATCCAAAAGCCTCTGAAATCTCCAGCACTGTGCAGAAGCACAACACTTGTCTTCCTACAGATACAGAGGATATACTGCTCATTTTCATCAGGTCCACCTGACTTTCTGAGACAGGTAAAACCGCTCCAGTAAAGCCACCTCATCCACTCATTTATAATGCTAAAAACCAAATGAGAGACCTGTGACTCTGTCAAATGCATGGGAGAAGCAATCATTGACTCTAACTAGTGTTAGCCTCAGTGGGACAATTTACAGGGACTGGAAAGATCTTTTTGTCATTAAAGAGGTCTGAGAAGTCACGAACCTGAAGATTTCCTCCATGGGGAAGATGGTTGCATTGGATATGTATTGGATGTATGAGCTGAATGGAATGACCATTCCTGCAAGACTTCGTGAGACCAGCAAGGATGGAAGCTAACTGCACCTAGTACAAACCTTCAACAAATTCAGTGGGACAGCAAAGCAATACCAGTAAGTAGATGAGCTTCAGGGAAAGAGAAAATGGACAAAAAATAATGGAGTTTTGTCCTGCATGTGAACACTGAGAAGAGTAAAATCATGAAAGAAACAAAAGAATTTGTTTTTGCAGGATTTGCATCAAAGGCATTAACTTAACAGGCTCTTACATATCTGGATAACTAGAAGCAGATAATAATTGAATGCAGGAGAAATTAATGACCAGAGCAGTAACATGGAAGATCTTGAATTCCACGAACTGTTAAGCTGACAACTTTCTCCACTGCTGCCACCCTCCTTACCAAAGTGAGTGTGCTTGATCATGGCAAGCTATTCAAATCTCAGGCATGTTGTGAAAGTCCATTAAAAACTGCAGGACATTTTAAACATATACAAATACCACTAATAAAGATCATTATTAAAATTTAATGATCCTTGCAACCACATGTTATTTGAAATCCCTGCAGAATACTGTAATTTGCCAGAAAGAAATTGGCAGAGAAGAGTTACTCGATGTTCTTAGGGTCTGACACTGGTAAAACTCCAAGATTTTACTTTCCTGCTACAAGATTTATTGAAGGGTCAATGGTAGGATTGTGTACTCTTCATTAAATATATATTAATACACATTTCAAATTCAGCAATCGCCACGAATGTCTGACTCAACATTAATTATGGCCTCTTAAGAGTGGGTAAGATCCTCTGAATTGTGTGACAAGGCATGTTTAAAAAGAAACAAACAAAATATCAAACAATGGTAATCAATCCAGATTTAGTCTAGGAAAGGCATATACCTCTATATATTAACATCCCATACAAAAAGGAATTTCTGCTCCCTCAGGCCAGCTTCTCAGCCAGCATCCTTTCCTGCTCTGTGGCTACTCATGCCTTCACTGGACAGGGAGGGTACCATTTCAGTGGGGGTTCTGCAATCTTTGGACCCTTATCTGTATCTCATCAGCCTAAAAGTTCTCTAGGAAAAAACATTTGAGAAGCACTGTGCTATGTATCCCTTCATGACAGGAAGCTTGCGCTGCAGACTTCCATTTCTCTTGTCTTGCACAATATAGTTTTTATTTGTTTAATTCAGAACCACAAATTACAGTAGTGCCCATACTGTTACCACAGACACAGAATGAAAACAAAGAATTCTCTGTTTACTGAGGATTTGACAAAAGGTTTGGTTTATAAGTCCCGAGGGAACTATGAGGGCCCTTTTAAGTGTAATTTTGCGCAAGTGCACTGCAGATAACCTCTTCTGGAAAATAACTGTTTGGGCAGCTGGAATTTACTATGATGTCATCAGGAAACTACTGTTACAATAATCCACCCATAATGGCAAAAACAGTTCCTGCAACATTTATGTAATATAAAGCATCTCGCAACACATCAGTCTATTTTAGCAGGTGCGACTTCCAAAAAGCTGAAAAATAAAACATCTGACCTGTTATTAACGTGAATTCTTTTCAGTGTATGACTGGACAGTATGATTCTAATCTTCTGTTTTTGTTAAGCAGAAGGAGGTAACAACTACTTCAGTTATACTACTTTAATATCATGGGATCATGTAAACACTATAAAGAACATTCATAAATATTCCAGTTGTGTGCCCCACTAAGAAAAAAAGCTTTTAAGAGAATGCTGAAATATCAAGATATCAATATCCAATTTAATATAAATAAAAATTCACTGACATTAAAGACACCGAATGACTTGAATGCTCACAAGGATTGTTTTGTGTAAGTGTTCAGTCAATTTAAAGCCTTGGGTCGAGCACCCAAATTTACAGATAAAGCAAGTGCATTGATTTGTCTCATTTGTTTACCTTCCTTATTTGTGGTTTTACAAGCTGCAAGAGCCCATGACAGTCCTCTGCTACTGCATGTAAATCCTGCTCTACAATTACCATGACCACGGTAGGTAATTTTCAGGACTTATGTTGCACAGAGTCTTCAGGGTAAGTTCTTGGGAGCTTCGTGGACTTTGTATTACCCCCATGCACAGAGTTGAGTTCAAACTGTGCTGTCACCCAAAGCAGCAGTGATCCCAGAGAAAAAATGCGTGCTACAAACCCAGACTAGGTTTGAGCCAACCCTGCTGAGATTAAAAAATGCCTAATATTCTGTAAAAACATTGCAGTAATAAATAAAAAGGCAATGCACTTCAATGTCACCTGTTTCTTCTTTATATATCTACAAATTGCATGTATTAAATTGCATAATTACAATTGCATGTATAATACTTTCCCAGATCCTGCTGAGAAGGTTGTAGAGTAATGAGAAATGTTTTATCATATGTGCTGGAAATGCCTCTATATCAAATCATTCTGCAGCTAGCTTGTCAAATTGTTACGGAAACCTTCCTGTCTGACCATCCAGGAGCCACTCTGTCAGTCACACTCCCACCACCCCAGACTTTCACTGCTGGGACCGAAGCTCCTTCACAGGGGTGGCTCCAGTGACCCGATGGGTGCCACACTCGACTCCCTGCACACCCCACACTCACAGTCAGACAAGTTTTCCTTACCACCTCGACCCTGGGTTTCCCACTGCAGAATCTCAGATGTCTGGTTACTTTGAGTAATTTAATTACTCAATGCAAAACCAGCTCGAGCTGGTGCCTCCAGGGAGGGACCCCCAACAAAGGAATCCCTGGCATTTTGTACCCTCACAGTCTGTGCATCCAACCTGTTCCTCACACGCTCATCATGTCCCTTACACACGCCTCTTGGTCCAGTGGTGATTTTGAAGTATCCACTATTTAGAAGCATTTCCAGATTCCAGCTAAGAAAAGGACAGTAAAAATGGACTTTTTTTTCCAGGTACTGTTGCATTGCATTTATGAGCCTTTTGAAATACAAACTTCTGTGCAGGATGAAATGCATCATATATGGCATTTCTGAGTTTCAACGTGCTCTGGTTGTCCTCAAACAATTTTCAGTCCATTTTGTTTGGTAATTAAGCTAATTGAAGCAAGAGATTACAAGCCCTGCAAAGCCATTTGAAGAGCAGCTGCAATGTTTCTGATTTCCAATGTGTTGCTCACATGGGACAGATTGTATAAAAAGAGACAGATTTTAGCTGAACTTGTAGAAAAATACTAAACAGTGGAAGATGCTGCAGGAGCTTATTTAGTAACAGACATTCCCAAAATTTTAGCAAGAGCAGAAAACTCACTGTGAAAAGGACCTTGCATAATCAATTTAGGTTACTGATGAAGATGCATTATAACTGTCCTGCTGGGTCAAGACAGATCTCCAACTAACTACTGTAGTCAGAAATAGATCCTTTAAAAACAATATCAGAAGTAGGGGTAGTCCAAAGTGGTCTTTCCCCCGGCATATGGCCGTAATTTCTGGCAATCAACTGCTCAGTATCTTCACAATTCCAAAGGTGGTGTGTTCAACAGCTGGGGAGGTATACAGGGAGGCAATTATTTATCATGTGTTGAGACATGACAAATAGTCATCCAGTGACTAAAGACAACACAGAAATTTTATCAGGAAGCAGTTTTTAAAAAGGAGAAAGTGCATTTTTGCACTGTATTTATTTGAATTGTGGAAGACACTGGCATAGGTTGTTGTGGAGGCTAAAATTAGAAATTAGGTCAAAAGCAGTTAGAATTATGGAGGACACATCCCACTGTCCATGCCATTCATTAAATTATAGCTTTTTTTCCCCATCTCATTTTTCATCTCCTCTTCTATCTGAAGTATTTCATGGAATCTATTTCAGTTCTGCCATTTACCCTCCAAGATGATCAGTATTGGACGTAAGTTGAAAGATGTGGCCACAGAGACAGTACCTGATTTTCCACTGTTTTCAATTCCTTTACTCAGAAGTTTTAACACTGTCTATTTGACCAGCTGCAAGATGATATTTTCAGAGAACAATCACAACAGCTAAATGCTCTTTCTGAAGTAACAATAATTTACTTAAAGCCCTTCATTCTATATATGTTTCTTTTCTTCACGTTCATCACTTTGAACTTGGGTGGATATTCTATTAAAATAAAGCAAAACGACACCCAACCACTACATATGCTAGTAACATTAAAAAAATGAAAACCAAAGTAGTTTTAGAACTCCATTATAAAAATTAAAACTTAAGATGCAAAAAATGTAAAATAAACAGCCAGGGGGTTTTTATACTTCAAATACTGCTTCCTGATTTGAGAAGCTACAGTCAAAGGAATGCATGCTTTCTGACATTTTTTTTAAAATATCAGATAATGCTTCTTTGAACTGGCCAGGGTCCACAATCTTTTCCTTTTAATACAGATACATTAGTATTTACTATGTCTGCCATGGCAAATCTGGTCTTTTGATTTGTATTATAGCAAGTACTTGTGGCCTTACTAATATAAGTTTGGTTCAAATCCTTTTTCAAGCCCACATGTGAATCTGTAGAAGGTATAAAAACACTAACCATTTTACCAGCAAATTAAAATTATGCAGATGTACCTAAATAATTAATTTCTGTGAAAAGCTCATGAATTTTCTGATTTAAAAAATAACCTCTTCATAATTCCTCATAAATAAATATTAAGCCATTCCCATTAGTGACAAATGTAGCAATCCCAAATTTATGGCATATCACATAATGTTACTATTTTGCAGCACTAACTTTTATACTACTTCAAACTCTGGGAATAAATGTGATTTCTTTAACTGTTTCCCCCGAGGAACTTCAGTTTGAAAAGCACATGCATCATCATAATCATACATAGTAATATCACTCCAGTCCACTGTTAAACTTGCATCTGGTCTCACATATAATCTGAATCCTGCTTTTATATAGGATCAGGTCCCTTGAACTGTGTAAGAACAGGCTGATGGCAGGCCAGGCCATGGGCAGAGCCTGTTCTCTCTTTTATTGACAGTAGCGTATGACCAACAAATTGAGCTGCCCATAGGCAGATGCATCCATATATCAATGCCTTGAGAGGTCAGACCCAGAGAAGTCTTGTAATTCTCAGTGTTAAAGTCAAGAGAAAGAACACAAAGATCAGAAAAAAACTCACTGCCATCCCCAAAACAAAACCTGTTAATGACAGCAACTCTGAGATTTGACATGCCTGAATGCTGCATTTTTAATCCAAGTTCTTCAGGCAAACTCAAAACCAGACAAAATAACATGATGCAAAGTAATGAAATTAAATGGGAGAGTATTTTAAAAAAAGTTCTGAAACATTTTCAGTAATTTGCACATTTGAAATTATTTTACCTTTTCTTCCAGTGCCACTGGTGTTCTGCATCATTTCGCATCCCCCTTCTACAGACATCTTAATTTAGTTGTCCCAGCTGTTCATCTCCATTTATCTTGAATTACAGGTGCTCATAGTGCAATTTGTTATTTAACTGCTCCATGTCCTGCTAAAACAACAGTTAGGAATACAATCTTCAAGAGAATAAAACTAAAACAAACCCAAGAAATTCTGAGCATTTCACAATTAATAACAAAAAGTATTTTGTCCACTGTAGCAGCAGAAGTCCACACTCAAAAGGGTTTAAAAGTATAACAGGATATGAAGTAGTAGAGCCTAGAAGAGCTTAATGAAAGTATAACTGAATACAGTTCCCAAGCAGATCACGAAAAGGTGGGGGATTTGATATGGCAGAATCTACATATTTGAAGAAAAAAAAAAGTTATTTACTGAACAAAAAGAACAGTCATTTCCTAGGTGGTAGAAGTAAGTTGAATGTGTGTTAGAGAAAACATTGCCATTGGGGTAGCATGGGATAAAAGGTTAAAGTTGACATTTAATATATTTAATATATTTCACTGTCAGAAAACATTGCCTTGTAAAAGCAGTCCGAAAGGAAAATAGTAGGCAAGCATGAAAATCATTATCAGGAATCAACAACTACAGAAGACAGGTGCAGAGCAAGGATAGCACAGGCCTCACATACAGGCCACAGGGAGAGCTGAAGATATCCAATTAACTAATTACTGTCTGCTAAAAACTATGAGTAGGCAATATGAGTCTTGCTGACAGCAGGTACATCCCCAAAACATCCTAGATGCCACAGAGGGCTGGTCAAGGACCACACCTAGCCCTTTCTGCAAGAAGTTAAACAAAACTTAAAGCCTGTAAGCTCGGCACTGCAAAGTCTCTTCAGCCCTTCAAGAGAAGCTGAGGAGGCAACACGGAGGAGCCACATTCTCTCAGCACAAAATACCTGGGGATACCCTCTAAAACTTGCACCTGCTGCCGAGGACTATTTATTCATCAACTTCTTTCTCCTCAGAGCTCCACCAAAACATAAAATTTAAACATGCTGTTAAACCAGATTTATTGCCAACACTGACATAAACAGAGACTTTCGGTCTCAGCCCTCAGATGCTTTCCACCCGTGCATAGGCTGGATTGCTACAGTGATGCACATGCTTTGGTGGGGTCTTCAAGCCCTGGGATGCACTGGAGGTGTCCCACACCAGCCAGCGTGTCCTGCTCCAGCCAGCTCTGCTAGTCCTGCGCACACTAGCCAGTATGTCCCGCAGTGACCACCGTGGTCACCACAACGGCCTTTGTTAACGTCCCTAAAACCCAGCTGCACAAGCCCTGGCTAAGGAGGGTAAGCCGGACTCCACCTTACTCCAGTCCCCACGCCCACCACACGACCCCAGACACCTCCGGGCTCCCACTGCTCCCTCCCTCCCACGGGCTAGAAGCACGACCCCTCCACACGGGCCTGCCTCCTGGTGGCGGGGCCGGGCCGGCTCCTACCTGTCGGCTGGGCCGCGGGGAGAACGGGAGAGGGCAGGAGGGAGACAACGGGAGCGCCCGCCCGTCGCCCGGCAACGCCCGCGGCCCCGGCACTTGGACCGGCCCCCGGCACTTGGACCGGCCCCCGGCACCGCCCATCCATCCTCCCTATCGCCGCCGGCCCCGCCCGCTCCCGGGAGAGCAGCCGGCATGGAGCAAGGGCATCCTTCCGATGGAGCAAGGGCATCCTTCCGAGGCACGAACGCTTCCCGGCTGGGACTAGCAGAGCAGGGTGCTTGCAGGGGGAAGAGTGGACATGCAAACAGCGGGAGCAAAGTGGGCAGAGCAGGGCTGGGCACGGCATCCCATTTTCACGGGACGGGAAATGCAGCAGGACCTTGTGTGGGATTTGGGTGGCAGGTGATCACACGGCTGCAGGAGTCAGTGTGACGGTAGGAGGGGTTGGGGACATCTCTGTTCCCAACAACATCCGAAACCTTCTTTGCTGTCTGATGAATAACTAATGACACCACTATGCACAAATGTGACTCCACATGCCTGCAGTGTGTTGAGGACCGAAAAATACAGCTTGTGGTGTGTAACAAGGCTGGTTTCACCAAATTATTTTGCATTTAAAAAAACCTAACAAACAAACAGATTAAAAGATTACATTTCCAGACCAGAGCTGACATCAGATTAGACACTTAAGAATTAAGTTTATCATAATCTGGATCCAACGGACGTGGTTCAACTTTTATTGGTGACATGATCAAACATCTCTGTCAGTGGAGGAGTGCAACCCCAGCGCAGCTCTGTGAGCAGCAATGTGCTATTCTTTCACCATTCACCATCTCCTGGTTGGAGATTGCCACAGCATCATCATATTCCTTTTTCACTATTCAACCCCAACATGAATTGAATCATAGAATGGCCTGGGTTGGAAGAAACCTTAAAAATCATCTAGTTCCAACACTCTTGCCATGGGGAGGGACACCTCCTTCTAGACCAAGTTGCTCAATGCCCCATCCAATCTGGCTTTGAAAAAAGTACTTACTAATTTCTGGGGGAAATTTTCTGGGACATGAGAAATTCAGAGTTCAGGATTACCTTCCTGTGGTTTAATGAGTTACCATGCACATGCACAGCCATCTGAACTGACCACGTTAATGGCCTTTCCATTCTAAACCAAACATGTTTGCTTTCCCTTAATATAATTTATTTTAAAAAGCAAGGGACTAAAGCACAATGCAGTCAGTTTTCACAGCTCCACTGAGAGGCAGTAATTCATTAAACCAGGTTAATTTAATCATTGAGACTCATCTGTCAATAAATTAAATTTGCCTGTTTGAACACAGGCATCACCTGATCTTTTAGACTCATCACAATATATTTATTCAGAACATTGCTCTTACCATTCTCACTTGCACTTAGAAGAAATCCACATTTCCACATTTAGATATAGGATTCATAAATCAGGGACCTAGGAAAATGAGATTATACCCTCAGTGGTCCCACATCAAAAGCCTGCTTTTTCAGGGGCTTACATTCGGGATGGTACCAGGCATTTTCTAGGAAGCAGCCCTTAGCAGAGTTTCTCTTGAGGGCAGGAAGGTACGAGCTCTGGAGGGAACACACAGAGTCCTGCCTGCCATTTAGAAGAGGCTGGGGTTTTGCATACCCTAGCTGCATGCACTCACCCCCTCACACCTCTGGTATATACTGTACCTTTGTGAGGATGTTGGAGAGTAGCAGCTGCTGGTGGATTGCGTCGGCATTTCCTCTGCAACAACATTAAATTTACTCTAGCATTTGGAAAACACTTAGACCATAGGCCAGGAAATGTGTTGACTCCCCTCTTGCAGGGTCCGACGGTCAATTAACATCAGAGAAAACCACGAGGGGCCTGATTTTCCAAGGTGATGAATGCATTCAGCTCCACCTGGTGTCATTGCAATCCAGCTGCCCATCTTCACAGGAAGGAAGGCAATGGGCCTTGACGTGCTCCAGGAAGGTAGTGTGATTCATTGAAAACAATACTGAATCACGCATCTGCCCCTTGAATTTTATTCCCAGCTATGACATTTATTTTCTAGGTAGCTAGCTCAAGTCACCTTGACTCGCCTTCTCAACACACTGCTTCTTGGGATACACTTCCCAAAGATTATCTACAGAGTACATGTATTGTGTATGCACACATCTGCATGGTGGTTTTCTTCTTTTCCCTGCTTTGCTGGAGATAATCTTGTTATAGCCAATGCTGCCTGAACTACTTGAAACCAATCAAAGAAGAAATGCATCTTTCCATCACCGAGCAAGAGAAAAACGTGGCACAATTTCAGGGTAGATACAGAAGCTTTATGTCTGTCCTGTTCAGAGTTACTGTAATTGTGCTGGCATGATTCCCAGAGCTGAGCTAAGGTCAGTGAGAAACCTGTAAATTAATTACTGTGGAGCCGATGTGATCTCTATCCAGGAATCACACTGTACATTCATGAAGCTTTATAGGAAAGAAAAGTTATGTTTCAGTTTTGCCAAGAAATGTTTAAAATTTTAAAATCTTAATATTGACAATTAGCACACTCTGAACCTATTTGGAGATGTTGGACTCAATTCTGGTCTCACCATCATAGGAACTCCATAAAATGGGTTAGTCTGGATTAATTATATCGGTGCTACCCAAATGAACAGGAATTGGGTAAAGCCTTCTCTGAAACCGAGCCTGGATGAGCACTCTTTCCTTTGGGTGTCTTATCTTACAAAGAAGAGATTTGTCCATCCTTCTGGTTTTATCCAGTCACTGGCAACATCCAGTCAACCCAGTCTCTAATTAATATTATTGATTAATAGCTAATCACTGTTGCTACTTGCATTAATAGCTAATCGCTGTTGCTACTTGCATTATTAACATTTAGGAATCCCACTGTACTACAACCCAGAAACACAGAAGCAGAAAGGACTTTCTGGACAGAGGAAATAGTTTTCTGCTATTGCAGGTAACCACATCAGAGTCATTTAGATACCTGTCAGTGTCTTCCTCCCTATTCTGAAAGACTGGTCCAAAGCCTCTCTCTGAAGACTACAGACCTTCTAATTTATAGGCTAAAGTTATTTATTGCCAAACTATACCTACTCATTCTGCTACCATATTATTTTTCACCTTAAAATAACTCTTCCTCTCCGATGTTTGCACTCCTGATATATTTATAGGGCCCACTGTCATCTCCTTTCAACACTTCTTTTGCGGAGTCATACAAACCAAGCTCAAAATTTCTTGTCATTAAAGAAGGCTCAATTTTTTTTGGTATGTCCTGGGGTCACGTTATCAAGTTCATATCAAACTGGTTGCTCATAATCACTGACTATTAAGATGGGGTTCCTCTCTTTCTTTGTCCTCCCTGATTGTAAAGGCAAATGGAATGGAAGTTCCCACTGTAGTAAAAGGTTTTGTAAGTATGTGACCCTGCACTGTGTACCACTTCATTTTATTCAATTCCTATTACCCCATCCCCTTCTTCCTATCTTGCTTTGATGACATCCCTTAGTAATTAGCAAATGTTATAAGCACGCTTCTGTCTTTTCCAAATGGCGCTAACAGAAATTAAAATTAGTATTGTCCATAAGAACCTCCACTACAAACTATCTTTTTGCCTGACAGTTGTCCTTGCAGTTTGATCTCTCACCCCCATTAGCCAGCTCTCTAATCACTTTTTGTCTTGTGAGAATCCCTTTTCCAGTGCAACTACCAAATTCATAGAATCATAGAATAGTTTGAGTTGGAAGGGATCTTTTAAAGGTTATCTAGTTCGAGTAGATAATATAGATCAAGGATATTCATCCCCATTTTATACAACAAGACGAAAATCAAAACTAATTTGAGATTAAGTGGAGAATTCGTACTATGGCACTGCCACCCCCATCCAGACTGCAGCTCTGCTGGAAAATTCTCCCATCTTCTTGTATTGCACAATAAGGAGAACACTGACTACTTTGGCAATTCTTCTCTCAGTTAAGAACCAGCAACTACCATAGTATTTAAAAAAAAAAAAAATCAGCTCAGGTCAGCAGAAAGAGCTTTGAAGTCTCAACTGTGGCATTAACTTCATGATTTCATGTGAGTGAAGTCATTCTGTTCAGGAGATGATGTAAGAACAGTTTCAACCACAGCAAGTGTTTAGAACTTCATCCTTAGCATCGATGAATGAGGCTGGGAGGGAATAACAACTGATCCAAAGATCTGGAGGATGACAGGAGTCTGCGAATTGAATTTATTTTGCTGTCACTGCACCTGGCATGGAAAGAAAGGGCAATGAGAGAATCCAGTTAAAAAAACGTCTTCTCTGACTCAATGAATCTGGCCATTTGTTTTTGCTTCTTTTCACAGGCTTGTGTGCATTCATAAACTGCAATCAGAAAGGAAATCTTCATCAGGCAACATATGGCATTTTGTACAAAGCTGTATCTTTTCAAGCTGAACTAGACCTGTAAAAACTTTTGCTAGCAGTTTTTATAGAGTATTTTAACTCACACTGAAAGATGGGTGTTCATAGTTTTACTTTGCCCTTGCTTCTATGAACAAGTAAACCAAACTGCTGAAGTCACCAAAGTCGCACAGAAACCGTGCGTGACATCTGGGGGTCTGACCATGCACTTCAGGGGTCCTGAGCTAGGTGCTGAGTGACAGAACCTGTCTCCTCTCACTGTTGTATGCTCACTCAAGGAAAATGAACACTTTTCTTGGCTCAGTAGATTTTTGGGGTACTAAAAGGCAATAAAACCAGCAAAAGGCACCTTCTCCTGGTGAAGAGTCTCTTAGAGAAAAGGTAAGCTTAAGACAGGCTTCAGTTGTGTTGGGATATCTCATTAGCTTAAGCCCTAATTCAGCTCTGCTGGGAGAGAAGAACTCTGATGGAATTCCACTTATTTTCAGGCAATAGCAGGTACAGATGACACACCAGAGAGCTTTTTCCTTCCTTTGTACTATTGCTTTAGAAAAGCAGGCTTTGGTTCATGACCAAGTGATTCTACTCAGAAGTAGCTGCATTACTGTGCAGTCAAGATGATTGATTGGGATGAAAGACATGAGGTAGTAAAGGTGAGATAGGGCACTATATTAATATTTGAGCCACTGAAACAGAATTTCCTAAGTCCATAAGGGCTTATTTCCTAATTCTGTCTTAATTTTAATGAAAAGTTGTAAATAAATGAATAAATAAATAAATGTAAGACTTTTCTCCCTTCCCATTTTTACAGGAAAAAGGAAACAAAAGCTTTCTTGCCTGAAAAAAAAATTGAGAGCCAGAAAAATATGTTTGCACTCCCTTTTTTTAATAATTCCTGACTCAAGATGAATCAATGGTAACTTGAAATGCCTGTGTATAAATTATTACTGTTTTGTGTCTCTGTTCAAGGCCCTCTATCTTTCTCAGTTTCTTTTGGGTCAAACTATTTCCTGGTTTTGGAAAGCTCAAGGATGCTATCTGCACACATCTGCTTTTCCAGGGTATGGTATCCTGTCCTACTGTATGGGACAAATCCAAAGTTGCTCTACAGCTGCCAGACGGTAATTTTTACTAAAGAATTGGTAGGTATAAAACCTGACATTGTTACAACCATCGTACTACTACAGGGGTTTCATTCAGTCTAGGGGCATTACAGTGCTTGGTGTGGTAGAAATCCTCTGTAGGAGAAGGTCTTGCTGAGAGGTCTTAAAAATGGCAGGATTAAAAGAAAAATATAAATGGAAGAGCGTTGGCTATGGGACTAGTGCCCCTGGGACACAGAAGATCTCCTGATGATGCTATTTATAACCCACACCTGGTCCACATTGTTGGTGGTCCTTGCATTTCTTCTGGGATGAATTCCACAGTCAATGATTGAGTTACAAGTTTGTTTTCAACAATAAACTAAGAGGAAAATAAATTGATGTTAGAAAGGAATTAAGGTTCGATGACCTTCTCCACAGTTTTTCAGGAGCATCACTCGTTCTTTACATCACTTGTTGCAGTGTAAAGGAACCTGTGGCCCCACTATGCTTTTTAGGTCTGTTTTTCCAACTGAGCTTTTAAATTCATCCAGCTGTTAAATTCATCTAGTTGTCTTCAGACAGGGGAACCAACAGCTTTTCAATGTGTACTTGCTTTTGTGCCAATGCAAAGCCACGACAAAATGTTTCCAAATCAGAAAGGGATCTATTTATTTTCACTTCCCATCAGTGTAAGTGGCAAGATATGGTGTGAAGCAGTGGAGAAATTGGGGCTTAAAAAAAATTAATCAGGTCAAGGCACCAGTTTGCATGCTATTACACCACTAGTTTGCATATACTTTGCACAGTTCAAAGCTTACTCTGAATGCAACTCATGTACGCCAAGGCTTTCAGCCATCACAGCAACAGCACTGCTGTGAGCCACGCTACAGACAACAGCTCTGGCAAAAGTCCTTCACAAATCCCTGTCCAACAGGAGAGGAATAAGGTGGCTGGAGTGCAGTCTGCAGTGGTGGAGGGAGGAGATCAGCAGGTAGATAAGAGGTCAGGCGGTTCTGAAGACTGGAACAAACACTGCAAACCCACTGCATCCCTGTGCACAGCCATGTAATCCTAGGGCCAGTATTAGTAGCTTAGAAGACATGGCTCTCTGTCTTAACATGCTAAAAGCCAAAGTGCTCCTTATGCCTTAAGTGCCTTATGCACTCCCAATGCTCCCAGGGGTGTTTCAGTTCCATGGTGTACTAGGTGATTTGTGCTCGCTTCTGTCTCAGCATCAGTGAACGAACTGAGAAAAGGCAAAAATGGTCCTATCTGCTCTGTCAAAGGAACCCTTGACCCTACACATCTGCTTCTGCTGCAGGCAGTGTGGAGTTGAGTTCCGCAAATACTACACAGGAATGAAAAGTGATGCAACACACCACTGTACTGTACTGGATTTTCCTTAAAATGTAAGGGGCTCATGTAAGGAGCTATTCCATGAATAGCCTCTTCAGAAAGCCTTGGGATTCATCTGTATTTGGGTCATTGTCGTGTGTAACTTCCTCTAGACTACTGGAAGGAATCCTATCCTCACAGACAGGGAAGTAAGTTTCGCTCAAATGACAGGAGAGACCTGATTTCCTAATACTCTCTTTACAGTCCTGGCTCTGAATTTGCATAATGCATGCTTAGGAAAAGGACTATGTACTTACATTCCAGCAGCTAAGTTAGGTTAGTGATAAGAAGAGATGGATTATTGGTACACTTCTATACATTTTATGCACTGTCTAGAAGTTTCAGTAAAATTCAGCTTTATTACCTAACTCAGCATGCTGGCTGAGACCCAGACAGATGCTCAGGTAGTGTTTACAAGTATTAAAAACTATAAAACACATCCCAGGGCACACGAATCTCACACCTACCTCAAATGCCTTGCTTGACAGTTTGTTTTCAAGGCTGGATCTGTCAGCAGCCCCACTGGCTGGTGATGGCACATGGCAGCGAACATGGCATGTTGTTTTCTACCAGGGACTCCAGCTCTGCTTGTAGGCCAGCCCTTTGGCCATGAAAACCCACACTATATCACTGTATGCTTGCACCTTTGGCTCAGCACTCCATCCTAGTATCCTCTTTTCTTGTAACATCTTAGAAGAGACCCTGGGGTAAACCCTCATAGTGGCTTAATAGAAACTCCTAGTGCCAGAGCTGCATGGTGTGCATTTGGCTGAGCAAATCCCTTCAGCAGAAGACAGAAATTCAGAATAGGAATCCTCCTTTGACCACAAACTACTGTTATCTGTAGGAGTCATGATGCTCCTGTAGTACTGTGACTCACCTTCATCCACTTCCTATAGTCTGAGCAGACCTTTCATTCCCAGACTCGCCTACCATTGTTAGCAATGGAAATGGATTTTGACAATCTCTGTTTCAATTTGGATCTGAACTTTTGGAAAACATAAAGGTGGTAAAACCAGTGCTGGATTTGCACCTGGGCTTTTCCAATATGATGGGTTGCAGAGGCTTGATCAATTCAAAAATATTGCTTTGGTGGGATGAGCAGAAGTTCATCCATTGCACTGGCATTAAAATGACTCAACTCTGCACAGTGTTTGGCTCCTGCTATTTTGTAGCAGAGGCCAATGTAGATGCTTATGTCTAAAATACTACCAAGCAATGTGACAAAATGTGTTTCCCCCACGACCACTCCTGACACATCACCACTGTCGGAACCTGTCTTCCTTGGATACACACAAGCCTCCCCTCTTCTGTCCTGCACTGATCACTCCCTATGCCATGCTGGGGATGTGCTAACACAGGGACATTCATTAAAGACCATTCCCAGTAATCTTGGGTACCAAACACAGGCAGCTAAGTTATCATTTGATTACTCCCTGCAGTAACAAATCAGGTTACAAGTTAAGCTGGTGTTAAAAATACATTTCCTTCTCATCCTCCTTAGAAGTCAGTGGAAACATAAGTATCTAGCACTCAACTATATATTCACTGTTTACTGGTTAACTCCTGTTTTGTGGAAGGCAGATTTTTCAGGTGTAGTTCACAACTTCCTTTTCTAGAGAACTGAACAGCAAACAGCTGCCTACAGCTGTTTGCATAGGTCACTTCTTTCTTCCTTGACATACTTGCCTCACAACACAGGAGCAAGACACACAGCCCTTGGCAACCTGGAGAGTGAAATACAGAGATCTGGGTGCAGGTGGGCGAGTGGGGAAATAAATAAATAAATAACCAAACCATGGGCGTGATCTCAAACCTATTGAAGTTCAAGGAAGGGATTTCAAACTATATCTACTATGTAGCCTACAAAGAGGTGCCAAACTAACTCTAAGCTATTTGGCTTTTCAAAACCTCTGCAAAGACCATGCTTATAAAACAGTGTTGTGTTGACAACAACCGTTGTGATAACGCCTGGTCAGTGACCATTAAAATACAATCCTTGTTCCAGCAGCATGCTTGGCTGTAGCAAGAGTTCAGTGAAACTGTTGACTGCTGCATGTGATGAGTACAAGATCTTGAGACACGGAACAAACCCTGTTCGTTCCACAGTCAACATCCCAGCAAGGGCAGTTCCCACAT
This sequence comes from Manacus vitellinus, assembly GCF_001715985.3. Taxonomy (NCBI): domain Eukaryota; kingdom Metazoa; phylum Chordata; class Aves; order Passeriformes; family Pipridae; genus Manacus; species Manacus vitellinus. Next base: position 2,681,473 of record NW_021940681.1, on the reverse strand, counting down.
CACTACCATACCATGTACCTTCTTGTTTGTGATCGCACGCTTGAATTGCTTCCTCACTGTTTATACTATCTAGGAAATATGTTCAAGGAGTATCCTAGCACTCTAAACACAACTTTCTGATATGCCCAACTTTTAACCAAGATGTTAGACAAACAACTGCTGAGGAACACAGGTCCCTGTGACCACCCTACCCTGCTGCTAAGTCTGGAAGCCTTCCTGCTGTGTGGCATGGTGCATGGCCAACTCCCAGATACATGGGAACCAGGGCTGCTTCTTCTGAAGGCACACTCCTCATCAATGCAATAGACAGGACCAGGGAGCAGAATGGACAGAAGACTTGGGGGCTCTGATAGCTGATCAAGATAGCCAGGTACTAGGGCTAATGACAAAGCTCTGTCTGGATGGAGAGAGAAAGGAGAGAACATAAATTAAAAGCAGGAATTAGGCTGAGGAATATTTCAACTATGATCCCTGAAATGCCACAGGTAAGGAAAGATCTTAGAGTAGGAAATGTCTCCATCTTGAACACAGTAACACCTGAGTACCTTTCATCTAGCAATTTCATAAAACTGTTTATGAAGGAACTATATATCTTCTCTGCTGCAGCATAATATCTGCTTAAGCCTGACATTTTAAAATACCTCTGCCACATGGAGATGGGCAGGTGACTCAGTACAAACATGCAGATGCAGACCTCAGCTTGGCTCTTTCATAGGTGCTGTCATATCACAGTATGGCTTCTGAAATCAACAGCTATTACATGCTTCTGGAAAAAAGCATGCCAGCCAGAGGGCAAATCTGCCTGTATAGTCACTGCACCTGGCATTACAGCTTATGTTACCATCCACACTATCTATAGGTACCAACCATCTACGAATGGAGCAGCCCAGGGGCCTGGAACATCCCTGAGGAACTGTGGGCTCGGGATGGGACGTGCTGTTTGCTGCTGTACCAAAGCCAGCTGAATGATGTCTGAGAACAAGGTGCAATTTTTGTGTCAACAATGGGATCATTAATATGAGCGTCTGCAGGCTTCAAATCAAATCCCTTTCTTAGAACAATGCAAAGGGAGTAAGGAGGTATTTTTTGTTGAGCCTAAAGCTGAGCTCCCCTGCTCTGGACTGCAGCAAACAGACAGGGGTAAGTGCGTGCGGACAGAAAGGTCTTTGCTCTCTAAGCCTGCCTGGCTCCTTGCCCAAGCTTCAAATGCAGCCTGTGAGGGTTTGACTCGAGACAATTTGATGGATACTGTGTGGGTGCTGGAGGCAAGAGAAGCCAAGAAAATGAAATATATGTCTGTCAGTTGTTCTATTTCCTCAGATATCTAATGCAAACCCTTCACTTCTGGAAATAAACTCTGCATGCTGCTATAGATAGGGGGTGGATTTTAAGTGTGATACTGAGAAAAGGGTGCAACACATAAACCAAAACTGAAGAGTTTTTCATCTACAGATCCTGTTCCATTCATTACATGTGGTAATAACATCCATATGATGAATTAATTTTTTTCTGCAAACAGAAAATAGTAATCCCCATTAATCCCATTCTTTGACCTCCTCTGCAATATGCCTGAGCCTACTTGTACTGCTTTTACCTTTACCAAGTGCCTTAAGCCCTCTGAATTTTGATCATCGATTGCCTACAACTGCAGTGATTAAACTAAAGCCTGAGCCATCCCCATTACCAAAAGCTCACCACTCACCTTTTCTGCAAATCAGATTTCAACAGCATTCCTCTCCTATTCTCCCTTGTCTGGCTCTGACTGAAAAAGATATGCAGGATCATTTCCCAGGGTTAATTTTTAATCGTGTCCTCACTACTGCAGCGAATGAAGTAATTTATTATCCAGCAGGCAGCATGCTAACATACTAGGAAATAACAAATGCTAAAGGAGGTGACTCAGGCATAAGCAATCAGGTGGAGCTTTACATTCCCACCTGCTGGATGGCTCAGCACAAAGAGCCAAGCATGGCGTTTCAGTTTCAGCTTGCGTCTCCATCCAGGGGACACCTGGACTCAAGCCACACGGCCAGTGAGGTTTATTTGCTTCATAGTCATGTGCAAAGCATGTACATAAACAGAGGCTGTGCAGCCAGCCCTCCCTCTGCCTGGGTACTCTTTTCCTCTAATGAAGGAGGTTAGTATTCCTCCTAGGCGGTCATCCTTGCTGCAGGAATGTGTCAGCCCAGGCAGTTTGGCCCTAAATAACGTTTTGTGATCTCAGGCAGACTGAAGCACAGCTTATCCACCTGTAAAACAGGTTTAATGGTAGTTGGCTTTTTTCTAGAAAAGCTGGGAGGATTACTTCATGTCTGAGATCTCTAGATGAGAACTGCTTAGTGGCAGAGAGCTTTTTAAAATAACAGCTCAAAATTAGGTCCAGAGCAGGTTGGCAGCCCTGTGAGCAGGTAGAAACGACTACAGAAGCTGCACTGTTCTCGTCCCATTACCCAAGAGTCTCAGAAAGGCTGGGATGCAGATGATTCACAAACCAGAAAGTGCTTTCAAATTACTTATTAAGTAGGATTCATGTTGCTTTTACTGCTCTGGGATGCACAAGGTTCGGCTGCAGAACCTCTTTTGCCATCTCTTCAGAGTGAAATGTGATGGTAATGTAGAGTTCACTCACCCATGTATCTATCACAGTTGTATTTTTGCCTCCCAGAGTAGCCCAAAGACCACTGAAGAAGTACATGAATCTTTGCTGTATCTGCAGTAAGCTTTGGATCAGATCTTACTAAGCCAACAAGAATATGTGGCTAAACATGCTATAGCAAGTTCACCAGCATGTGCTGATCTTTGCAGGAGTGCTGGTCTAAGCGTGCTCCTGAAAACCAGGAAGATCTCGACTAAGGAGGCAATAGCTTCTTGCTTAGCCCTCACTGGAGCACACCAGTGCCGCTTAAATGGGGGAACAGAGCAGCTCTGAACCCATTCCCTCCCCAGTGCACTATTTCAGAGAACACAGAGAGAGGGTACTGTTTTACTCCTAATTCACTTTGTGATCACGTAAGTCCCCCAAATCCCACTGCCAGTAAGCTCCAATGATTAAACAGCTCACTGAAGGGAAACTATAGCTAACACCTTCTATCCCTATCAAAGCGTATTGCTAATGAGGACTGGGAAATCGCTCAGTGCTAATACAACATCTGTAGATTAACATAAGCTTACTCATGTTTTTACAGTTAATGGCTGAAATTCCATCAATCACTTGGATTCATGTAGCATTTAGGATCAGTGTTTTGGTACGTTAGCCTCAGTATTTCCCCAACTGAAGTCCGCTGACTGGAAGTGGAAAAGGCAAAGTCATGAGTCTGAAGCCAGGGAAGAAATCTGCAACATGTTGCTTTGGGCATCTCAGCTTAGGAATCTTGCAGGACGTCTGACTTCTGAAAGCCCTCAGAGAGTATCTGAGTGATTTGAACACACACACACACACACACACACACACACACACACACACACACACGTAGACACATCACTGCTCAGCTTGCAAACACCTGACAAGTTACCTTGAAACATGCAGTGGCCCACACCAGTCCTTCACAATGCAAGTGACTGCAGGTCCTCTTCTGCCTTTCACCTTCCCTGATGGAGAAGCACCAGAAGAAAGGGGATGACCAAACTGCACACACACAAAAAAAAAAAAAAAAAAAAAGATGCTGTGGCTTCATTGTGGGTAAGTGCTTTAATAAGGAAGGGGGTAGCTGCCAGCAAAAAGAGAATCTGTGTGAAATAGGTGTAGAAATACTCTAGAGAGATCAACTATGTCACCTCACTGACTGAAGGGACAATTTCTAACCCTATGTTGCTCTTGAAGGCATTTGTGTGGGAGGACTATGCTCTCACTTTTACTAGGGGTCTCTCACTATTCCAGACCGGATAGTGACACAAGAGCATAGCCTTACTGCTAAGGAGACCTTCCAATATCTCACATGAATCTCACTTGATGTGGCAATACCACTACCATCATAAGCTCACGGGGAGTTGTGTAACTCAGAAGCTCTAGCTCTGATGACTGTCTGAGCTGTACTGAAGCAGCTGTACTGAAGGAGAGTCTACCTTTGCTATAAATAACATGAAGGCTGAGGTCACCAATGGACTTTGTTACTGCAGCAGTGCGTATTTGAGGTAGTCACAGAAAGGGACGAAGGAGGAGCTGAAAACACTCCCCAGAAGCATCAGGAAGAGGCTGCCACAGAGGAAAACAGATGTCTGTAATGGAAAGGGAACAGATAAACTGGCTTTACTAAGGTATACAGGAGTAGAGTGTACGCTGGAGTGTCAAGAGCACCAAGAAGCAGAGAGATGCTGGGAATGCTGCATTCCATCCTCCTCTCCACTCAACTAGGTAGCTGCATTCTATGTGAGTACTGCTTTGCATCAGCTTTACTTGGTCACATAGGTAGGAACCAAGGTGCAGGGCAGCTCCTCACAGAATTAAAATCAGAATTTAGGGAAGGACTTGATAGAAGAGAAGAAAAAGCTCAGCAGCATGAGTTTGATGATGAGACGGAGGACTGCATGGCAGAGACAGTGTGCAGCCAGTACATTAAAAAGCAATCAAAGGAAAAGGAACCAGTAGTTTAACTGGATAAAGACAAATGTCTTTAATTCTATCTGCTTCTACCATGTGTGCATGCCTGAATCATGCTGCGTAACACTGCTTTGAAATTTCTGCAAGAAACAGATGTAGTTAGCAATTGTTCTTTGATGCTGAGGGGAAGAAAATCAGCATTAGCTCATGAAGAAGTAAGAAGACTATTTAAGAAAAGACTATGAATAATCTTAGTGTCTTCTCCAGGAGAACATGTGGGATAGTCTGAGATGTCAGTAAAAACTCATCTGGTACAGAGAGGCCTTGAACTACAAGATAAATCTGTTGCGCATCAGTGAACGCAGAAATGACACAGGGCGCAAGACATCCCTTAGCAACTCATCCCGTTTCCACTTTGGAAATCTGGCTCCTGCCAGCAAAAGTTACAGATGACCCAGAACATGGTAAGTGATCCCAACTGTCCCATAAAAAAATTGATAGCATGTAAGTTGCAAAGTGTTCAAACTTTTCTGTAGAGTTTGAAAAAGAAATCACATGGAGATTAAATATCGCAAGGGATTCTTAACAACAAATAAGGCTTTCAAATTCCAAAGATCTGAGTTACTGCTGTCTGAAGACAAAGGCAAAACCCCTCTCTCAGAGTGCAGTGATCTAAAGATCACACCAAGGGAATGATTGATGTTCCATTCAAGCTGACAGCTAACAAAAGTTCCTTTACATAAGCCAGCAAACCATTGCCAGGAAAATCAGTTTGGTTCCCAACATACATATTCCTTCATTACCAGGCCTCCTACCCTATATAACCCTTGCTGAGTTACAATGGCAGGCTCAGCAGAGAGTGGAAGGAGACACAGGACCTCACCAACCCTGGCAACTCTTGGTCAGGTGAGGGTATTTCATGAAAGAATCAGTGCCATCTCAGGCTCCAGACTCACCATGTGATCAGCTATAACTCCCTGAAAAGGCACAAAATGTCAAAGAGAACATTTGCTGGGAGCTTAAGCAAACACCCACAGGAACAAATGAGACACTACAGAGGGCAGTGTGCTTCAGGTCAGACTGAAACCAACAGGCAGTTGTAGAAAGAGACATTGCTTGTAAATACAGTCCCAGAGATCAAATCTGTATCTCATCTCTCCCACCTGACCACTCCTCCAGCAGAATCTGATGTCCAAACATCCCACTCAGGTGAGGGCCTCATGTTACCAACTATTGCATATCATGGCTAGGGAAAAGCCATTGTTGTCATTCCTATGGTCTCTCTACAAGGAGGTTGGCTGGGAAATGGCCAGCCTTGAACTATGTCTTTTTTTGTGTGTGTATTTGGGTTGTGGGTTTTATAGAAAAAAAGGAATCAGCAGCTGTCTGTATTTTTAAACTACAGAACATAGACCTCCTTCCACTTCCAAGCTCTGAGTACAAAGCCTTTCACTTCTGTGATTACAGAGCATCTCCTCTCTGCAAGTTTCTATTCTCAGTTTACAATTGATCAAATCTAACTGTTAGTAGAACTCATTTCAGTCAACAGGAATCTTTCCTCTCTCTAGCTTTGGTGGTACTTAGGCCAGGCACCTGGCAAGTTCCTGCCTTGCTTATTTCAAAAAGGAATCCATAAGAAAGATCCTGTCCTGGGTCAGATATCCCTCCAAAACTGATGATTTTGCTCTATTCACCCAGAATCTACTGCAACATTTCAAATGGTTTGGTTGAAAGAAGCCTGAGCACTCTTACTTAGTAGAATTTAATCCAATATTTATGCCATTATTTTGGCGATTAAAACCAAAGTGGTCCCACTCACTGCTTGGGTCACCTGAACCAATGGGGTGTTTTTGGAGATGATATAGAGGAAGATTTTATTGATTAATTGAGGGTTGATTAATTAATTGTTTTGTTTTGTTAATTGATTACTCCAGTAGATTTCTCCAGTTCAGTGTCTGTCTTAAAAAATCCTTTGACACGAGAACTGACTAGTCTTTTTTTTCCTCTGTGTGGTCTCTCAGTTATACTACTGCTTCCAAGTCTTAGGTATCTCCAAGAGTCCGAGGCCCTTGGAATGATGGTACACACTTGCAGAATTTCACGCTTGTGATCTGTCTTCTGGCTTGTCTCTTATGGTACAACCTGCAGTAAGGATTAGCCCGCAAACTCTCCAGTCTCTAGGGGACTGTGTTAAATCATAGTGTTGAACAGTTTAGCATGGTTTCTTTGAGATGACTTTCATTTGATAGTCTCATGGTTTCTTTGTGCTGCAGAAGACTCAGATTTTCCCCATAGTCTTTTTATAGTCAGTCACTCACAGTATAAGAATTGATTGTCAGGAGCGAGCTCTAGCTTTGCATGTCCACATAGATTTATCTGATACATTAAGAGTTTCTCTCAAAGGCTTCTTTCCAAGTCATGCTATTGTTGGGGCTTGTAATCTAGCAGTATTTTCTCTACAACCTCACCAGGAAGCTACAAGAGGATTGTCCATGACTCAGAATAATTTTACGTGTGAATTCAGCTAAGCCCCCAGGCAGCTCAAAAGGCTGGCCACTGTTTCTCAAGCCCTATACTACATCAACAGCATAAACTTCAACTGGGAGAGAGTGTTTTTAAAATAGAACAGGGAGCATACACTTCATTCCATCACACAGTTGGAGCTGTGTTACTTGTGGTTCATATCAGTAGTCTAGGGATTAAGAAACTTTCAGTTTTTCCTTCACTTTTCAAGACTATCCCACAGAAGACATCTTTTCTAGCTCAGGAGCAAGGCAAACATTTTCTGTATACCCGAGACCCACTTCGGATCTACAAATGAGTCAATCTTCAGCCCAGGAATCCAGCACTAGTTCCACTGGATTCTGTGACTATTTGTGCATAGAAGAGTTTTCAAAATTGTCCTCCTCTGAGCCAACAAAACTCAGGTTTGATTTTCTCCCACAGTGGTAATATGAGTGTTTCCCCTCTCTGCCCTAAGCTGATACCCTTTACCATTTCTAAATTCACTCACTAACCCAAGTAAAATGTGTAGCAATGAGACTGCCCCTCCCAGGAGCAGTCCTGTAAAGAGCATGGGTTTGAACACAGACTTTGCAAGCCTATTCCATCCTCTGTCCCAGGTAACTCCAAAATACTCATAGATCTGCAGAGATTTGTTCCACCTTAAAAAACATAAAGAAAGGAGGAGGAGGGAAGAATGGAGATTGTCAGAGAATGCAAGCCAAATTAATTTCAGAGTTGGTTCATCCCTTCCCAGCATCTTCAGAGTTGCATCAGCTTGCTGCGGAAATGGATTTGGCTTTGTGTTTCTGAGAATCCAGACTTGTTTCAATTCTTCTGAACACTTCTTTCTTTCCTTCTGACTGCACTTCAGTTTTGATCCAAGTATCAGATAGGCCCACGAGACAGCTCACTTGCACTGAATCTAACACAAACTTCTACTGACAGATTCTGCTACCTAGATGATGCAGTGAACAAAATGGATAAGGTCAGCTTCTTTCCTTGTTATAGCAGCAGAGCACCTTGTGATAATAATTTTTTTTCTGTTTCATAAGCTGCTTGCCATGGCAAATTGCTTGGGTTACTCTGTCAGATACCAGAAGGAAACAATTTGCGTTCCCTAGAAAAATACAAATTTTAAAAGTTGATTGCATATTGGTTTGCTTCTTGCTATGACACTACTCATCCTCTAAGCTCAGGGAGAGATATGCAAGGAAAACAACCCAGTATGAGAAAAGGACTTGAAGGTTTCTTGGGTCTAATGTATCTGCAGAAGGACTAAACTAAAAACTCATGAAGAATATGGTACAATGGGAAAGCAAAACTCCCAGGGGTCTCTGTTTTCCTCAGTACGCTCTCAGAGATACTGTTAAAGAGATCACAATGATAGAGTCTTCCTTGCAAACACTTTTCAAGAAAGTTTCAGTTACACAGAAAAAGTTGTGCATCCAGGAAAATGGACTAGGGAGAGTTAAAAAAAAAACACACCAGAAAGAATCTGCATGATTAAAAGTCGGGGGAACTGGTAAATATGGTGAAGCAACAGGAGATTAAGAACAACAAAAGCAACTGACATCACTAATCTACCCTCTGTGTCTGCTGAGAACTGATATACCCTTCAGTATATAAAAAATATATGATGCATATCTGTAGGTATTCAAGTATGTATCCCTGTGAAGCTAGATTACTGTTACTGTTACTGAAGCTAGAAGATTACTGATTTTGATGATCACAAGAACTTTTTAGGGGTTTTTTTTAGGGAAAAAGAAAGAATAGTTCAAGTTGGCCATTGTCTGAGTGTTTCTATTAGAAATCACTCCAAAAAAGGCTATAATTTCAAATATGTCAGTGATAGCTTTGATCTGTAGCTGATGAGCAAGTTCAGTTGCTTACTAAGATTTTGGCATAAGTCTGTATGTCACAGAGTGGACTCCTAACCTTATGCCTTGTCTGTGATTTCCCTCTTGCAGAAGTTAGAGAGGGGGTGCAATATCAAGAAGTTATTTTTTGGGTCACAGCACCTACAAAAATGAGTGACATACTTCACAGACTGAATTTAGTGTTGGTACAAAAGGCACGCTGGGATAAGCATGTCTATGAGTTCTGGCCTCCCACCTGCAATTTACATGCAGTTTGGGGAAGACAATCAGGAAAAATTGAAGGCAGGGGAATGATGGAACTGCTTTTCAACCCCACTGCAGATCTGGTTTTCACAGTTTCACTGTGGCAGTAAGGACCTTCTGTATCTAAGATACTCTCCCTCTCCTTTTTATTGCTTCACATGCCAGTAGACCCAGTATTTGATTAGCCTTCCTCTCCTGTCAAGCAAGACTTACAGCAGTTAAGAGCACTGCAAGATTTCTAGAGAGCTGTACATTTCTCTTTGCCTGCCTTGAGGTTCACCATAGAACACTGCTGCCTGGTGGGGCAGCTGGAGGAGTTTGTTGCCAATCCAGCTGAAGTCACAACACGGGTTGAGTTAGCAGAGTAGTGTTAGTAGGCTGAACTAACTTCTTGCGGTGGCATTTGCACTGCTGTTGCTGTGGCACTGCATATCCCACGTTTAAAAATGAGGGTTCTGTCTTCCAGAGGCTTCAGACAAGCTGGACACTTTTCAAGAATTAAACTCAAGTTTAGAGAAAGGAAGAAAGAATCTGCTCATGCAGAACCATATTTTACATACAGAATGGGCTATAACCTCGGCAAATGTAAATCTGTGCTCTGACAAAAGCAATGGAGTTACACTGCTTTGCCAAAACTGAGGATCTTGTCCCAATATTTTGCTTTTTTATCAAAAAATAGAAAGAGGAAGAAGACACCTTTAAGTTAATATCACCCTCTGTGCCTTTGGAGGTTTGCATCATCACCCCTATGCGATTGTGTGGTTATGACTCACCAATAGGTGATTATGTCTCTGCTTCCAGCAGTCTGCAAACAAGTAGTCCTCAGGTATCTTATATCCTGATGTGATCTGGCAGTGAAGAATGAGCAAGTAAGAGGCAGTTTCAGTTCCATCTTCTGGTGTTTCTTGGTTCTTGTAGGTCACAGAGAAGCCCAAGAAGCATGAAACTGAGGTTCACCCACAAATGTGCCTATTTTACTATCTGTTTGGTTCTTGCTCCCTGAAAAGTTCTTCTGGGCCACCCAGGTACTGAAAAATATGAGCCTGCTTTCAGGGTGCTTCAAAAAGCAAGATTTGTGCATGCTCCAGTACCCTGCCTGCTCGTTAGGAACGGCTAAAACAAGACGAGACAGGTAGCACGGAGAGGCGGTGCACCGTGCGTGCATGTGTCTGCCTGTGAGGAAACCCATCACCTTTGTGTGTGCTGCTGCTTCTGCCCTTGGCTTGGTCAGGAGAGATGCTGTGTTTCTGTGAGCTGTGGTCCTTGCCTCTGTGGAGAACCGAGAGGTCATCCAGAACCAGGAGGGCTTGTTAGAAGCAGGGAAAGAGTTTAAGGTAGGTTAAAGCTTCAGCGTTTTTGTTTGGACCTGTCTGTTTGTGTGCTGGCTTTCAGAAAGTGCTCCGGCAGGTTTGTTTGTGCTGGTGCAACACATTTATGAGACCTGAGAAAACCTGCACAACCCTCTCAACGGGTATCCCTACAACATGTTTCATCTGCTCTCTCTACAAGCTTTGCAGGGCATGTGCTTTCCTTTTATTATGTGTCAAACGTAATATCTAGAACAATAGGTTTTAGATCCATTTTCAGATTACTAGATACTTTTGTAATGGAAACAATAAATTGTTTAAGTGTGCTTGAAACATTATGTCAGAGAGAACAGTGCTTTTCCAGTACCGCATACTTTGTTTGGCATCATATTCTGCATTTAAGCTTGATCACTTCTGCATGCTGCCGGATAACAAGGTGACTGTGCAATCTACTGTCCAGTTTCCAAAGTAATAGGGGAATCATGCTGCCTTATAGTAGAAAATCTGGTGTACCGTGACAGGAAACACTGCATTGACAGACCTAAATTCATGGCATGAAGCTTGAGTCCACCAAGATTTACTAGCTCTGATTGAGTAGTGCTCCTTGAGGGACCCAAACAGGATCAGACAGGAGCCTTCTGCCACGCTCGGACCTTCGTCTGTAACTCCAGTAATTCTGCTCAGGCAGTGCCTATCTCTGCTGCTAAGCCTAATTGGACCCCAGCTGTCTTACACAGAGCCAATTCAGGTGTATTTTCTTTTGCGGCCTCTCCAACTTGCTCTGGAATAATTTGGAGCCACCTATTTTTCTAGGCATTTCCAGGGGCCAGATAGGAGCACCCTGTGAGCCGAGTTTAGCCCAGCGGGTATTCAGCCGGGGGCCGTGACCGGCAATCAACGCTACCTCTCAGGGGTCTCCGGTCTTCCTCTCCAGAACGCCCCCGTGGGGCGCCGACAAAGGCAGCGCAGCCCCGGGTAGCCCCGCGGGGCGCGGGCGGCCGCCAGGCCTTCCCCTGACTCGGCTTGCAGGGAGCTCCCCGGAGGGGCCACCGGGGGCGGGGAGACGCAGGACGCGTCCTCGCGGGGCGGGACGCCGCGGTCCTGGAGGCTCCGGGGCCCGGGGGCGGCGGGGGGTGCACCGGCCGGGGGTTCACCCGCGGGGCGCGGCAGCACCGCCCCCCTTCGCCGCCGCCAACCGCCCAGGGACCGCCGCGCGCGCGGCGCGGCGGGCGGTGGCGGGCGGGTGAATTGACGGGCAGCTGCGGCCCACCCGGAGGGCGGGAGGCCGGCGGGGCGCCAATCCGGGGCGGGCGGGCGGGCGCCGAGCGGCGGGCGGGCGGGGCGCGGGCTGGGCGTGTAGCCGCGGCCGCCGGGGGGGCGCTCCCGCTCCGCTCCCCTCCCGCTCCCCCGCACGCACATTGTCCGGGCGGCGGCGGCGGCACAGTCGCCCCCGCGCCCCGTTGCCAATAGCGAGGCGGCGCGGCACAGCCGGGGGCGCCTCCACACCGCGGTGGAAACTTTCCCCTCCGCCGCCGGGCCGACGCGCGGTCTGAACGCCCCGGCGGAGAGGAAGACGGAGCGGAGGATCGCCCGCTTGGGGTGGGGGGAGCCGCCTGTCTAGATTTGGTTTATTCCTCTATTCGGAAGGGGAAAAAAGCAAATAATACCGTTTACCCGGCTCTTAAACTTCCGGCCGCCGCTCTCCAGGACGCGATTACCGCCCGGCGGGGGACGAGCCAGGTGAGTGACCGAGCCGCCGGGCTGGGGCTGGGGCTGGCATCGGGGATGGCGTGTCACGAGGACGCGCACGTCGCGAGGGAGGGGCAGCGCCCACCGGCGCGGCGGGGAAGGGGCGGCGCGCCGGCCGCCACCTGTTGCGGGGGGCTGTTCTCCCCACCCCCGGTAGTTTGTTAACCACTCGTGCTGCGGGGTGCCCGTCCGCCGTGCCGGCGGCGGCTGTGAGGAAGGAGTAGCCCTTGCCGGTTGAGCCAGGTGGCGGGGACCCACCTGTTCTCCTGGCCGCGCCATGACTCTGCTGCCTGGGCGCTGCCTGCCGACCCCAGCCCCGGCAGGCCGCCGAGGTAGGAGAGTGATGGGGTACTACCAATCCACAGCCTCTTCATCCTCTTTACACTCCTCCTGCCCTCCCCCTCCCAAGCTGCAACCCCTTTCCCTTTTCCCCCCTTGCCCTCCGGCTCCCCTCCACATCCCTTAGCTGCAGCCCTCTCCACCTGCTCTTTCTCGCGCCCCCAGTTTGCAGCCTCCTTCACCCACCTTTCCTCACCCCCTTGAATCCTCCACGCTGCTCCTGTCATGTGACTCCCCACTCTTTGCCCAAGTAGGTGCCTGCTGGGCTGCGGTACCCCCCAGGAGAGACCAGGTTCAGGGCAGTGCCAGGCGTCGGCAGGCCGGGGGCGAGGCGCGGAGGGGGCGCGCAGGTGGCGGAGGCGCAGGTATATATGTGCATCTGTGATGAAGTGAGCGAGGTCCCCGTTCTGTGAGCATGCGGCTCTGCGGAGCTGGTGACACTCCCTTCCTCCTAGAGACGCTCTCTGCCGGGGCTCTGCGGCGTTCCGAGGTTGCCTGCCTGCCGTGCCAGGGTGTCGCGAGGTCCGGGGGTGCAACGCCTTCGACCCAAGTGAAGGGGCATCTGAGAGCTTGCTTGGCCCGTATGGATCCTGTTTGGGGCTGTGTTTTAAATTGCCTTAAGCAGTGGAGCGTGTCTGGAGACAAAAGAGACAATGAGAAATCAGAGTGGACTGGTGAACTCTGGAGTGGCTGGAGAAATGCTTAGGACAGCTGGAAACAGGAGGACCGTGCATCAGGAATGGCTTGTTAAACCATTGCATGGCAAGTCAAGCCATTGACTATTTCAGTGTCCTAGGTTGGATGGTCACGTCTCTTTTAGCCTGTGACATGTCTGTTTTTACTCTGGTCTTTGATATGCAGAAGGGGTACAGACTCCTGGTGAGGCTGTGTCACGATGTACTCCAGTCTGGTTGGCGTGGGTAGGCTGTGCAGCTTGGAGCAGGAACTGGTTTTGAATGGAGGAAAGCACATGAGGTTTGGTGTGAGCTCAACTAAAGAGTTGCTGGAGTCAGAATTGGTAATATGTTTATTCTTCAGAGTATTTTGATTTTGCAGCTGGTGATTTGTGTGATTTCTGCAAGTGTTTGTAAGGCAACCGTGACTTTTAATGCATGTGTGTCCCCCCTCTGTGTGTCTGGCCCTTTCCTTGTCAAATGTTTTCCCTATGTGATTAATATTGTGCCAACTGCTTCATTTCAGCACTGGGGAGGCTGATGCTGATTGATTTCCTTGTTCAGTCTCCTTGGTGGGTCTGGAGGCTGATGGGTGTTATCACTGCAGAAAAGTCTGCTTTTGGGTGGGAGCTGTCAGCATGTCTTTTTTTTATCTCAGTGAACCTCTTATTTCTTTTAATTAAAAAGAGATGAAGTATACATGGTAATATCCTTCATGTTTACATAAAAATGATCTTGTAATTAGCAATAATTATCTCAGTTTGGGATATTGCTGTGATATTTAAATAGGACATATGACCTGAGGGGCACTTTTCTGGCCCCAGGGAGTTGCCCTTGGTATGGTTCTTTCCTGTGATGAGTTTGATTCTTGGCTGCTGTCAGTGGTGAAGGTAGAACAGCAGTGGGAGTACCCTCATGCTTCTCTCATGTCTGCCTAGAAAGCGATGGCCATGATTTCCTTATCAGATCTGGTGCTACTGCACAGGGCTCCCTGGCAGACCAGCCACCACATGCATGGAGATGGTCTGCCTTGATGGCTTTCACTCCGGGTCTGAGGATTCTCAAGGGGACCTTGCTATTGTCTTGGGGAAAGGAAAAAAAAAAAGGCTGAAAAATTGCCAGTTGACCTTTTTTTTCCTAGTTCTCCTAGGGAGATTTGGAAAAGTCTGCTGATAATGTGGGGAAAATTCCCTGTGAGATTAGAGGTCCTGAGGCATCCTTGTCCATGTAGCCATCTTTCACCTGACTTCCCTTTGCTTTAAGAGGAGCAGAGCTAAGCTCACAGATGTAAACATTTGCTTCCAGGCTGCATATGGCACCTGCTGCCTCCCCTCCTGCTACTGGTGCACCCCAAATTTACCTTCCTGCTAGGCTTGGAGAAAATACCAGGTTTTCTTGGGGTGAAAACCTTTATGGAGTAAGAAAAGTTGAATGCTGGGAAAATGTTCAACAAAATAAAATCCAAGACAAAAAGTGCTACCTGTAGAGAGGTGTTAGTCGTGGGAATGTGTTAAAGGGAAAAAGTAGGAATATCTCCTCTCCTGTCTTTCAAGATGTGTTATACAATATACTGTACTTTTTGTCAGTCTAGGAGAAGCAAAATGGTTGTGCTCCAAGGATTTTTATCTAACAGCAATTTATTACCAGCTTTCTATTTTAACATTTTTGACCTGTAAACTTAAAACCAGAGCTTATTAAGCAACAGATAAAAATGTTGAACGTATTTGAATTTTACGTGTATTAATCTAATAACGTATTTATGACATGATATTTGATCACCTTTATAGCTGGTTGACGACCAAAGCGTATTACTCAAATAAATTATTTGACAAATATAGATGAGATTAAACAAATTATCTTTTTGTCAGCTGCCATTCAACTGACCTGCCATGGAATGTTCCTTGTTCTCTTATCTTTCCCTTCCAGTTTTCACTCCACTTTTTCATGGTTTATCTTGTTCTGAACTGTCCTCGGTATCTGTTTCACTTACCTCTTTTGTGTCATGGTTTTCTGTTCATTCTTTCTTTTACCTCTCTATTGAACCTCTCTTTCCATGCTTTTTGAGTCTAAATTAGCCATTTTCCCTTTTCTTCTCTACCTTCCTGGTGGAGATTTTTATTGAACAGTTCATAGTCAGCTCAACTAAATTGGTATGTGTTTAAACCCATAAAAATGTAAAACTAAGCCCAGACTGTGTGTGAGTGTGAAGATGTTTGCTCAGTGGTAATGCTTCTCTGCCTCTCCCTAAGTTTTTTGGCTGTTGCAGGGTGTTCCTGCAATTCTGGAGGTTTTTCCCAGCTCTGGTTTTTGTTTATGCTCTCCTTATGCCTTTTTCAAACGTGAATTTGATTTTGTATCTTAAGAAAGAAACTGGGATCAAATGGCAGACCTTGTGTTGTTCATTGATTGTGTATCTGTATGCAACCTGCTTCCATCTGCTGTCTGACCAAACCCAGCTTTCCTGCTAGGCAGTTCTGCTTTCCTCCTGGCATCATCCTTCCTCCCTGCTGGGTTTACAGCCAGGAGGTGCCTTTCAATAGGGCAAAAGGAACAAGTGCTCTGAACGTTTTCTGACTTATCTGTTAGTTGCAGAGTCTGTATGACTGTCAGGTTGATGAGGGTAAGTGGCAAGAGGTTACTGTGCATGACCAAGCAGTCACAATATTCAATTTGATCTAGCATTCAAAGATTAAAGTCTCTTAAAAATGAAATTGCTGTATGGAGAAGACTTGAATTGTTTTAGGGTTTTGTTGTTTGTTTTTTTTTTTCCACGGATGAAATCTAGAGATGGGGAGGATATTTTTCAAAAACAACGGAAGGAATAGAAAACCTTGTATTTCAGGGGAGGAATTTTGCTATTCTTTGGCAATAAAGCACAGACAGTCCAGAGGAGCGTGATGGGAGTGCTCAGAGTGCGTGATTCGCCTCCACTGATGGTTGCAGTGATGTTGCAGCAGCAGATGACCTAAGCTGTGTATGTCATAGCTGTCTGCTTTAAGTACTCCGAGTTACGTGATGATGCCCTCTTGTACCCCTAAGGAAAGGTCTCTGCTGCTCCGAAGCTAACAGTTACACCTCTCCTCTATGTCTTCTGAGGCGTTTTGGATAACGAGTGCACTGACAGAGTGAGCAATCCAGGTGGTACATTGTTGCAAAGCAGAATTGATGGGGGAGGATGGAGCCAAGAGGAATATTCTTTTGCAGGTAATTATTTACTGCAGGGAGAGAGGGAAGCTGATGATGTTTGGTTTATAATTACAGATATCCAGAGGAAAATACTTCAAGACAATCTGTTTTATTCTATGTTTTGCTGCCTATTTCTCTATAACATGGGACCAGCACGATTTAATGATTGGCTTAGTAAAAGCGAAACTTCATTATCAACTTCTCATTGATGGAATATGGTTTTACAGCTTCCTATGTGTAATGCAAAATGATCTGAATGCTTACAGAGGGAATAGTCTTTCCATCTCACTGTCTTAATGCATGACCTGCCTGTGGTGCCCGTCTGCCAGCAATGTGGGCTCTTGGAACAGTTGATCTCTATAACTGAAAGATGACTTTGTGGTTAAAGTGCAGGATTGTGAACTGGGGAGTCCTGACCCCCCCCCCATCTGGTCTTGGATAAGCTATTTGCCTTATCTTACTGGACTCTCTTCTTTAGGAGTGATACTGACCCAGCACATATCCAGCCTGTCTGCTAAAAGGGTAGGATACCCTGGGTGAGAGGCCCTCTGATAATGTAGAGGTAGTGGCAGTCCGGGTACTTGTGTACTAACGTGCCAGGGGCCAAACTTTAAGTGGATTTTTCCTTTTGCATGGCTAAATGCATTACAGATCAGACTGCTTGTATGTAAGTTAAATTCAAGAGCTGGTGGAGCCGAGTTTAAATGTGTGTGTGTGGGAGCAATAATGTGACGAATACAAAAAAGAGACATTGCTGCAATGTCTCTGGGAAGATGCTTGTATGTCTTTTGCTTGTTTAGCATCCTTGAGAGAACAGCAGACGTGAGGGAGAAGCTGTGGCCTGTGAAACGAAGAGGATGTCTCGCTCTTACTGGGAGAAAAGATCTAAAAAGCCAGGGAGTAGGAGTGAAATGAGGGATGCAGGTGTGCACAGCGGGGGGTGCTCTGGGCTGCCCTGTTCTCACTGGGTAAGGCTCTGTGGGAGGAGAAGCAAGGAGGAGATGAGTGGAAAAAGGCATTGTGGAGGCTGCTGTTGTGCAGGGTGGTGTGTCAGCTATCCTGCTGATCTAGGCTGAACAGAGGCATGGATGGCTGGCAGTGGAAGTGCACAAGGTCGTCTTCCCTGAGAAAGGCAGACCACTCTCCAAAGGAGAGTCTGGCTAGCAAGTGCTTGTGCCTGAGGCAAATTGGGATCTTGTTCAGGGGCTTGCTGAGAAGCGAGCTCTGTTCATCAGTGGCTTGTTGGTGTAACAGGCAGCCATCGTGTAGGCCTGTTCCAGTGTTGTGTTGAGTGCTCTGATGCTCTGTGCTATCTTCAGCAGTTCTGTGGCTTACATCCAGCCCTATTCAGCCTGCTCCAAAATGTGTGTATAGAATAAGCTTGAATGTATGAAATTGGAGCCTGCAAATGATGGATTTTGTCCTAACCCAGCTAGCCACTGCAGCAGCCAGAGCAGTATTCCTGGTGTGGTACTAGGTCGTCTGTTTCTGTAGTGATTCTAGCATCTGTGCTCGTTCCCTGCTGCTGGCTTTGCATGAGATGCCAAGGAGCTTAATCTTATGTGGGGGGCTGGAATTCATCCTCCAGGAAAAGGAGAAGGCTGGGCTTGAGAAACCAGGCTTTGGTTGGTATGATAAATAGATAAACCAGTTGTTGACTATGTTAAGTAAATAAAGCATCACCACTTCTTGGAGGTAAATATGGGACCAGCCCCCGACTTGTATGTGTGCTAATCTTGTGATTAACTTTTTCACTGTCTCCCCTTGGATCTGTGTCTGTAGATGCAATGACTCCTTTTGAGTCCCACCATGCTAGGCTCCTGCTGTGAACAGCACAACTCTGTTGTAGAATACAGACCCAGCAAATGCTGGTGAAAGCAGGAGGTACCTCTTCCCTGTGTGTGTCTATGCACACTCCTTGCCTCTCCCCGTTGTGTGCAGAGGCTGAGTATATAACCTTACAATATAACCTTGATCATGCAAGATTTCTCCCAGTCTTGTTTCTCTCAGCCTTTTCCTGATTTGCATGATACTGTATGAGGCCAGCCAGCTTTTTCTGGAGGGTTTGTCCCACTTTCTACACAAGGCAGCCTTGGGTGAATGGTCTGCTCCCTGACCTTCTTCGATAGGCGTGTGCTGGCTTCTTGCTCCACTGGTGTGGGAGGGAGTACAAATGCTGGGGGGCTAGGCAGGGGGAGGACATTGCTGTGCTTGTTGGTGTCACCTCCCATCTGGCAGTCAGCTTAGCTGCTGATGGATGAGGAGATACACAGAAATCCCTGCTTCACTTTCTGCCTCATCGTTCTTCTAAGGAGTGTGGAGACTGAGAGCTGTACTGAAGTCTGTGAAGGTCAGAGCTGCTCTCTCTACTCCTCTAAGTACAAATGCGTGTCCTCTATTGTGCTGTACTTAGTTGCATCTGATGGCTCTGTAGCTATTGTGGTGTCGCCCATGAATTACCAAATATCAACATGTTGATTCTCAAAACATATGCACTGGAAAGAAATGACCACCATTACTGTGGTGAAGGTGAGAAATAGAGGTGTGATACAGTCAGACCTAGACCTGGAAAAGTGCTTCTACTCCTGCTTTTCCACAGAAACAAGAAGGCTGTGTGCTGGTGGGCTCATAGTCACAGAGGCATGTGCAGGGTCTCACCAGGTCTGTGGCAGAGTAGAGAGGTAGATGGATGAGGGTGGAAATCTTGTAGCTGATTCACAAGCAGGATGCATCCAGTACAATTGTATTATGGTTCCTTGTGCAGAAGGAATGAAAGCCACAATATTCATCCCAGAAAGTCACTGCAGAGGCAACATCAGAACTATTTCTGAGAGTGGCTGGCAAAGTTGACACAGATGTGTTGTCCAGTGCAGATAAGTTCTGTGTTCCCGTTCCTGTAATACACCTGATACTGAAGAATCAGTGGCTTTAGAGATGTTTTCAAGTGTGAGAACCATAGTTTTCTGAAAAAACTATCCTTTTATGTATCATTCTTGGTCATTCAGAGACCAGTGTTTCCACAAACTGTGGTAACATTGACCAAGACTTGAGGAGAACAAGAAGATGGAGCACAGAGGTAGGGCTGTGAGGAGCACAACCTGGATTCAGTGTGCAGATCATGATCTGCATGGGGTTATTGAGCGAATGTAAGGATAGACAGAATCCACTGGCATCAGACTGAGAGGTCCACCAGTGGCAATAGGTGACTGAGGATGGAGGGTGCTTTGGAACACACAAGGTTTTTAAACCACTGGCAGTGGTTATTTAGAGCTGCAGCAAAGTGTTTTTTTGTGGGCCTACCACTGCAGCTTGACTTTGACTTCCAAGAGATTGGTTTACTACCACTCCATCACAAACCACAGGATCTTAGGGCTGATCCTGTGTGGAGTTGTTGTCATATGCCCACCTCATCCCCATCCCTTCAGCGTGGGTCTAACAAGGCGGAACCTTGGCAGTGTGAGAGCGCTCCTCTCCTTGTGGCAGGCACAAGGAGGATACAAATAGGAGGAAAATGGCCTTCCTTGACTGATTGCAGCGGTGACTTTCAAGGTTTTGTTCCTGAGATCACTTCCTATTTGCCATCCCTGGCAAGAGTTTGGACAGTTGTCCTGCAAGGAGGAAAGCTGGGACTTTCAGACCCCATTTGCTCTCAACTAATAGTCATCTGATCCCCCAACTACTGCAAGATGTCCTCTGCTTCATATTCCTTCTGTGCTGAACACATTGATCTGTGTTCAGTAAACATCAGCTTACACCTCTGCTGTTCCTCTTTTTCTGCGGTGTATATCCAGGCACCCAGCCTTTTCCAATCTATGAAGTGTCCAGGCCTGCCTGCCCCTCATATCTGCTAGAAAGTGAAAAACTGCCAAGTATCTACCAGTGCCTACAGCCAGGGCATACACTGGGCAGGGAGAGGAGACACATTCTTATAACCTCTTGTTTTACAGCTGGGGAACTGAGGAATGGAAATTCACTTAAACAGGAGGAGCCTAGAGCAGAGCTGACAACAGAAATTGTTGTCCTAGTCTAGCACTTTGACTGCAAGGTCAGTTTCCCACTTCCTTGGGTAACTGATGAGTGTCAAAAGATTCAGCACCCAACTGTTGATGTGTTGCTAATCTGATTTTCTGATGACAGCAGTGCTTTCTTATCACAATGAACCCTGAGAAGGTGAGGGGTTGTTTCTTTTTACCATTTCAAGCAAGGGTGTCTTGACTGTTATTTTAATATTTTAGGTGTCTGGTCTTAGAATTGATGTGAGTGGAGGACTGGGATAGCAGTAATTTGCGTGTCACTCTCCCAGGCTGTAAGTGGGGCTTGTGTCTGTAGAAATTGATAGATACCCCATGGTAAAGCTGAATGTTGTGTTGTGGGTTGGAAAAATGGTAAGAAGATTTGGGTAGTTGAAAAGAGATGTTGGAGCCCTCTGTATGGGGATTGATTTAAAATCAGAGGGCTTTAGGATCTTAATTTCTGTTGGTGGCAGATGATTGCAAAATGAGCCATCTCCCTATTGGTCACCTGCATCAAGACACTTTTTTTGGAAAGATTTAAAAAAACATGATGCAGTTAATTGACAAGATCTTTGAGGTTAAAAAATAAAACAAACTTCCTGGGGGAAAAAAAAAGTAGGTTTCTTCAAGAAGCAAAAACCCTTTACTTTTTTTCAAAGCAGTTTCTGAAGCACCTAATCTAATCTTTCCAAAACAATTCTCTGACTGCCAGGGCTCGCATATTTTAAAAAATGGTGTAGAAAGAAATGTATAGTGACAGTTTAATTTGTTGCTGAAATATGGTCACCTCTGGGATAATTCAGAGCAACCACAGAGTGGATGATAAAACTGTTCAGGATGGGAGATGAGTAGAGGTAACTGAGATGAAACCACCAATGGAGAGTGCCCATGCAGAGGTATAATTCCTGGAATTTTGGTTTGTCTTCCTCCTTTGACTAGCAGAGCTGTAACCTGTTCACATATTCTGAACAGGGCAGTTGTTACTGAGTCCTTAATGTGACAGCAAGGGAGGTTTTTGTGGTGATTTCCCCAGGAAGGTGGTAGGGAAGAGCCTCTGGTATTAGACAGCTTTAGGGATGAAATGGATGCAGAAAAAAAGGTGGATGATTACAGCACATAAGGTACAGGTCCTTGGCTGGGGACTTGTAAAAGCCCAGGGTATCCAGCTGGATATTGTAGTCACCAATCCATAGATGCAAATTGAGCTGTATTATTGTAAAACTGGCCTGAAATTTTACTCTTTTAAGGAGAGAAGGTGGCAATTGCAGGGTGCTCTTGAGAAGGCAAAGGAAAGCCTTCCTTAATTTTAGTGGAAGATGTACAGTTTATAAAGAAAGATGTATGGAGTTGCTTATCTGAAGTGTGCTCCTTGTGAAGAGTGGGAAACTGAGTGCCTAGGAGAGGGATGGGCTTTTTCAGAGCATGCTGCTAAGCACATGCTTTTTTGGCAAGCCTTGCAATTGCATTGCAACAGGGTTATGAGGTCTTGTTCAAATTCTGCTGAAGTTGGTTGAACTACGATGACTGCAGTGATCATGGGATGGTGGGCAGTACAGCATCTCTCAGGTCAGTTCAGGTTTGCATCTCCTTTATTTCAAAGTCTGCACCTGGAATGAGTTTATTCAATTTGCAGCTTAGAGCAATTTAACAATAAATCCCAGAGGAAGAGAAAGAGGAAAAGAACACTACCAGCATAAGAAATCAAAATAATCAAATGGGTGGTGCTGTGGAACTGAGATGTGACTGGCAGGCGCTGTGTGGAGGTGGACAACCACCAGTCACACTTTCTCAGTATGGCTTCCTCTGCTGGGGCAATAGGAGCAAGTACCTGTTGGGATTAGGATGCAAAGAGATGGTGTTTAAAATCTGAGATACAAGCCTGCAGACTCAGTGACAGCTGAATGCTGGGGTGGAAGAAAAAGCTCTGCCACCAGTAAGTCACCCTTTCAGGGAGCTAAGTTGTACTTGTTTTCTTCTGAACTCTTCAGTTCAGTCCCACTGTGGGTGAATGTTGTGCAGTCTCTTCCGAGCTTGCTTTTTTGCCCCTATTCGATTTGAGGGCCCTTTGTAACAACTTATTCCTCATGCATCCTGTTGTCAAGGAAGTTATTCTGCCTGCAATCCTTGTCTGAGCTTAATTTTCTTATTTTCTGTAGCACCAGGGCTGATGGCTTCACAAATCTTAGAATAACTCCTCCATCTCTCCCCTGGCCAGCCTAGCAGCATGACAGCTCCATTTAATGTGTGCTGTCTGCTTTGGCTCTATGCCCCTAGACTCATTATTTTGCGGTTGTCTGCATCAAGCTCCAGTGTTGCCTGCCCCAAAGGATTGTATATCAGAAGTCATGAAAAAGAGACGAGTCCTTAAGGTTGCTCTGTAAATCCCAAGTCTCTCTGCTAGAAGAAATTGCAGTCTTGCTGCTCTGTCCTTTCCTTTCCCTTGTCCTTGCCCCAGCTCTGCTGCATAAGTGTATCCCTCCCTGCCTGACATGGTGCATGTTTTCATGGGCATGAAGTGAGCCTTGCAGGCTCTCTGGGCAATGCTGTTTTTATAGCACAAACTGTTTGGTGCCTGGGATGTTTTCCTTTCTTCACCTGCTAACACAGAGGCAGGTTGAAACCTGCAGCTGTGCCTTCTCTTCACCCGTCCCCCTAAATTATTTGGATCCACTTGGAGTATCTTTACAGGGAAAATATTGTGAAGCTTTCTTGCTTCAGGTAGATACTTCAGGGCATGAGCCTCTCATCTACCACTTGAAGTGTAGCATTACCTTTGGGCCTTAGGGACTGGAAGTGCTTTCATGTTAGGTGCAGAGTGAGATAGTCCCTCTCTGAAAGCTTACAAGTGAAGTGCAAGATGGGGAACATCAGAGTGCAATTCAGCTGTCCAGATACTGACATCTAACATCCCAGCTGCATACTGTCAGTCCCACTGTATAGGCAGTGGAGGAAATGAGCACTTTCATCTCATCGTAGTGCAGGTAGAGATCTGAAACAGGTCAGACAGATTGTGCCTGTCTCTGTTCATTGATGATAAAGCAGCTCTGGACGATGGGCTCTTATGTTGTAGGTGAGGTGAATCCCGCCTTGATTAGCTGCACTGAGCAGGTTGGGGTAGCACACAGAAGTGGCAAGACAGTGTTGAATGTAGTCAGTCCTTGTCTTAGCTGTGTGCTGTCTCATTTGGTAAACATGTGCGTCTTCCTTGGGTCAAGAAGCTATCCTTCATTTTCATTCCTTGCTGGCCAAGAGCTGGAGGGATGTCATCTAGACAGCAACTGGAAGACAGAGTTGCTCCTAGGTGCTCTCAGAGGTGCTCCTAGGACAGAGCTGCAAGCCTGTCCCAGCTCTGGACCAAGTGGCATTTTAGCCAAGTGAAGGCAGAAAGCGTAGGTAGGAATGGGACAGTTTTATCCCTGTTTCATCCTTTCATACTGAGGCCAAGCAGCTGCTAGCATAGGTCAGGGGTTATTCGGCTACTTCTCAGGAGCTCCTGACCTCCTGAATGTGCCCAAACAGGTATTGTATTGCTGTGGGGAAAGACATGAGACCTCTAAATCTGGAGCTGAGACAGTGGCATGGGACTTCAGATTGCAGAGTAACAGATGATATCAGCAGGAGCCCTGCAGTGCCTCAACAAGGGCTGCACACCTGGGTATTCCAGGCTTGGTGGGTAAAACCCCTTTCTGTTAGGGGAAAAAGAGCTTTTTTTCCTAACACCAAAGCACTGTTAAAATGTCATAGTTGGGCTTTGGGGATGATGGAGCTGGTTTCTCTGGATTTCTATCCCACTTGGCCAGAACCTTCATGGTTGCTCTGAAGATCCTGTCATTGTCTGCAGGGAGCAGGTTGGAGGAGCCCCAGAGCTGTTCTTGAAAGAACTGAAAAAACAAAGCTGAGCCAACTGGAAGGAATAAAGCCTGGTAGCCTGGGGAGGATTTTCTTGACTGACTGAGTTTCTCCTTTGATTTGGAGCACTTGTTCCATCATGCCTTTTGCTGGGGAAGAATTAGCCTGATGGCAGAAATGCAATACACTGGGCATTTTGGGAGCAAAAATCTGTCCACAGCAAGAGACCACAGATCTTGAACTCAGCCTTTGAGTCCCTGTGCTGGCAGCTGATTGCAAGACTGCTCAGTATGGGATGGTGCTGTGCCAGCATCTTTACCCTCATTCTTATGCCTTTGTCGTCAGCATGATTTAATGCTAGAACCCTGAAGAAAAAAAGAGTCAGTTTTATACCCCGATGTTGTTTGTTATTGATACTCATGCTATAATTCCCATCAGTTCAAACACCCATAAAATGATGGTTAGCTCTGAAGAGTCCCTGGAAGTCTCCTGTGTGCACTACAGACATTTCAAACTTACAATAGCAGGGAGTTTATCGGGGGAAATTTCTAGCTGGGCCTAGGTGGGAAATCCACATACTGCGCTACAGAAAAAAACCAAAAAAATACCTTATATTCCCTTAGATAGTGTACTTTCCTCACTTCACAATGCATCTTAATCTCTCCTTGCTATCTTTTCTGGCTACACATGTCCATGACAAGCTTTTGTACTTTTCATCTTGTGCTTCTAGGAAACAGAGAGGGCAAGTATGAAAACCATCAGGAGGCTTTTGATTCAGTAAGGAAGGTATATCAGGGCCTTGTAGTTAGGACCCACAACATGTGTTTTGCTCTGATACTTTCTTTACTTGTTGTCCTTTCCCTCTGAACTTTGGTACAATAAACGGTGTCTATGTTTGAAGAGCGTCCCAACAGAGAGGCACCTGGCACAGCATCTGGTCCTGGCAGCTTCTCTGCATTTCTGCTGCACGTGGCCTCTTGCCTGGTCAAAAGTGCATCGTCAGTGGCACCGAATGGCGAACGTGCGCCTGTCCCTTTTTCCTGCTCACCCAAGGTAATTCCTTCTGCTACTCCTTCTGTGTGGCAAAACAGGTTGCAAAGGCAGAGCTGCAATGCCTTGCTGTACTCTGTTATTCAGGTGCAAAACTCTGAGCCCCATCTGCAACAGTGGTATTGTGCCTAGGACTGGCTTTTTGCTGCAATCAACCTGCTGCTGGTTGGATGCACCCTGGCAAAACAGTGCTTTTTACTCGTTAATTTTTGCCACCAGCAGTACGCTGGTTGTCTTGTCAACAAGAGGTGGTTTGTAGGTCTCTGGAAGATTTGCAGCAGTGTCACTTGGCTGTTTGCTGTCCTGGTTGAACAGGCACACATACAGGTCTTTCAAAGCTGGTGGGAGAAACCAGGATCCATCCATTGATCCCTTTCACAAAGGTTTTGTAACAATATAACCTTCCTAACTAATTTTCCTAACTCCCTAATAACACGTGTATGTAACTAAATCTAGGAAGCCAGGGCTATATTGAGCCTTAGGCATGGGAAGTTGTGTAATACGATCAGGTTGCATATTGTGTCCAGGGCAGAGCCAACCGTATTGTACCAACAACTTCCTTAAGATTTTACCTTTAGAGTGGGAAGACAACTCCCAGCGCAGGGAACCCAGTTCTCCAGTAGTCCACCAAAGGCTGCTTTGGTTTCTAATTCAGCTCTGCAAATACTGTCTAGTGGCTTCAGACTGGGTATGAAGTCAGCTGGTATTATTTCCCCTGTGAAAGCTAAAGCGAGGGAGAGAAAACTGAAGCAGCTTGTCTTAGCCTGAGTCAGCACTGCAGAGTTGCAAGTGTGTTTCTGTAGAGCCTAGTGAAAGGTCCTTGCCTTATGTGTCTTGATATTTTGTTGGTTACACAACTTGCACATCCTATAGATGCAAATATTTTCCTGAGGTTGGCCCTGGTTGCCCAAGGAGGGTGTTTGCTCAGATTCTCATGCTTTGCAATTAATATGAGTTTGCAATTAATTTAAGCTTCTCAACTTCATATGAGAGAAAGAAAGGGAAGTCGTGCTAGGTGGTTTTGTTTGTTTGGGTTTTTTTTTTTCCCTCTCCTTGTTGTTCTTCACCAGCTGGCTACTTTGAAATGAGCATGTTGTGGTTTTTTGTTTTTTTTTTTCCTTAAGCAACAACGTGTCGCTGCAAATTCAGCTTTGGAGAGGTTGTGGGAGGTTTTGTCCGCTGGCATTGCAGCTGCTGCGGGCAAGGCACAGACAATACGTAGTCCTGCGGCTGCCCAGCCTGCAAGCTGGGTCTGGCTGAAGTGGATGCCAACCCAGCTGAGTGGCATGATCCTTCTTTCCCACTGAATTCCCACACTCGCTTGGCAGTGGCTGGGACATGCTAGTCCTGCCTTCCTCCGGGGTGTGCAAGAGCAGCCCAGTTCACACCATGGGATGCTGTCAAAGGAACCAGAACCTGGTGTGTTGCAAGTAAATATCTTTTCTCCACCTCATTTAGCTACAGCAGCGTTATCTCAAGAGGGCTGTATGAAGTGTGTTTGTCACTGACAAGGCACCGACACAGCTCATGGAAATATCTTGCACGTTCTCTCCTGAGCTAGTGGATGAAAATTGGCTACTTCAGAGGGTAAATTGCCTCCATATTAGTACACTTTCAAAAAAAGGTATCTAGTTGAGACCTAGAGAGCACACATCATCTTTAGGTACAGTGGCAAAACTTGGAGTAAACCTCATGAAGTCTGTGTTCATCGTGTTTTCCAAAACTTGCATTTTTATGTTTTGTGCTCTTCAAAAGCAACAATTCCTTTAGTGCTGTAGAATAAAGGAATCACTTGCTTAAAGTGGCATGGAGGAGTTGTCGCCCTATAAAACTCAGACTGGCCATCAGCTGTGTTTCACAGTCATGCTGTTGGCCAGTCATACTGGTGGAGTTTTCAGACCTTGCAGCCACTTTGAAGTCTTTTGGGGGGAAAAAGGCCAAATACATGAATTTTTGTGTCTGATCAGGGGTTTTGACCGCTAAGTCAGATTTCCTATCTGAGTTGACGTAATATGTCCTGAGTTTAATCAAAACTGTATGGAAGCAAGGGCAAATGAAACCTGTGGAATGGCAGCCACCACTTGGAACAGCTTCTTTGTGGAAGATCTCCATTTGAGTAAGAAATACTAACCTTAAATATACTTTTCATCAGTGCAGGTCTTGCACCCTCTCTGTCCTATCTTAGATGTACAGGTGAAAGGCAATAATTTTTATGTGGGGTGATAAAATATTTGTGATTAGTAGATCCTAGACTGTAATCAACCTTGGATGGAAGGAATTAATTTAGGATGGGGCAACCTTCACCACAAGTTTTTAAGAATAGATTATGAGGGTAAGTTGACAAATTCCAGCTTGTTGACAAATTCCATCTCTGAGCTCTTTGCTTTCATTGCTGTTGAAATATAAATTTTCCTCTTGTGTTAATTCACTGACACTCTTGCTACAGAACACTGCAGCATCGTTTTGCTTAAGTAGTGTTTCAGGTTAAAGTTGGCTGGTTTGGCATGTGAGGTGGTGGTTTTCTGTGGGATTTTTCTGTTTTTAAAAACAGCTTTTTGCAAACACCTGATTCATTTTTTTAAATTTAATTTTACCTTTTTAGTTGAAGTTTCTGTGTGGGAACAATGAGAGCTATGTAGGAATCATACCCACTACACCATGCTGTGGCCTTGAAGGTTCATTGTAGAGACACACATGGTCCTCAGGGAGTTGCTTTCTGAAAATAAGAGGATTTTAAGGGGGAAATCAAAAAGCATTTTACTTCTAGGTAGGTGGCAAATGATGTCTGAGAGTGAGAAACTGTTGTATGTGCCTTAGGAGCCCTGAGAAACAGCACTGGTGAGCTCTACTGCCCTCAGACAAAGAGGGAGGCTTTATCAGCACGTCACCCCTTCCCAAAATCTCACTGGTGGCTTGTTGCTCTGCCAGGCTCCTGTGAGAGCACATGATCACGTTTGAGACCTCACAATATTGGCAAGACTGTAAAAATTCAGAGTTTAAGCTTAATCTCTGAATGTATTCTAAGGAAAGAGAATTTTATTGTTCTGAGGATTTGAGGAGCTATGGACTCATGAAGTAGAGCCTCTGACTGCAGATACTGTGGTGGTTCTCTGCTCCCTGAAGGAAAAAAACCACCAAAGTACCATAACTCTGAAAGAGGTTCCTGTCCAAAAGTGACGATTTTCTGTAGTTATTCCTAGTGACTGTTTCCTCAGAGGGATAATTTTCCATAACTTATGCGCAATTTTTTAATCCAAGTTAAAGCCCACAAGACAGATGGGGTTGTGACAAGAGCCAGGAATTTTGCATCATCTTATTAGACTGGATCATCTTTAATAGTGCTGGTTCACATCACCTGTCCATTTTCTTGCTTGCTTTTTCCAGACTACTGGGGGAAGAAATAAAACCCCTAACAACCTTGTGACATTCAGCATTATTCATTCTTGCTGTCAGCAAAGGCACCATGGGCAAATGCTATGGCGTGTGGGTGAGCAGAATTGGAGAGGAACCTCAGACCATGTGTAGGACCAGGCTCCTACCACTTGAGCAGTGACTTCATTGCTGTTATAATTCGTATTTATAGTAGCATACCAAAAAAAGCCTCAAGGTGTGAAAAGAGATGCAGCCACCAGTATGAGCAAGCTGTGGTCTTTTGGTGCACAGTCCATCTCTATGTCCCACCAGCCCTGCCTGGAGCTGCTTTTAGTGGTATTTGCTGTAGCCCAAGAGGTAGTTGTGTGAGCTTTTTGGTGTCCTGAGGTCCAGCTTTCAACCCCCTTTCCAAACATCATGTCTTAAATGTCAGAGCTTCAGTTCTTGTGTCTTTGCTGGTACTTATGAGGGCAGATGCTGAACACAGGGGTGACTAATAGAAAAAAAGGTCAGGATTCATTTGCTGGGGGCTGATGGCAAAGGGTGGCAGCATGAAATACGCCCCGCAGTCAGTGATTTGCAAAGTGATGTAGGTCATATAACAGATCTTCCCCCCCCCCACACACTGTAGTAGCATACAGAAAATATAATAATTTGACTTTTAATAATAAAGTTGTGTTACTATACACTGGGGAATTGAAGGCAGATGCTTGGATTTTTCAGTGGGCTGAAGGGAGGTTCAGGTTTTGTTTTCTTTATTTATTATATTTTAAACCAAAACCAAAGAACTGAGTCAGCTTGATCTTTGCTGCTGCAGTTCCTCCACTGTGGTCCCAATGCATTGTCTAACAGATGCCTGTACCTCCAAAAGGCTGGATGAACCAGAGACTGGAGGCTTATTTTTGTCACTCCTGTTGCAGAAACTCCTTAGGAAGGTTCTGTGTATCTTAGTAGAGGGTTCTGGGAAGACACTCAGCTGGTGATCCCAGGAGCAAGTTCTCTGTGCCAGCACTCACCAGCACCATATGCAATTCCTCATGGCAGCCAGACGTCCAGGGAGGAGAAAAGTACCACCTTCTTCCTTGTTCTGCTTTATGATGGCTCAGTTTTATAGCTGCTCCGTAGGCACTCTCTTTGCCTCCCTGGCTTAATGAAGGTATATTTGTAGCTTTCACAGGTAATGTCAGTCTACCTTGCTACTGTCTCAAGATGCAGGGAGGGGTAAATGTTCCAGATTGGCTAAGGTTGAAAATTAAAATAGACCAAGTGAGGTCCTCAGCCAGTGTTGACTGTCTTGTCTTTAGTGGATTCAATGCAAGGACATTACTTTTTACCTTTTACTGAAGGTGAACCTTCAAGGTGAGATCTCAGTTTTGGGACTCGTGTTTGGTTCTTACTCCTTGTCTTGTTCTGTCCTCTTGCTTCCTTTGGTAAGCTATAAAAGCTTACACCTTATCCATATTGCACACAGATAATGTCTTAGGGCTGTCAGGAAAAGTCGCCTTTGAAGTTCTAGGTTTGCCTTTTGTGGTTATTTTTTTCAGGTCAAATACAGAACTGTTTGCATGAGCCTCATAAAGTCCAAGAATAAATCCAGTGAATGCCGCTGTGTTTCTTTTTTAAATGTCTCTGCAACATGTGCTTCCCCAGCAATGCAGAGTTGTGCTTGGGCAGCAGGATCAGAAGGTCTGAGAGGCTAGTTGGGAGATGTCTATACACCAGGAAAGAAAAAGGGAAGCCATATATACAGATATAAAAAGAAGTGATGTTTGTAGTTTGGGCATCTCCTGCTCTTCTTCTCTCCTTCCTTCCCATGACCTTTTCTTGCTGCTGTGTGGTATTTACCTGGGGACTTTGCTGAGCAGAGGTTGATCTGTGATGAAGGTCCATTGTCATGCCTGACAAAAGGATGCTTCAGCTAGAAGGACACCTGCAGGATTGTGTTGCCCTGTTTTACTTTTCCCAAGCAGTGACTCTTCCAGCTCATGCTGTGGATGTTTTGGGTTGTACTTTGTGTGTTCTCTTACTTTCTGTGCTCTCAGGAGAAACCAGGTGCTAAGAACAGGGTGTTGTGTGTGGTAGTTGTGTCTGGTCACCAGGTGCTTGCCATGGTAGTACCAACTGTGGGCAAGTGCTGGTCTCTGACTTTTCCTACTAAAGACATTCTCTCTCTAAAGATTTCAAGGTTTTCTTCCTGTTTGCAGCTAGGATGTTGTGTCGAAGCTCCCTTGCATCTCTTTGTCCGTTCACTTCATGGCCTTTCTGACTCTTTTTCACAGCTAGATGTCATCTCAAGCTCAGGACATGGTGTGCTTCCTGTCTGTACCTCTTTCAAACAAGCGACTCTGGTTCATGTGGCTGGAGGGAGCGTTTGCCCGTGCTGTTTTGCTGGTCCGAGTGAGGATCAGAGCCCTGTGTAGCTCTTTTCTCTGTCAGTTGTTGATCTGTGTAGAGAAACACCTAAATTGAGTCAAAGAGGTAGGGCAGGGTCTCTGAAGCTTTATGGTCATCTCCAGTGCAGTGCCAAAACCATATCTGGATCTACTCATTGCCTCTACCAGGATGTCTGAGGGACTGGGATTCAACTGAGGGGATTCTAAGATGATGTGGTTATACCTAACCTTTAGGCATTATCAAAGGGAGCTCAATCACTCTTCTGCTTTCAGAGGCTTTGCTTATTTGTTAATCAGCTTGTTGGGCTTCAGTGTTGAGGTAGGGCCACATCTCACACAGGCTTGGTGTCTTGCATTTCTGTGGTTTCTTTTCAGCCTTAGTTACTCTGCGGATGCTGGCTGTGAGCCCACCCAAATCCTGCATGTTGTCGTCACTGTGGACTTCCAAGGAAGCTCTGGAAGGAAACCCACCCAGCTTCTGCTGATTGTGCAGGTCTGCCAGCAGATGCTGGAGGCTGTGATGGAGGTGGTGGCATAGGTGTTGTGTTCCTGTCCCCTGCACACTCAACCGCAGCCATTGATAAGGACAGTCTTGGGACAGAAGCTTGAATGTGGGGCAGCAGAAATCCCCAGCTTTATCATAGGTTTCCTGTGTGACTGTCAGCAAGTCACTTAATTGTTGTGGATTCTTCATTGCAGGATGGAGTTACTATTTCCTTGATCTGCAGCTCTGTGTGTTGCTGGGGGGTGGGATATGTGAACCTGCGTGAAGGCTACTTAGAGTTGAAGGAGTATGTCTTTTGTGTCCACACTGTGATCCTTGCAAGACAGGCAGGATGAGTCTCTGGCAGTGTCCCTTTGTTACTCCAGATCCAGAAGAGGGGAATTCCTTCCTTTTCAGCATGGAGAGCAATCTGTACATCTTCAGTCTTTTTTTGTAGCAGGCCTGTGCTGTGACAATGATGTGTTTAAATAACTCACCTACAGCAGCATTGCTTGGATTTTTTTTTTTTTAAATCCAGACTGCTGCAGAGGGCTAGGATATGAGAATCACATTATTAAGGGTATTGTGGCTGAGATTTACCACGAGCAGCAAAGTGAGGCTCGGGTAATCCAGGACCCTAACTTTAAATAAAATCTGCTGATCCAAACTTAATTCTTGCACCTTTACTTTTGGACCTCTCTGTTTCTCTCAGTGTTGCTCAGTATTGCACACACAATGTGTTGGTTGGCTCTGCATGGCTACAGACTTGGTCATGATGAATTCATTTGCCATGCTTGTTGAAGGGCTGGTTTGAAGGTCTTCTGTGAACCTCTGTGCCAGCTGCACTTGCTGCCCCATTGCTCTAGGTTGCAGCTGCCAGGTCCATAAATCAGCAACATGCCCCTGAATATCTGCTGCATAATTACCGATGCATATTCATGTTTGTTACAGCATTGTGTCACCCTGCAAATAATGTATCGTGGTGGGAAGGAGAGCAGGGACAGGCTCCCAGCAGCAGGTGCCTGCTCACTTCATTTTATCTCCTCTTTCTGCTGTCACCTTGTCTTTGGCTCCAAGATGCCCCCTCACTTGCTTTTCCAATGCGTTTTCCCCAACTGCTTCTGGATTTGCTAAAGTGAGCCCTGCAGGTTTTATTTTTGCTGTGGTGCCTTCTTCCTCTTCATCCCTGCTCTGCTAATAAATAAGGGGGTGTGCCTGCAAGGGCTAAATGAGTGCAAGAGGATGATCGTTATATTTGATCATGTAAATTAAAAGGCTTACTAATAAAAGGCATTCTGGAACTATCTGATCTTGGCTGTTCCTTTGAGCTCTGTTTTTGAATGAACTGTTTTGAACAGCTTTTTATTGATGTCCCATTGGGAATGGAAGTGCAATA
This sequence comes from Manacus vitellinus, assembly GCF_001715985.3. Classification (NCBI taxonomy): domain Eukaryota; kingdom Metazoa; phylum Chordata; class Aves; order Passeriformes; family Pipridae; genus Manacus; species Manacus vitellinus. The sequence continues at coordinate 2,648,499 of NW_021940681.1, read as the reverse complement.
AGGAAACTCAGTCTTTGTCCCTCATCCCAAGATGGACTGTCCCTCACCCACAACTAGCCTGGGGAGATGATGCTGTTGTACCTGTCCTGCTTTACCCTCTATTTTGAAAAACGAGGAAGAAGAAAAGTTCTTTCCCTGGAAGAGAAAAAACTTTGAAAAAAATATGTTTAACAGCCTGTGATATACCACCACATGTGAGAGAGGACAGATGGGTGTTGACTCTGCTTTTCCCCTTCCAAGATCCTAAGTGCTGTCCGGGGAAACTGGGGGAGCCAACTTGAGGACTAACCAAAGCATACCCCAAGAGACAGTTGAGTTCAGCACAGCCAGGGCTGGCTGTCCCTTCAGAGAGGGATCCCTCTCACTCCTACTCTGTATTTCTACTAGGGAGACTTGAGCTGTTCCCAGAGGATCCTATTTCTCTGTGGAAGCTGGTTAGCCATCCAGGGTGTGTGTGTTGTGTGGGCAGGAGCAGACTGGGCACCTACTGTCCCAAGATACTCATTTGTCTGCTTTTCTGCTGCTGGCCAACAGCTTCCACCTTTTTTCACCCAAATTTGATGCTGCTGGCTCATTGTCTGGACCCTTCTGCTGCAACAGCTGTAATGTCATAAGATGTGTGCTGTATGCACCATTCCATTCCTGGAGACTGGAGCTCACCACTACTCTTGTAATGTTATTTTTCTCCAAAACCTTGCTTTCTAAAAAGTCTCTTATCCATTAAATATTTACATTAAAAACACAAACAAACAACCTCCTAAAACCATTATCAAAATCATTCTTGAAACTTTCCAGCTGCAACCATGCTGTTTTCTTATCCACATATTTGCTGTGAAGATACATGTGTTAGGATTTAAAGCAAGCAGGAAGCTGAACAGCCATACCTATTTCCATTGCAAATTCTTCTCAGCAAAAATGGCTTGGATGCATTTCCTGAAACCAGTTTCCTAATTTTTCCTTGTCAACAGTTGTTTGGGAGGAATAAGGAAGGATGGGGAAGGAGAGGAGAACAGAAATCTCGTACCGGGAGTGTCTTTCCTGACTATGGGGTACTTCTTTTGGTCTGATATACATCAGTGGTGTTCAGGTTGGGATTGGCCCTTTCCTTAAGTGATGTACAAGGCCATCTTATATCAGTGACTTCCCCCTTTCTTGCAGTTGGCTTTGAGTGAGGGGAAACAGGAGCAATGCTCAGCCTGCCCCTCTGCTCCCAGCCCTACCTGCATTTTCCATTGCTTATCTGTGTATTCAGAACATTTGCCTCTCCACTGGCTGCCTGTGCCCATGACCCAGTTGTGATTTCATCAGGATAATTGGAGAGCAGGGCCCCTTTTTCAGCACTCTGGTCTTTCCTGTTTGATGTACCCTGCTTCCCCAACTCTCTCTGCCTAGGAAGGCTGGGCTGGAGCTGAGCTGGCAGCCCAACACAAAGACCCAGCAGGAGACCAATGGCTTTGCCATCCAAAACCTTTACTGGGAGCTTTTTGTCTCAGGTGAAGACCCCAGATGGGAAGTCACATTGCCTGAATTTAGTTCCCAGCTTTACCACCCACTGATGGCTTTGGGCCAGTCCCTTGACTTATTTGCATCCCCTTGCCTGTCTCTACAGTGAGGAGGATGGTGTTTCTGTTCATGCATGGCCACCATCCCAGCTCTAGCAGTGGGTGCTCCATCTCTTGCTGCTTAGTGGTGAGATCTGAATTTGTCCCTTCTTATGCTGTTGCAACAGAGAGCCAGACGGCTGCAATGTGCATGGTGACAGGACCAGTGGGTCATGGGAGAGGCTGTACCTTTCCCTGGAAGTTTGCCTGCAGCTGCTCCTTTCATCACCAAGAGGACCAGGCAGAAGATACCAGGTACCTTAGGAAACCAGCCTGAAGACAGCATCTCTTGCAATTCCGTGCCATTACCAGGCAGCAGTTTCCCCAAAGCCTGATGTTCTCTGTCCTTGTAGTTACATAGATCCACTTACACTGGCACTGCATATTCATCTGGTCCAAGTTTCTAGTCATTTCACCTTATATCTTGTGGGAAAATCAATAGAATTTGGTACTGAGACTAGCAAGCCAAGAGATTGCTCAGAGCTTGGGTTTGTGGTTGTGTACCACGTGTTTTAACAGTTAACAGTTACTGTCATCTATATTGTGGGTCGTGTTTTAAAATTTCCTGGTTACCTGTCCATCTCTTTATATACTCAAGATACATCATGCTGCCTTTCACCCATCCCATTAATGTTTATAGGTGGGATTTTAATGTAAAGGAAAGTTAAAAGCTACCTATTCTCTTAAGCTGCACCTTGGCCTCTTTTATCATTTGTTTTTCTGAAAAAGGCTGAGAGGCCTGGGAGAAGTCTTCTTTCCAGGGCAAGGTGGAGGGCTGCCAGCCAAGGCAGGGAAGCGTCTGCCTCTGAACCACCTGCTTGGCCCAAGGAGGCTGGAGAGGAGATGAAAGCAGAGGAGCCCTGGCAGTTTGCAGCCTTCTGCATCTCCACAGTGAGAGCTTTTCCTCCCCCACGCTGCTTTCCCGCATGTGTTAGTAGATTCAACACTAGGTCCTAAGTCCTGATTGCAAGATAAGAGTTCATTTTTTATTTTATTGTCCTCTGTTGTCCTGGCCTGCATTGTGGCATGTTCACGCCTTCGTGCATCCATCTTTACCAACTTTCAGACACAGCTCCAGTCTCTTCTTTCCTTAAGCAGGCTACTCTTGCTCATCTGGAGTCTCAAAGAGCACTTACGTATTAGATCATAAATCACAGGCATAATTTAAAAACCATCTTTGATTTTAGTTGTTGGTTTTTTTTGACATCATTGGCCCTGCCAGATGCAGATAACTGGTGTTTTCGGGAAGTGACTTGGGTGCTAGCACAGGTGGTCTCTCCCATCTGCTTGTGATTTTTTTGAAGGGTCTACATTCAGTAGTGGTGTGGGATGTATCATGTTTCTTTCACCCTTTTCATGGACTGGCAGTGATTAACAGCTTTCTCTCTATGGAAGTTAGCTTGGAAGATTGGTTCTTCTGCAGAGAGTATGGTGGGATGAGCAACTTGCTATCAGGGAGATGGGAGGTGGTGGTGGGAGGTGAAGATTCCACTATGATTTCCAAGCATAGCCCAGTACTTGCCAGAGTTTCCTAACTTCATGCTGCTCCTCATGGCACATGCATGATGCCGGAGATGTGGGCATGAGCAGTCCTGATTTATAAGCTCCTGAGATAAGGGGCCTGCTCATCTTTCTTTGGAGTGTAATGATTTTGCTGGCCTCTATTGGCTAGAGGGAGTGGGGTGGGCGGGCAATTCCTTTATCCAGAAGGAGGCTCTTGGGTAGCTGGTTTGTTCTGTGAACTTCTTGCATAACTGACTTTGTTTAGGTTGTTTGCTGGTTTGAGTAGTTTAGGTATAGCTACCTCTACCGGTTGTTTTTCTTGGAATAAGCTGGCAACACAGAACTTAATTAAGAATATTTATTGTTTGAAAGGGAAAGCAAGAACAGTGTAGTTGTACTCACTAACTGCCAACAAGCAGTGACTGCACAGCTTTGTCTTTTAGTCAACTGTCTGACAGCTGGAGCAGGAGCCAGGGAACAGAGAAGAGGTAGCAGCTCTGGTGAGGATGGTACTATCTTGTTTTCTTTTGTCCTGTATCTTCACAAGCTCTTTGTGGTTGTGTAGTCTCTGGCAGAGGGGTTGTGTTGCCACAGGTGCTTCAGCTGAAAACTGCAAGGGCTGGGCCTGGTACAGTGACCAGTCTATGCCTGTTCAAGACCTTGTGCAAAGCCGTGGCTTATACCTTGCTGCTGGGACATGTTTATGGCTGCTACAGAGCAGCAATCCCTCTCTTCCAGACCTGCCTATACCTTGAACCTGCCTGCAGCTTTCTGCTGTTCTTCCTCACAGGTTTCTCCTTGAATGTGCATCTGTATTTTGAGCCTCCTACATTATGTCATTCCTTACCTCTTTTCTTTTTTTTTTTCCTCTGCAGCAATATTTTTGTGCTCAGTCTCTTGGGACAGGCTGTCTTCTTCTTCAGATCTTGAAGAGCTAGCAGAGGATAGAAGAAGCCATTCTGTTCCTTTTTGGTTTTTTTTTTTCTTTTTTCCCATAGTAGAAGACATTTATTATCTCCAAGTCATTTCTGCAAAGCAGGGCTGGCATTTGCAACTTTTATTCCCTCTTTGGCATCCCTTGCTCTTTTTTCATCTGTGAGGTGCAATGTCTGAATTTGTGGGTACACAGCCAGCAAGCCAACAAGCAGCACAGTGGATTAGACTTACAGCCCACTTGTTAACTTAAAAAGCAACAAGTAAATTAAAATGAAGCATTGGCTAGGCAGATTTGTAAGAGTATCAGCATGCCAGCCTCTTTTACATAATTTCTGTCAGGCTGGGCAGGCCAATGAGAACATCAGCATTTTGATCCCAGAGTAAAAACAAAAGGTGGCATTTCAAACCACTAGAGAAGTTCCTTCAGTCCCTCCAGAGGCTATGTTTTGTCATGCCGATGACAGTCTTGTGCATGAGCAAACCGAGGAACCTGGACTGTCAACGTAATGAGCCAACAAGGTTTACTTTTCCAGTGCTGAGAAATCACTGAGTAGGATCGTGGCCAGAATTGACTGCTGGTAAAAGGCTGAGATGAGTGTTGTTCTCCTAGAGGATTGCAGACCGATTCTGCCTGCAGGGCATCTCTGCTGAAGGGAAACAAAATCAAATGCTGTGGCATTTGTGGTCATAGGGCTCCTGGGTTCCTCTGGACCGTGCTTTGGAGGAAAGGGTGCCTGGTCTGGGATGTGCCCAAAGAGATTTGCAGAATTGAAACTGATTTTCAGTGCCTTTAAATGCAGAGACTCCCAGTGGACAGGTAGAGGGTAAATTTCAATAATGAACAGCTGTAAAACGTCTGCCATGACTGGCCTCAGTATGGCAGTGCTGCACAGAAATCTGTCTCTTGACTTGTTTAGTTGGCTTGGTGTCCATCCTGGGAGAGATACAAGGTGATGGGAGGAAACAGAGGACACAGAGAAAGCTCCTTCAGTTATTCTGTGGAAGGAGTGTCAGAGCCTCCCTCGTGGTGAACGTACTGGAAAACCACTGCATATCCCTTTCACTTGACGCCTGAGCTTTTGTTGAAACTGTGGTGGTGTGATGTGATGTACTGATGGGGTCAAGCCCCTCGAGTTCCTCACCTCTGGTAAGTTTCTGAAGGCTTCACAGTCAGGTCCCCCAAACCACCTCTCTGTGCTGGAGCATAGGAGCCATGAAGATCAGATTGTTTTTTGCAGGACACAGCTGCATCTCTGGGTAACACCTGTAGCCTTGATGCCTAGACCTGCTTTAGGTCTTAGCTCAGTGAAAGCTTGTGCCGAAAATCTTGGTCCTTGTTTCTGTGGGCAAGACCTCCATGCTGCTTCCCAACATGCGCAGGCAGGGGACATGATGTGCCTTCTGCCCTCACCCACATCTTCATCCCTTCCCTGCTAGGATGCTGGTGTCCACCAGGGCTGGCTGCTTGCTCTCCCCACTTCCTGCACAAGGCTGGCAGATGTTTCTTGTTTGCTGGAGCTGTGTGGCTCTGGCTACTGGGCTGGGAGCAGCTGCTGCTGCCAGGCGGAAACACTCGGCGAGTCTTTCCTAGACAGCTTTGAATGGGAGCCAGGAGCCCTCTCACTACAGGAGAAAATCCACGAGGTCAGGAAATACAGCAGCAGCAGCTCCCGCTCCATGCTGGGGCTGTTGGCTTGGCATGTGGATTTCAGCTCTCCTCTTTCGAGATGATGCTCCCGAGTGGCTCTCCTCCTTGCCATCTCACTCAGCTGTTGCTTGACAGCTCTTTGTGGCTTTTGGGGTGTGCAGTAGCTGAGTACTGCAGAGGTGATAAACTTGGATAGGCAGGGGAAACACTAAGTGGTGACCTGGATCAGACCTTTCAGATCTGCCGAAGAATGGAAGAAGCTGCAGAAGATGGAAGAAACTCTGTTCCTGCTCTGTGTGGAACTGGGAGGCTGTGCTTTTGTGTTTCCCTCTGTAATTTTGTGGTCAGCTCTGTGTGGGCTCTGTCTTAGCTGCAGAGTAATAGAAACTGGAAATCCTCACATCAGGAGAAGCTTTCACAACCACCAACAGTCTGTAAACGTCCATCTGGTGTGTCCCCAGCATGAGAATTTGGGGTGTCTGTTACAGTTGCTCTGACAGGAGCCCCATGCTCTCTTCTCTGCTTCTGGATTTTAGGAAGCCAGAAACATTGTCTTTGGGATGGCTTTTCCATGAACCAGCCTCTGTGGTGGGGGTGGTGATGTTCATGTGGCATTGAGGTACAGCCACGCCTTTGTTGAAACCATGTGTGCATTGATGAGAAGCCTTGTTCTTCCCATGTTGAGGAGCAAAAAGCGTGATGGGGAGCTGTGAGATGGTGTTGGTAAGGTCAACTTAAGGATAAGATTGGCTGCCCAATCTTAGCAGAGTTTGGCCATATGGAAATTCCTGCTTTCCTTACAGCCTTTGGCCAGGTTGCTTCTTTTGTGGCATTTGCACATGTTCTGATGTGCAGTTGGGTGTGCATGCTGCTTGTGAGGAGTTTGCATTGTGGATTCTTTGGGAAAGGAAGCAAGCTCATCTGAACGTTGATTTTAACACATGTTAATTCGGGCAGCTCTCATGCCCAGAGCTGTCCATCATTCCCCACACTCTCGCTCTGCATTAGGACATGTTTTGCAGCAATGGTAGGAAATGGGTGGGTAGGCTGGACTTGCTATCCTCTGCAAGCTGCAGAATCTCTTCTGCCATTGTTGGGGCAGGGATGGCATGCAGAGCAGTGAAGAGTTAGCTGAGACTGGCACCTTCTAGGTATGGCGTGAGCAAACACCAACTGTTGCAGAGTTCTTGTGTGTAAATTGTCTGTCTGCTGGCCATGAGTAACGCATTAGCAATAGGTCCTTTGCCCCTCTCATTTCCCCTGCCTCTTGGGTGGGTGTGGAGCAGGAAGATGTGGGTCTGTGTTTCTCTGGAGGAGCCAGATCTCAAAGCTCTGGGCTAAGGTGGTGATGTGCAGGGCTTGCTGGTGTGTGGCTGCCCCTCTGCTGTGCAGTGGAGCTCACCTGTGGTCCTGAGCAGAGTAAGACCCTTAAGCTGACATGGGTGACCACGTGGCCCCCACCTCCTGCTGCAGTGTGGACCAGAAGGCTGGTGTGGCTGCATGGGCTAGGGGTCTTCTGAAGGGATAGGCAATGTCTTCCGCTGTGCTGGTCTTGAGGGAGGACTTCCTCCTTGAGAACTCATGTCTTCTCCTCCCTGTATTGAGTCAAGGCTTTTCTCACTGCCTTATAGCAAGTCCTATAGGCCTGGGCAGTTGTGTAGTCCTTGAGCATCATAGTGGCAACTGCTTCATCATCAGCATCAGATACAGAGCAAGGTCCATTGTAGCCACTGCAGGCCTTTATTTACAGCCACCATGTGTTTTGCTGGGGGCTGCAGATCTCCCTGCTCTGTAATGAAAGATGGGAGCTGGTTGCAGAGTTTCTTCAGACCCTCAAGACCCCTCTGTGTTCAGCAGTGAAGCTGTTTGCTGCAGGAGCGATCCCCTCCTGGCCAGCAGTGTTGGTGGAGATGGTCAGTCAGCATTTGTTCCTCAGTCCCCATTTTATCCTGTCACTGTCCCTCATGATAATTGTCTCTGCCCAGAGAGATAAGAAGCCTGGGGTGGGCATCTCTCTTGTCCCTGAGAAGCAGAGTATGTGAGAAGGTCACAGACGTGAGGGTGTGCATTAATGGAGCAGAGCAATGTATGCGCTTAGGTTCTTTCCTGTAGTCTTGTTTTCAGTCTGCATCTCTTCCTTGGCTGCCAGAACAGAGGCAGATCAGACTTTCCCAGGAAAAAGTGGCACATTTGGGTAGGCACTTAGGGTATGACATTATTTACACTTCATTTTCCCCCTCCCATCACCACTTTTCCATGGTGTTTTACTGCTTCTCCAGCAGTGAAGAGCAGCACAGCAACCAGAGGTCCTGGTTAGGGTTAGGGTGGCATCATGTTTGTTATTTGGTTGCTCCTTGGCACCCCCTCCTTTGTCTCTCTTTAGTATCCTGGGTGCTGAGAAGGGCATGAGCTTTGTTTGCCTTCCGACTACGGAGACAGCAGCTCAGAAACGGGCTTCGGGAAGAGGTGTTTGTGTCCGACTGCTCCCAGCTCGAGTGGGTGATGGAGCTGTCAGAGTGGTTTAGAGTTGCAGTCAGGTGGGGATTGAAGGCAAAAGGTTCTGGCCTCCTTGCCATTAGATTTCTGCTGCGTTAGCAAATGCATTAAATGCAGTCTGGGTCTAGAGTGGCCGTTGCTGGCACAGTTCGTACCAGCTTCCAGAGTTTTGGGAGCAGGGCTGGCAAGCCTTGGGAGGAGGATTGAGTGATTTAACTGTCTGGGGTGGGGACAAGGAGCGTGTTCTAATCCACGTGCAGTAGCGTTGCAGGCAGCGTTGAAGGCTGACTGTCATGGGGAACTGAGAGCTTGTCTTCCTGCTACCTGCTGCATTTTGGGTGCTTTCCCCAGAGCTTGCAGATGGCAGCTGAGAATGAGTGTTGGACCCTGGAGTGACTTTCAGAGGGCAGGGCCTACAGTCCAATGAGGATGGATTTCTATTTAAACCTTTGAGATTTTGTAATCTTCCTGCAATAGTTCCTCTTTCTCAGTGGGCTTGGAGCAGAAGTTTAAGGGAGGAGCTGGGGGGATGTGAATTTTCTCCTGCTGACGGGCTGTAGCAAGTACACAGTACTGCAGAAGTGCAGTTTGCTCATCCTGGCCCTAGTCATCATTTCTCAGTTAGAGCTTTTCATGGCAGCAGCTCTTTATTCCCTGTTGGGCATGCCAACTTCATCTCTCAGGAGCAGGGGTGCCCCTTCTGCCGGCCTCCCTCTCTGATGGCCAGCACAGTGGGAGGCACCGTTAGCTGGAGGATGGGCAATGGGTGTGGATGTGCCACTGTCTCAAACCTGCCATGTGGTTTGAGGCTTAATGCAGCCTTGAGGGTGTAAGACATGGCAGTAACAGCATATTTGGGTGGGGCTGGATGTTTTTCCCTGCTCCTGTGGGAATTGACATCCCAACCTCATTGTCCAAGGGTTTCAAATCTATCAAATGATTGTCATCTTGAGGTAAGATAAATCAGGGACAACACTGAACACTTCTGCAAAACCAGACCTCTTAAATTGATTACTTTAGGGGTTGATTTACACTGCATGTACCTCTGTCTTCTCATCAGTAACACCTCTTGAAGTTTGCTCAGGGAATCTGTGAAGTTTGCATTCAGACTGTCAGGCTGAAGGATTGCAACATGCCACAAGATAAACATAGTTTTTTATTCAGTTTGATGGATTATTTTGCCCATGTTAAAGTAACTTCTCCTAACATGGTGACCATGTTTCTCCTTGCAGGTGGTGGTGCTCCTGGAAGTCCTGAGCTGGGGTCAGCTGGAAGATGACTGAATACAAGCTGGTGGTGGTGGGAGCAGGTGGTGTTGGGAAAAGTGCTTTGACGATACAGCTCATTCAGAACCATTTTGTTGATGAGTATGACCCCACGATAGAGGTAAGTGGCTCTGGGCACAGGGTCTGTCTTGTCTGCATGTTTTCCTCTTGCTGTTTTCCACCTTGTCTCCAACCCAGAGCATACTCAGTTTGGTCTCAAGTCTGAACTTGATTAGGAATGTTCGTCTGCTTTGCAGAGCTATTCTGAGTCACTACATTTGTGTTGAGAGGTCACAGTGACCGATTTGTGTCTCCTGCAGAAGGACAGTGATGTCTGCTGAAGAGAGATGACACAGGAGGCAGCAGAAGCAGGCAGAGCTGGGCAGGTGCTGAGAGGCAGCAAAAAAGTCCTCTTTTCTGATGAGATGACAGCATAGGGAGGGATTAAAGGTTTGGGATTGAAGAGCCATTTTGTGCCTGTGCTTCCATTTCTCCTCCTGTCAAATCAGAGTAAATATATTGACTTTTTCTGCAGGATATTTTGAGATTTACTGATGAAATGGATTTTACCAGAGCTTGGTTGTATTATGTATGTCCTGCAGTTTGAGATGTGCCAAGCAGCTGAACTGTTGTGGTTCACAGAGTGCTGCCTCTGCTTCATCGCCAGGAGTTAGAGGTTGATGTGTGGGTTTCGCAGTCAATGTGGATGGTAGCTCTGACCTGTCTAGCTCAGCAAACTTCCTGAGGAAGCAAGCAGGGACCCTGTGGTCTTCACAGGCTGTATGGGGGTAGAGGGGGATCTGGTCTTCAATATCCATTACACTATTCTTTTTTTTTTTACTTTTTAAAAACATATTCCATTCTCTGTCTGCTATCACTGCAACTAGTGGCATGTTAATTAGCCTCTATGTGACTTACACCTTTGTTGGGGGAGATGTGGGTAGCAGCTGCTGCTCTGCACAAGGAGTAAGTCCATCCTGGGAAGGCAAATTGCAGCTCTGTCATGTCTCTTGGACAATGACCTCCCTGTCTGCAGTCCTAAAGAATTCTCTGCCAGATGCATATAAATACAGCTGTGGTTGCCGCAGTTATTATTATCATAATGGCTAAAGGCCCCAGCTGGGACCAGAAATCTATTCTGGTAGGTGTTGTATGTGTAGTCCCCACTCTGAAGAGCTTACAACTTAAATAAACAAGCAAGACAAGGCTTGGTAGAAAGGCTGAAATAGTCTTACAATCCTACAGACAGGAAGGAGGGAAAGCACTTAAAAAGCACATGCTATTATGTCATTTGGCCAAGGTCACCTAGAAAGTCCATGGCAGAGACTGGAATTTAATTTAAGGGCTCCTGAGTCTCCTTGCTTATGGATGCAGTTGCCTTGTTCTCCAGCTCCTCTCTCCTCATGTGCTCATCCCCAGTAGCACTGTATACTTTTCTTAGAAACCCATTCCAGGTTGTTTTCAGCAAGAGCTGCTGGTGGAGAGCAGCCTCCCTGGGGAGACATCTGCATGGATGAGTCCTCTCTTGGACCTTAGGTGGGCAGAGGCAGCTCTCACCCTGTGATGTGTTGGGTTTTGGCATCCTGTGTTTTTTGTCTCCAGCTGCCTGCCCCTTGTATGTACCCTGCAGGGAATTTTCTCCATGTAAACAGGCAGTGGGGAATGTAAACCTTGCATGGCATTTCCCAGCACACCCTCCTCACCCTACCCACTCCTGCAGTGCCCCGGGAGATGCCTACTCTCTCCTCCCTTGTTCCCTCCAGCCCCATTCTGTTCTTCTCCTCTTCCAAAAGCTCTTTAGCCCTCTCGCCCCTGGTACTTTTCCACCTGCAGGTCCCACCAACCCTGATGCCTTTGCAGCTCCCTTGGTTATACTTCCCTTCCCCTGCTACCCCAGCCATCTTCTCATACATTTTAGGAGACTTCTTTTAATTATGCTTCATTTTATGGGGATTTAGGACACACAGAAAGCTACCTGCCAGCCATCCAAATGTGACCAACAAACCACCCTCCTGTGACTAAGCTGCTTTGGATCGTGCCCAGGAGCTGACTATGACTGTTCAGCCAGCTAACAAGCAGCACAGCAATGCTGAAACGAGCAGGATAAAAGGGGGCAAAGAAGAGTATATGTGCATGGAGCAAAGGCATTGCCTGTCACCCAAATGGACTGAGCTCGGGTTGTGCTGCAAAGGGGTCAAGTGAGTGGGTCAAGGTGCACTGAGAAGATGCTCCCCAGGGCAGGAGGGTTTTGTCCCCTGTCTGGGGCAGAGACCCTCACTGGATGCCTGCTCCCCTCCTGCCCTCCTGACTCACTATTGCAAACGTTTGGCCCTGTAACTCAACACTGTCCAACCCACGACAGCACATGTTCTCATGCCTACTCTTTTACTGCTGACAAACCTTAAGACCTTGATTTTGGGAACAGGAGGGCCGGGGCTCCAAGGAAATGTATGCTACTGGCATTGTCCCGTGGTGAATAAGCAGGGATGGAGTAAAGAATTTCACTGTGTTGAGAAATTCTTTGGTTCATCTTCCAGCTTCTAGCAGCTGGCTAGTAGTGGGCTTCCCAAGCCTCTGATCATATCCTGACTGTAGCGTTTGACAAGTGGACGTCTTGGCCTGGACCCCCAGCACATCCGGGATGCTCCCAGCATCTGCCTGGGATCCTGAGTCTTGAACGCCAGACAGATGTTGTTTCTGCTGCCTGGCACTTCACAGCTGCATCTGGCTGCTTTCCCCTCTGCATGAAGGTAGGGTAGGATATGAGGGGCTGCAGAGGAGCATTGAGGCAGGGTGCTGATGTGGGCTGGTGGCAGCTACCCCTGCAGTGGCAGCCAGGTCACCTGGCAGTGTGGCTGAACTGCCATCCTGAGACAGGGTTTGGATGAAGCTGCACAGAAAGCAATGATGGGGAGAGCTTGTCCCCTTCCTTTGCAGGAAGCAAAGCATCCTCTGCAAGGCAGTTAATGCTTTTGCCTTTAAGCAAGCTAGCTGGCCTCACGGGCAGCCTGTTGATGACCTGAGCTGAGGTGTGGGATCTCTCCTCCATCTGCATGCTGTATGCTTGAGAGACCTCCTATAACAGGGGACTTGGCAATTAATTGTGAACACGTGTGCCAAGAGCCTGGTCCTCTGTACACAAGCCAAGGTGCAGGGGTGGGAGGATGCCTTGCTGGGCAGAGCAGGCACTAGGGTCCCCTTGCACCAAGGAGGCTCCAGATACATTATTGATTAGAAACGGGAGCACATTCCTGCAGGGCAGCCTGCCAGTTGCCTTCAGAGTGGTTGGCTGGAAGCCAGCCCATCACTCGGTGCTTATTCTCAATGGGTCAGCAGTCCACTTTTTGGGAAGGCACAGCTGAGAAGGTCGTGGCAGAGCAGATCTCATCTCTGATTTCACAGCCCTCTCTGCAAGGTGAGGAAAGACTTTAATTAGTCCCAGCAAATGATGTTGTTTAGTAATGAACCAAAGGATGGAGGCTGTGTTGGCCCCATTCCCTTCCTGTGCTGCTGTTGGTCCTGTTGTGACCTTTGCTGTGTCGGCTGTTTGTCTGCAGACCTGCAAAGCTCATCTGATAACATTGTTGTGGTCACTGGAAGAGCAGCCGACATTTGAATTAATTTTAAACTGCAGCCGTAGCCTCTGCGAGTGGTTGCAAAGCACTGTTGTGGTCATACCGCTGACTTGCACCTTTTTCATATCTTTCATTTTGGCTTCTTTCTCTTGCTGGGGGTTGAGGATGCTGCACTGTCCACAGGGGATGGCTGTTAGAGAGGGAGGAGGCTGTCCTCCATGCAGGGGCTGCCCCAGCAGCATCCCTGCCGATGGGACTGAGCACGGGGAGAGGCATGGTGGGAAGGAGCAGTGCTTTGAGAAGCCTGCCTTCAAAATAAAACCTTTTGAGGGATGCCCTAGGTGATTTCCAGGCCTCCTCACATCTGTGATAAGTTGTGATTGCCTCTGCTGCAGGGAAAACCCCCAACTTGAAAGGACCTGCCTGGATAGTTCTTGCCTCTCCTGGAGCCCTCTGGGCACAGACTGGTTGTGGGAAACACCCAGCTCACAGCATGATTTTATTTTATTTTTTTTCTCATGTTTAAGGAAGAGGTTTACCATCAAACCCAGTCTGCAACCTTACTGGTGGCATATTGCCTCCAGTGCCTGATCTAAGATGCATTGGAGGCACTGGATTGCCAGGTCACTTTAAACACCTTCTAGTCCTGCAGATTACAGATGGTGGCTGGAAGCCCTGGCTGGCTGGAGCCTCCTCTCCTTAGTGTCCCCTTCCAGCACCCAAGCAGGGTGGCAGCAGAAGGGATTAGAACTGGGACTAAATAATGCTTAGGAAATAGTTGCCGAGGGTTGTGCAGTGTGGTAGAGATGAAGCTGTGCCTGGTCTGCCAGAGGCAGGGCTGGGAATGTGGAGAGCAAGCCAGGAGCTGTCTTCTCTGTGGCTCAAACAGACCAGGAGAAACCTGCTTAGCTACTCCCTTTTTCCTTTGTGTTTTTTTGTTTTGTTTTGGTTGGTTGTTTTTTTTTTTATTATTATTTTTCCTTTTCCTCTCGTTTTTGAAACAGATTGAGTTGTCTCTTTAATGGAAGCTAAACGCAGGCCGAGCGTGACCTGGCATCTTCCCAGGGATGCACTTGCTGCATCCCTTTGTTTAGCCAGACTCAAGCCCTCTCTTAATGCATCCTCCTCCCTTTTCTCCCTCTTGTGGCCTTCAGGATTCCTACAGAAAGCAAGTAGTCATTGATGGAGAGACCTGCTTGTTAGACATCTTGGACACCGCAGGGCAAGAGGAGTACAGTGCCATGAGAGACCAGTACATGAGAACAGGGGAAGGATTCCTGTGTGTCTTTGCCATCAACAACACCAAGTCCTTTGAAGATATTCACCAGTACAGGTCAGTATCCTGGGAAGGGCCCTTTTCCTCTTGCCCTGTGCAAAGGGGAGGCCTTGCCTCTGCACCCTCCTGCCCACCCTTTTAGATCAGGCCCAGTGGTGTAAGCACTGGCTGCCAGCAAAGACAATTAGCTCAAGTGGCCATTCCCCAGGGAAGAGACGGAGCAGACGGCTAATGTCAGTGACTCCAATAAAGCCCATCTGAAGGGATTCCTTGTGGCCTTTGGGGACTCGGTAATGTAATGTTTAAGTGTTTATGGTGACTAAAGAGAGAGCTGATCCTGTATGACCCCCTCCTTTCCCTCCCTAATTAGTGGAATTGCTTTGTTAGTGCAATCGATCTCCGGGACTTCTGCTGGGCCCTGGAGCTGGGAGAGGAGGCTGAGAAGGGCAGGGAGGGCTGCTTGCTCTGCTGTCTGCCCTTGTGATGAGGCTGTAGTCTGCCAGCTGCACACATGCAGGGAAAAGCAGTCCTGCCCCTTTGGAGCTTGGTTTCAACCAGGGCAAAGACTGAGCAGGAGGGGAATCAGGACCTCAACGAGGTAATTTGCCCAAGACAATGTACGGGGAAGCGGTGACAAAGCAGGGACCTCATCCCGACATGGTCCTGCTTTGGCAGCACCTGAGTAACTCATCCCACTTCTCCTTGCTGACATCACCCCTGCAGAGCTGGAGAGGTAAGGAGCTGATACAAACACAGCAGGAATCTTTCCTGTTTATCCCGATGCTTAGGGAGGGACCACTCTGCCTTGTGCCTTTTTCTGAGGCTTGGCTGTGATGGGAGGCACTTGCAGAGGATGCAAGAGATGGCTCTGCCTGTCCCTGCTCTGTCCACTGCCCACCAAGGGACTGTGTACCCCAGTCCCCCACCATAAACTGCCGTTCCAGTAATCCTGTTGTTCCAAGCACAGCACAGCCTTTCCTTGCTCCATAGTCCAGAGGTGCTGCTCTGAGCTGTTTCAGTCTCAGTGAGCAGGCTGTTCAGTGTAATAGCTGCACAGGTGGACTAATTTGGCTTGTTTTAGCTAAACTGGAGGACAAAGGATGGGATTTTCCTAAAGCACCTGAGGGATTAAGCAACATTCATCCTTGTGCTGGGACTGGTGCCTGTGAATTGCTTGCAGGATGGCACTATTTCAAGTCATCATGATCGTGGTTTAAATCACTGGCTTTCATCTCCTTCAGCCTCTGCTCTTTGTGTTTGCACTTTTAAAGAATATTCCCCAGAGAAATGCTGGCTCTTCCTGGTTAGTAACCATTTGAAGATATCTCTTTTCAGCTAAGTGTAGCCTGTGCACTAAATTTAGTACTTGCATTTGCTGATCAGGATGTTACATGGAACATTTAAATGGCTTTATGGCATATCATGCATATAGTTAGACTTCATTTCTATGTTCTACTTCATTAAAAAAAGATAATTGATTCTTTTGTATGTGATACATGTCCAGCTGCCTTTGGATGGAAATTTGCATTAAATTAAAATGCAGAAATTGGCATTTTAAATAATGCTTTTATTAGTTTAATAAAACCATGTTAAATGTTCTTGATGCATGAGCAAAAAAAAAAAAGCTAAAGTTAAATGATTTATTAAGCAAAGGAAGTTATTATCTATCAGAAGGGAATTGAATGGATTGCTTGTGGTCATAATGGACTTTAAGAGTTTTAGAAGTGGTAGATCTCATCCTCGCCCACCTAGTTTTAGATCCAAGGTTGGAATGAAGAAGTGAGCATTACAGTTTTTTTAGTTCCCAATTGGTTTCTCAACTTTGAATGACCTGAACCAAACTGAGAGGGAGCAAATACTGCCTGTGCATCTGCAGAAAAGGTTACAGCTACCAAAAGCTGCTCTATCAGCTCAGCAAATTCTGATTGCAGTTGATTTTTTATTGTTTTTATCCCCATTTTGGGGAGATTACTTGATCTAAAATGTTGGTAGTAGTACAGGTAACTGCTCGAGAATTCATTTTTATTTAGCTTAAACTATCTTAAGGTCATTTCTTAATATAGTTTATCATAATTCGAGTTGTTTTGTAAATAATTGCAGTTAAAGAGCAGAAGTATGTTTAGTTTTCATTTCCAAAAGTGCCCTAGCTATTTTGCTTTTTATTCACTTGTGTGCCATAGTCATTTACATTTTCCTGAAAGCCCAACACAAAGCACTTGACAGGAGCAAGGCGTAGCTGTTGATTCTTGACAAAGAAGCTGGTGGGGATTGTTCTGGAGCTGCCCCTGATGCCTTTTCTCCCTTTACTTTGTCACTTCTTCCTGTTTCAGGGAGCAGATCAAGAGGGTGAAAGACTCAGATGATGTTCCTATGGTGCTGGTGGGGAATAAATGCGACCTACCAGCCCGGACAGTGGAGACTCGGCAAGCGCAGGACCTGGCCCGGAGTTACGGGATCCCCTACATAGAAACGTCTGCCAAAACCAGACAGGTAGGAGGAGGGTTTTAAACAAAATGTTCTTCTTGTTTTCTTTTCTCTATTGCTGCCCTGGAATGGCAGGAACAGCTTGCAGACAGATGGGTGCAAGGGCTGGGGTTCGTTGCTTCTTCAAGGCTAAGTGCTCCGTCAGGATGTTCTCTCCCCAGTCTGGGCTTGAGCCTCCAGCCTGGAGAAATGCGTAATTCATGCTCTGGCAGCAGTGATACTTTCTAAGGCCTTTCTCCCAGGCTCTGGAATAACCCCCATAAGTCATTGCAGGTCAGCTAAGCTCAGGGGCCTTGGCTAACCTCATCCGTCATCTATTTTGGCAGACCTACAGGCAGAATATACCAGTGCTGGAAGGACCATGTGGGGCTCCCAGAGCACAAAGGTGGAAATGGAACAGCTGACACCTTCAGTGGTCCAGTGGTGGCTTTTCTCTTGGTGGTAGACCTCATTTAGACTGCTGAAAGCTGATGAAACTCAGGGACTTGAGAGCTCTTTGACCTCGTGGTTGCTCATTCAATCATGCTCTCTGTTCGAGGGCCACACTAAGTCCTTGTTAAGTCTCCCCAGCTTGGTTTTCTGCCTTTAACTCTGCAATTTGCACTGCTGGAAGACAGAGCTAGGAACACCTTGCTGGGTAGCAGAGCCCTCTCTTCTCTCCACTGTCCCCTCTCAAAGTGGGCAGCTGCTTGGAGTGATGCTTTTTTCCCCAGGGCGTTGAGGATGCCTTCTACACCTTGGTGCGGGAAATCCGTCAGCATAAACTGCGCAAGCTGAATCCCCCAGATGAGAGTGGCCCTGGCTGCATGAACTGTAAATGTGTGGTATCATGACTATGGTGAGTTGTGGAAGCAGGAGATGTGGTGCAGTGGGGTTATATCGGCAGCAGGCGATGGAGTGCCATGGAGATACGTTGGAAGCAGGGCAGGTGGTGACTACAGATGCACTTGTCTGCAAACAAATGCAGCAGAAACGATTTCAGCAGCAGATATTTTTTGAATGAAACACCTTTTCATTGAAATAGCAATGGTCAAAATTCCCACTTTCCTGGGGAAGTGTGGGAGAGGAAGGCGTTGTTAATTTCCCCCCTCATTTTGTAAAACAAGATTCTATAGAACTGATTTTTTTTTTTTTAAAGTATGTTTTGTTGTGCTTTCCCCAAGAAAGCTTGTTCCCATGTTGCTGCTCTGAAAGAGAAGTTAAGCTGGTGTTGAAGCTGTACAGCTCAATGCCTGCTCACCAGACTGGCTCTAGAAGAGTTCAGATGAAGAGCTGGGTGGGTGCATTGCCTTCTAATGCACTCATGAAAATTGCCTCATCCTAAAGCTGTAGAGCAGACCTGTCTTGCTGTGAAAGTCCTGCGTTCCTCAGAAGAGTTTTCCCCATTAGATGTTTCCCCTGGGATATTTGGAACTGATGCAATGTTGAGAATTAGCCATAAGGGGGCTGTTTTGCTTTTATAAATTGTGTGTGCTGGAGCCAGAAACAGCGTTTTTCAGATTGTTTATGTTCACTTGCCTCTTTTTCTTCTTTTTCTTTCCTTGTTATTTTTTTTTATGATGAGTTTATTTAAATCATTGCAATCCTGCTGGATAGCAATCAGGGAGAGCTCCTATTGTTGTCCCTGCTGGTCTTAAACCAAAGGCCTGTGAATATCTGTCTGTGTAACCAACTCGTTCCATGGCAGAAGTGGAGAGAGGGGCAATTGGGGATGAGATCTGTATCTCTATCTAAGGACATCTGGGACTGGAATGTGGGAGAAAAGCCTGCATGAACATTGCCCTTAATGTCTTTTGGGGAGTCTCCCAAGCATCTGGATTGGCCCTTCACCCCTCTAAACAACTGCTGGAGTCCTAAAGAGAAGTGCATTATATCCAGAGATGGTGCTAAGAGGGTATCCTGAAGGTGGAAGTGGTCAGCTGGTGGTTGCCTCCATTGCTTTTTGAGCCAAAGGCTGTGAGCACATCAGAGCTCTTCCTCCTACCCCTCACCCCCCAAAAAAAAACCCCAGCAAACAAAAAATGCTGGCACTGTTTGCTTCCTATGAGCAGAAAACCACCCAAGGACCCCACCCCTCTGCTCCCAGCTGAGGCACGTGAGGTCATCTGGGGGCCGAGCCAAATGCTGTGCCCAGCACACTTATCACTACTAAGGGAGATTTTCCAGATGTTTGGGTCCTCCAGATGTTCAGGAGCGTTTCCTCCGGATGGGGATGTGAGCTCAAGGCTCGTTTCTGCTCTGGCTCACAGCTGACAGCATGGGCTTGGCAGACACTGCTGCTCCCTTACACTGTCAGGAGCCTAGTCCTTGTCACAGCCCGGTGGCAGCACTGGTGTGGGCAAGAAGGGGAGGGAAGGAGTCTCTTGGAAACACTCCTCTCTCTTAAAAGAGCATGCCCTGTGAGTTGCCCAAGTCTTTTTCTGCTCAGACAGAAACTGGAAACCAGACACCCCAGCTTACTCTAGCTGCAGTGGCTGAGAGCAGGGAGGGAGGAACATCAAAGCACAAAGGGAGAAGTGAGGCAAAGACATGCTGGGATCTGGGGAGGGGAAGGGTGGGTGTGTGGCCAGGGAAATTTGGTTGCATTTGCCCTGGATTCACTTTGTGGTTCCCATCATCCCTGGAGGAGGGGGGAAGATCTTGCCAAACAGTGCCCCTTCCCACAAGGAGGTTCAGGCAGAGGCAGAAGGTCTGGTGAGGTGCCCGGGGCTCACCCATCACTCCAAAGCTTATTCCCTTCAGCAGATGTGCAGATGCTTTGCTGAGCCAGGCCCAGGCCTCTGAGACCTGTGCAGCCTTTTGCTTTTCTCTGTGGGCACTAGCAGAGTCATTCCAAAATGTGAGGAAATTGAGAAGATGGAAACAGCCTCGATGGTTCTGATGGTGAATGGGTGCTAATGAGTGTCCTCTTCTGGTTTCAGCTGACTGGACCATGTCTTGGAGAGGTTCCCACTGTGCAGTGCACAAGGATGGAGGTGAAGCAAAGGAAGAAGCAAACGGATTCAGAGGAGGAATATGGGGGAGGGGGAGAGGAGGAGGAGGAAGAGGACAGGGTGAGCATGAGCCCTCCAAGGACTATCTCACACTTCACCCAAGCCTGCGGCAAACAACATTTTTTCTTTTTTATCCCCATCCCCTCATCCTTTGACGTCCTCCCACCCCGGCAACTGTACAAAGCCACAGATTGAATCACAGTAAATTATTATTTGATGGTCTCGACAAATCATCTTGATGGCTGTGTTCTCCTTCCAGAGGGTGCTGCTGCTGGTGCTCCTGAAGGATTGCTGATGGGATGGCAGGGAGGAAAAGGTGCTGATATTTGCTCTCCGCAGACCAAGGTCATGCTATAGATCATGAAGGTGATTGGGGTGGGAAAGACAAGCTGCCTTTCAGGGCAAGACAGCTTGTCTTTGTCTCCAGCAAGTTGTTGTCATGGTCCCGTCATCTCCAGCCCACCTGAAACTCTGCTGGCTCCAAGTTTTGGTAGGATGGAAGAATCCAACCAGTCCAAGCCTGTCCTCGGTGCTCACTTGAGTGCCTTGCTTTCAGCCTAGTTCTTGTGTGATTTTTTTATGGCCTCAGATGCAGTGCCTGGAAGAAAGAAGCAATGAGGAGGAGATCCAAAAGCCTGGTTCACTTCAGCAGGTGCCAGTTAGTTGCTTCTGTGACTTTTTTCCAGGCAGCTCTTTCTGGCACAAGACCTCCATAATGTGTTGTGCTCCAGGGTAGAATTAGGCCTTTCTGGTCCCCTCCAGCACCTAGCTAGTGCTAACACCTGTATAGTACATATACCTCAGGCTGTTCTAGTCTGTTGGCAGCATGTAAAAGTATGCAAATCCTCATCTGCCCCGTGCGTGGCTTCATTACTGGTGAGCACGTAGAGAAGGGCTTTCGTGCACTGCAGATAGCTGTCTGGCTGCTCAGCAACCAAGACTAAAGGATTCAGGCTTCCAGTCTTGGGTTTAGAGTAGGTAAGAGTGTTTTGGATAAGGGCTAATGTGTTGGGAACCCCATCTTTGCTCACCTCTGCTCCTCTGTGATTTTTGCCTGAGCTCTGACCTGTGTGCTTTTCACTCGCAGACCCAAGATGACGCACTGTGCTCAGTACTGCGGGTGGCTCAGTACTCACTGCCTTTCCCTCTCCCAAGCTATTGCACATGCTAATTTAGCTGGCATCCAGAATAAAGAGCACCAAAGGGGGAAGGTGATCCAGCTGAGTGTGGCAGAGAGCTGTTCTGCATGGGCTAGCCCAGGCCTGAAGAGGTGCTGGCTTTGGCAGCCAAGGCCGGTCAGGGTTGGGAGTGGCGAGGGCGGTGTGTGAGTCACATGCTTCATATGGCAAAACTGGTACAGAAACCCTGGTCACCCTCAGCACAAAGCCACAGCCCACCCAGGGGTTTCCATGTGAATAGCCTCCATCCCACTCCTCATCCTCCCTCATGCCAGGCAGCAGCAGAATTAAAGCAGCAGAAATTCAACTCCTATACTGCTTGGAGGTGCTGCCTTTGCTTTTGGCCTGGGCAAGAGAGGACTTGTGCTAATGGCTTGGGTTTTTGTACATGCCTGCTCCCGAACTGCTGTGGGGCACAGCCCCCACCCTGGCTGCAGCTGCCTGGCACCCTGTTCCCATAGGAGAAGGACTGATACCAGCTAGAGTGGGAGAAGTTGCCCAAGGGAAGAGCTGCCCTGCCTTTAGCTGGGTGTGCTATTTGCAGCAGTGCCTGTCCCTGTGCTGTAGGAGTGCTAAAGTTGCTGAGTCTGGTAGTACGTGGTGGGACTGGACCAGAGGCTCCCAGAAAACCTCCCAACCTAAGTTGTTTCAAGTGTGAAGCCTGGAAGAATGGTGTTTGTTCCTAAGTTGGCAACTTGTGTGCAACTTGTGTGCAGCATGGGGCAGAGGGCAGGGATACTTTGTCCTTCTAGAAGATGACTGAAAGCCTTGTAACAGTTAGTGGGGTGGGTTGACATGGGAGCCCTCGCTTGGTGGTGTTTCTGCACTAGGAACCTAGTGCTCTTTATCTGTGATAGAATTTCTCCCATCCTTCACCAGGCCCTTGGTGAAGGATGGGATAGCTGTATCTGGAGGCCTGCAGATGAGAATTAACACTATGTCTGGGGCTTTCTCAATGACTGGACTCTGGATGGCTCTAACCACGGAGAGTATTCTCTCATTTCTGGTTGGGAGCCAAGTGCCACAGTGAAGGACTGGGAGCTGTGGTTAAGCAGCTCCCCTGGGGAGCTCCTGGGAGCACTAGGAATGAGGTGTCTTTGCAGGGCAGGCACCAGCTGCAGTCACAAAAAACTGGCACGTCTTGGTGAGGGTGTGCTAGTGACACTGGCCAGAATGCAAACTACTTCAGCAGCTTGGTCGGGAGCAGGAAGCCGAAGTGGGAGCATCTCCCTTTCAGAATGGTTTCTGAACTCCTCAGAGTAAGGTTTTCCAGCTTGTTCAGGAAAGCTCCATGTCTGGTCAAGTCACATATGTTATCATAGCTTGTTTGAGCACCTGGTAGTTGCAAAATACTGTTGCTTCCTTGGACCACTCTTCCTGGCTGTTGCACCAAGAGGTGCTGAAAATGAGCTGTTTCATCCACAGGTCAGCATTCAATGTCACCATCAGGCACCAGACAGGCTTTTCTTCTCAGCAGAAGAATTCAGTTGAAACTTCAGAGCTTTCTTCTGTTGTACACTTCAAGTGATTTCAGATATTGACAGTTTGTTCTGGTGTAGCTGGTTGTAGTCCTGTTTTATGTATAGCTAAAGCAGACCTAGATGTGCTAGGAAACACTGGGCCTCTGCAAATGGCCCCAAGAGTTCTTCAGCAGCCAAGGTCTCCACCTTGGTGCAGGTGGTAGGACAGTGCTATGACAGGACAGCATTTCAGAAATCCAGTGGTCAGGTAAGAGGTAGAACTGGAGATAGCAAGCATCTGAGGAGGACCTAGCTGATGAGTAACATTCTGAGTCTGGCAGTTCACAGACCAGTCTTTGCAGCCTTGTGGATTGCACCCAGCAGAAGCAGGGCAGCCAGGACCCTTTTTCAAACAGTGCTGGTCAGTAACATGACCATCTCAGGAGCTGGTTAGCCTTTTGCATTAATTGGAAGATCACAAGAAACTCCAGCTTAGGGTCAAGTCCATGCTGAAAGCTGGAGATAGTTTGGGAGCAAAAAGCTGCTAAAAGCTTGACACCACAGCTCTTCTCTGGAAATCATGTTTTAATTGTGTATTAATGTAGTGCTGCATCTTTGTTTCCAGAAGGAGAATCGTGACAGATCTTCAATATGCAGTAAGATACATCAGCTGTGATCTGATCTGATCTTTTCTGTAGGCAAAAAACAGATTGTATCGCTTCTCTCAGGTGGAGCTGTTCCTCTGGATTTGGCTTTTTCACTTATTACCTTGGTGCTGGTAATTTGGGTACAGGACAGTAACTTGCTGGCCATGACAGGCAGAACGTCAGTATATGAGCTCATGATGTATTGTCTGCTTGCTAGCTGAACTTCTCAAGTCTGAAAGTAATGTCAGAATTTCAGTTTCACTGGAGTGAATGTAGGCCTGGAGAAGGAATTGTGGGGTTTGGAGTTGGTTTTTCCCATAGTTTTTTAAGGCACATTTGTTCTAGAAGTACATGGACTGGAATATGCAGTTTTCGGATGCTGCAGTCATTTCCCTTATGACAAGGAGTTTGTTGCCTGTCTCAACTCCGCTTCTGTGGCACAAGCTTAGGTGAGCAGAATGTACAATTATTCTGAAGGGCTGATCCTGTTGCATAGCTAGAAGCTGCAGGAGTCCACAGAGGAAAGCTTTTTGCTATATTTGACACATCAGCTCACGTTTGGCTGTTGTGATCTCTTCAGCTGGTCATGGCAAGGCTGAACTAAAGTTGGTGTTGTGCTCCAGCAAGTGTGAGCACCACTTCTGAGAAGGCTTCAGTCATCCTACTGATTATCTGTTGACACTGCATCTCCTGTGATGAAGGAGAACCACCTTTGAACCTGTACTTAAATGACAGAATAGCTGACGAGGTCTGTTCTAGTCTGGTCAGGTACACATGTCTCAGGATGTATAATGTATGTTTTTCTCTCACATTGTTCAAGAGCCTCACACCCTATTACAGGGGGGTTGGGGCTCTAGAGACATCACAGCTGAGTCAACTGAGGTAATTGCTTACAAGTCCTTAAAGATGCTGATTAAATGCTGGAACAGATCTCATGCCTTTTGGTCTCTCAGGGCTTCCACAGAAGCATTTTCCTAAGCCAGCAGAGATGGTGACGCCAAAACAGATGAGCACATGGTGCTTGCTGAAGGCTTTGGCAAGCACCTTGGTTGAGTTTTCAGGAGCTGGCAGCAATGGCTCATTGCTGGAGTGAGACCTGAGATGTGATGGTAGTGGCAAGGGTAGCTGAATGAAAGGCTTGAGTTTTATGGAGAAGCATTGGCTAAATGCTGGCCTCATCCTCCTCACCTGCAGTCTGGTTGGGTAAAGAGGAGCAGACCAGGTTTCCCTTCAGGACTACAGCCACTGCTGCAGACCTTTTCAGCCTAAGTGGTACTTCCAAGTGGCACTTTCTGCCTCCACCAGGAGCCATAAAGGTAAGCAAAGCCACTCCAAGAACCAGCTTCCCCAGGCAACTGCCTGCCTGAGGTTATCTAAGTCTGTCTGCAGGCTTAGGTATCCCAGGGGCTGGGCGCTGATGTGGAGCCAGGCTGTGGCCTCCAGGGCACCAGAGTGGCTCAGGCTCTTAATGGGATAGTTGGAAGCAGGGGCTTGTGGTATTGCACCCTGTCTATCCACAGGTACCTCTAAGGGACCTCATACCATTTTTGGACCAAGATGGAAGTTTCTTAGTTTACCTTTCTCTGTGTCTTAGGAGGAGCCTGTTTTCCTATGTGGAAGAATAGGGCTCAATAAGCCAGGCTTTGGTGACTTCAGTCCCTCAGATTCATGTCTTTGTGTGTACCTTCAAAGCCATCTCCATCACCATCTTGGGCTCATTTGTAACTGCTGCCAGTGAGTGAGGATGCTTGTGGGATGAGACCACCTGCTGCGTCAACTACTGAGATACTATTTCACCTCTGGTTTGCTTGTCTCCTGCACTGTCTTGGTGTCCACATCCTTCTAGGTGCACAGGATCCTGGTGTATGCCCTGTGGGCTTCCTCAGCTGCTGAGGTTGTAGGATTGGGGAGATGGTTTGAGAAGGGGTCAGACCTGCCTCTTTCAGTTGCCAGGCTGTTCTGTTCTCCATGTGCTGCTTTGTAGATGATGTGCTGTAGGAAGGAGGTGACACTGCTCAGAGGACCCCCAGCAATGGTGGGAACTGGGACAGGCAGATGGGGCTGGCCTCACGTGCAGCTCCTTTCCCCTTAGGGCAGATGGGCCCTGCTCTCTGTGTGTTGAGTACAGAGTCTGTGGCTTAGCAGATGTAAGGTACCAGCCCCAGCCATGGCTGCTGGGGCTGGGGGAGCACACCCTGTGCTCTGTGTGCCCTTGCTCTGCTCTGCAACCCTCAGCCACCACTGCCATGGCCCCTTTCAGCACAGGAGAAGCACGTGAGCAGTGCAGCAGGACATGGCAGCAGGTGAGCAGCACAGTGGGCGAAGAGGAGGAACATTCCCAGGCCCAGCCAAACTCTGACACTGCCCCTCAGCCAAACTGGCTGGGGCGCAGAGCTGCCGGACACAGCACACAGATCTCTCTCCCCCCACTCCATCCTGGGACCAGAGCCTAAACCAGCACAAAGCTTGCTCCCTCCCTCAGGTTGGCTCTGCTCCAGGCTCCACTTAGCATCAATTATTCAGTGCTGACTGGCTGAAGCCTTGCAGAGGCACACAACGGGGGTTGATGAGCTTTCCATGTTGTGGGTGGTGGGCAGGGAGGGTGAGGAGTGCAGCCATGGCTTGGCAGAGACCCAGCAAGCAACAGGGATGGAAGTGGCCACCCGCTTGTCCCAGCTCCTGGCACTGCTGGTTTGACTGTTCATGAGCCAGGAAGGACAGGAGCCATATGGGGCTGCAGGGCACCAGAGCTGAGCACAGCCTGGGGAGTCTGCAGTTCTGCCTTGGGGTCGTTTCTGGACAGGGATCAGCCCTGGGAAATGGAGAGCTCTGAAAGCCATGACGAGAGCAGTGGCTCCACCAGGGAAAGGGTGATAGGAAGTACTGGCAAATACCAAGTGCAGGGGAAGAGGCTGTGGGAGGACCAGTCCCTGGCTGACAAGGCCATTAGAATTTAGGCAGCAGCCTCAATACCTTCTACAGAGTTCATTTGCCACTGGTCCCAGTGCTGTCTAGCAAGTGGATATTGGTAATGTTGGGCTTTGGGACTGCCCTGCTCTTTGTCCCCTGTGAGCAGCAGCCAGGCCCTGGGGGGACATAGGAGAGGGCAGGGGGTGCTGCTTGACTGATGCAGGGGCTGTCTGCCCTCCCATCCCATTAGGGACATGAGTACTTTCCATGCTGACACCTCCCTGCAGCAGGGAGCATGCCATGGCCTGGTGCTCCTGGCACCAGCTGGAGGCCTGGCATTTAGCCTAGGCTGAACACCAGACAAGGCTTATGTTCACCCCGAGGTCTTTCACTTCTTGGGTAAGGGGTGGAAGTCCTAGGCTTACCTGGTGAGCAAGTCCCAGGGGAGGTCTCCCCCTGGGGAGGACTCTGCAGTGGGTGCTTGGCATCCCAAAACCCTACCTGTGACCCCCATTAAGCACCAGTTCAAGGCTGGGTACTGCTGTGGCTCCTGCATTAGCTGGAGGGATGCTGTCAAGAGGAGGTGGTGGAGCCCTGCCTGTCCCTAGTCCTTGCAGGAGCAGGGTGAGAGTACCCTGCCACAGCTAGGAGGCCACAACTGGGCACATACATGGAGTGTGGGAATCAAGGATACCTGTAAGCAGTATCTTACTCCATTTTTTTTTCCAACTACCAAGTGAACCAAGGCTGTTTAATAAAGGAACACATCCCTCAAACCTAGCACAACTCACCTACCCTGGGGAAAACTCTGCCCTTCTGGACACTTCTGCTCCCTCTTTGGCAGGGAGGCTGTTCCTGCAGTTGGATAAATGCCATCTCTAATCCCTGTAGTGCCTGTCATTTAGGCAACCATGGCAGATGTTCAAACCTGGTTCCACCTGGCTGCTTCCTCCCCACTACCTGAAAGCCAGCTGGGGCTGTTGGCTGGGAGGTGACACAAAGCAGCTTGTGCAACCAGACTGCTTGTGGGTGCCTGAAACACAGAAGGGTCAAGGTTTGTTCCACTCCAGCCCATGGATGTCTCACCCATGCTCATCCTGGCATCCAGTGTGAAATAGCACAGGAGATGTGCCAAGAGCTGCATCCTCAGGGCACTCCTGCTCCGTGGTGTTTACTGGTGCAGGTTTGGTTTTTTTGGTAGTGTTGCAGACCAGGTTTTAAACAGTTAATGTAAATTAGCTAACTTAAAGACACTGGAGAGCAAGATAGGAGCATTTTTTTTCCTATTGGATCTCTTTTAGGTGAGGCACAGCAGTGATAGAAGCAGGAATACCAGCCTACAGCACCCAGCAGGTGATACAAAGGGATGCCAATTTCCTGCACTACTCTTAAATCCTAGGGTGGCATTTAGGTAATCCTGGCCCCTCCAATTGCTGTCAGTCTTTGTGCCCTCTGTGCTACTCTGGCAGAGACAGATGTCCCTGTGTTTACTATAAACATGTTGCTTAAGAACAAATGGCTGCTTTCTCTTAGGGAAGCTAGAATACTGCTCACATTTAACACCCCAAAGCCAACAGTACCATGGTCATCTAAATGCAGGAAGCCGTGGCCATGAAATCTGAGGTATGTCAGAGGTACTGCTCAGACACAGCTTTGTAAAATTCATCTTCAGCTGTGAGCAGCCCCACCTTACGCTCCCAGTGACTGGCATAAACGTGACTCAGTCCTGACTCATGAGTCGCACCCACCCACCCACCTGCTGTGCAAGGAGCTGTGTCCACCTGCTCCCTGTCCTGTCCAACCCTCCTAGCACTGCCTCCGGCCAGGAAAACAAACTCCAAACAAAAAAACTTGGCCAAAAAAGAAGCTGCAGAGGGGCTGCTGGGCAAGGGGCCATGTGTCAGATGGGATGCGCAGGAGCTGCAGGCAGGATACTGCCCTTTGCTCAGGTGGCAGAGGACAGGGCTATGTGGGATGAAACATTTTTCTTTCCACTGCTGCTGGGGATGCCTGGATTTAACTACAGTAGAAAAGCCGGGAGGAAAGCAGAGATGAAGTAGGGGGGACCCTCTGCAGCTGAAGCTTACCCAGGGAACCAGGCTAGCACTTGGGAGAAGGCAACCAGTCTTGCTGCAGCTTCTGTCACTGTAATAAACCTCATGGAGTCTGATTTTATGCTAAACTTCTTTAACCATTATTATTATTATTACAACCATGTAAAACACAGCATCAAATACTTTGGACAGTTTGGATCAGCGTAAAAAGGAATGATAACTTTTCTCCCCCGAAAAAAACTTCCTTTAAAAAAAATAACCACACAGGAAAAAAAGCAAAAAAAAAAAAAAAAAGCACAGACATAACAATGTTTCTTTAAAGTAATAATTATAATACATTAGAAAGAGTCACGGAGGAAGCGTTCCACGCTGTAAACAAGAAAAGCAATTAAAAAGAAAAGCAGATGGTAGCCAGGTTCTCAAAGTGCACAGCTGAGAAACCCTGACCTCAACCACAGTCCCATACTGGAACTCAATTCCATGGTTCCTGCTGCCCACCGATGCTGCAGCCACTCAAAGTGCTCAATCACAAACAAACAACAAAAACAAACCAACCCCAAAAAAACCCAAACCCACAACAATGGTCTTTACATTGACATGGAAGACAGCAAGGCAAAGAGTTGTCTCAGGGCTGCGAGGGCTAAGACAGGGAGAGCTGCTTTCCCAAGTTTGCTCACAGTAAGAGTGCCTTTTGCCAAGGGGCTGACACTGTTATAAGAGGCTGGGCAGGGGGCAAGTGGCTTAGACCAGTTAATTTGGTAAGAGGCAAGTGGCTTAGGCCAGTTAATTTGTCCTGCTGAGCTGCCACCCTCATTCTTCCCTTCCTATTCCCCGTGAAAAGAGCTGAGGATGGGCCAGGTCCTGCCCATCCTGGCTGCCACAGACCTGCCATGGCTGCACTTTTGTCTGCAGCAAGAGGCAGGTCTGCAGACAAGAGGAGGCAGGATTTGTCATCTCCTTGTAGATCATGCTTTGATGTGCTGAAGTAAGAGCATCACACCAAGGAAAGCAATGCATGCTGCTGGCTCCCAGCCAGCAGTGGCAAAGGGCCTCTTCCCAAACCTACCAGCTTTCAGGGCCTGTAGGTTGGAGAAGAGCTTCTTAGGTGGCACAGTGAGGAGCTCAAAGACCTTCCCAGCAAGAAGCACATTGGTGGAAAGGGGGAGCCTTTATTTGCCTGGTCCAAAGGTCACTGAAACCAGCTGGTGGCTTCCCCTAGGCGCAGAGGTGACTGAGGACCTTGCTGCTCATTCCCAGTAGGTCTTGAAGGGTAGGAACTGCCCCCTCAAAATTCATGTTGAACATCATACACCAAACGCTATGCAATGAGTACTATGCATTTGACAGCTCTCCAAAATTAGAGCAAACCACCTTCTTACATGTTAGTACTGCAAAACATCCCAGACATGCTGGATGAGGAGCCCAGGTGCACAAGCAACATGATGTGCCAAGGCTGTGTGCCTGAAATGAGGGAAAATAGGTCAAAATGAGGGGAAAGGTCTCCGCTCCTGCACGCATGAGCCAAATGCTCAGATGCATTAGCAGGAGTCCTATGCAGGCTTCAAGGAGAGGACAGAGCCTCAGGCTACAGAAGCCAAGCCAAGATGTGACCAACAGCCCTCAGATGCTTCTCGTTGCTTCACAGTCAGCTCCAGTGGCCAGTGAGCTGCCAGCAAAAGGCAACGGATATCTGTCCTGAAATACTGCTCAGGTATTTTAACACACAAATAGGTTTAACTATGCAGAGTTACAGGAAAACATACTCTAAATTAAAAACAACTCAAGCACCATTGTCCTAGAAAGGACCAGTGGTGTCTCAAAACACAAATACTGAACATTCATAGAGCACTTTTCCTCAAACAGCAACACTTGACTCCTCACAACACCCCTGCGAGGTAGCTAATAGAGTTATCCCTGCTTTGCAGAGGGAGAGGACAGCCAAGGTTGGAAGCTCAGCAGAAGATGGGGCCTTGGACAGAGCAGGGGTTGCAACAGAAGCTGAGAGTGCTGTGGTCTGGCTGGCTACATCCAAACAAAGATCGGGTGCTCCCTTTGACACTCTTCCTGCTACAAACACAACCAACCACACGTACACAAGGCAAAATAAACCCTGATAAATCATCGAATCATAAAACGTGATGAATTGGAAGGGACCCATCAGGATCATCGAGTCCAACTCCTAGACCCCACTAAGTAATTTAGTGGAGGTTTGGTGCTGGGCTTTCATGTAGGCTTCAGATCAGGTTATGCTATTGAAGCAGCCTGTGAGATAAAAAAAATAGTTTTCTAAGTCTCCTTAGAAACTTAGAGGAGCTTTTGCTCAGAGTCTCTGTTGAAGGGGTGGTAATCTCACCTGCAGCCACCCCTTCTGAACTGCAAGGTCAAAAAGCACATCTAGACTGGTTTATTTCTTGCTTCTTCCACTGATCTACCTTCCTGATGAAGGCCCTTCAACCTCTAGGCATGCAGTAGATGCTGGAACAGGATTTTGGACCAGCTCTTTCAGTGGGGTGTGTCCCAAGGTCCCTGCACATCTCCAACCAATGGCAAGGGCTGTGCAGCAGCAACACTCCGGGATGGGGAGAAGACGGACAGGCCACCAGGACTTGGTGCATGTGGGCACCCATCATGCCCAGGTTTCCTTCCTTGGTTGTTAATTTCTGTGTGGTCTAAACGAGAAGAGCTGAGATCAGACCCTGGGCAATGTGCTCCCTTTCCCCAACTCCTATGCCCTTTCCACCCTGACACTTAACCTGCTCAAAGTAAAAGCGGACTTCAGCTTGGGCACTGTGATTAGATGCCATCGCACCTCCAGCAGCTTGCTCATGCTGACAGGCCTCCCAAGGCAGCAATCCCTTTTTCTGTTTGGCCAATAAAAAGGCAGCGAGCCTGCTCGCCACGCTGGACCTGCGAAGGAAAGGCCAGCAGAAAGGTCACTCAGCTCAAGAGACCAGGCTCAACATTCTTCACTAGCCTTCTCACCTTGAGAACTTGGGAAAAAATGACCCTGTTGGTGGTCCTCCACCGGGGTAACACCAAGCAGACGCCTTAGGGACTCAGCAGCTGTTAAACCTCTTCTCTGGGACACCATCCACCGCTGCGGCAGGAGCTGGGTACAGCTGGGCACTGCTTTGTGGAATTGCATAGAGGGAGCAGCAGGCCAGGATGCCGTGGCCCTGCCTGGAAATCCTGCTGCCTACAACCATGGGTCTGGGAAATGAAATAAAGATCTATTGCTACAAAGGCCTTTGAAACCAATGCTGTGGCTGTGCTGATGGGGCATTTTAAAGAAAGCATCTTGGATTCCTATGCCTTATGCCTGCTTCTCTGGCCATGGGTACCCATGGCAGGCAGGAGCAAAAGAAAACACGCAACACATTCACCAGCCCTGCCTCTTCCCCCAAGCCATGTGGCTCAGGGAGTTTTGAGGAACAAAACATGAAATCACTTTCCAATTTGTCCATAGGAAAGATGCAAATCCAATTTGTTGGTGTCTCCTGTTGCTGGTGGCCCCTGCTTCGTCTCCTCGCTGGGCACACGTACCAAAGCACAGCTCAACATAGGATGGCTGCTGTGCTGTCACCCCAACACAGCCCTGCTGAAGGATGGGGATCCTGTAAATGAGGCAGGGGTGCTGCTCCAGAACCCACTTCCTCTCCCTCGCCTCCCCCATCTCCACTAAAACGTCACTGATTTGGGCATCTTTGCCAGGGGAGGAGAGCCTGAAAGGAAACTGTTCTCTGAGTGAGATTTGACAACCTGTGGTGGTAATTTTGGTTTGGGGCTCAGAGGGGGTCGTGGGGCTTTCAGTGCGTTTAATGGTTTCTGGAGGCTTTTCTGGACATCTACCTCCTCCGGATCCGGCGTAAGAGTTGGTGGCGTGGAGGTGGCAGGCAGGGGGTGCCCAGTCTCTGACAGAGGCAATGCCACCTGCTTTCTGTTCAAGAAGTCCTGCTCTGTTGCATGGGCCAGGTGGAGGGGAGTGACAGTTTTGATAACGATGTAGGGGCTGTTCCCCTCCACCACAGGGGATGATGCCTGCTGGAAGGGGCAGCCCTCACCCAGCTCTGCTCCCTCCGGCTCGCTGCTGGATAAGATGGGCACGCTGCCTCCTGCCACCCTGTCCTTGGGCCAGTGCACAGTGCTGGCGGTGCTCCCCAGCCCATTCTGCAGGCTGGTGAGCTCTCCTGTGGACGCAGCTTTGGATGCTGAGCGCTTCAAGTCCATTTTGCCCAGCAGCACTGCTCCGCAGCGCTCCTGGTCCACTGCCTCCCTGCGCCCACCCTCGGGGGAGCCGTCGTTCTGTGACGTGCAAGAGAGACGCCGGCAGCTGCCCAGCAGGGGGTGGGGGGGTGCTTCAAGCGCTGCATCTTCACACAGGGAAGATGCTTGTTCTGCCGGCAGGGCAGCAGGATTTGGCTGCCATACTGCATCATCCGTAGTGGAAAGCTCAGCAGTGCTCAAGTCAGGAGGAGTTGGCCTGTTTTGGAGAGAGGAGTCTAAGGAGCTGTGCTCAGCTGGGGCATGGAGGGGGACTCCATGGTCCATCATGGCACAGTCAGGAGCAAGAGGAGGCTCCTCTGGAGGCAGGGCCGTGGGCAGGAGGTGATGATGGGCTTGTGTCTCGCCTTCCTTCAGAAGAGATGATGGCTGCCCGTCCACAATGGGCTCCACCCGGCCCTGCTCTTCCAGTGGCCACCCACCAGGAGGAGGCAAGTTTGTTGCTTCCGCTGCTTCACTGCCCTGGAGAGTGGGAATCCTCTCTTCCACCACTGTCATTCCTCCTGGTCCCTCAGGAACTCTGTGAGGATGGGGCTCCCTGTCCAGGGTGTGCTCACCCACCCGGCCATTCTGGCTGTTGGCTGCTGGGTTGTCCTTTACAGCTACTGGATTGAGAGAGAGCTCCAGGCCCAGGGGTTTCCTTGGAAACTCTTCAGGCTTTGCTGCATTGAAAGCAGAGAAAACAAAATAAGACCAAAATTGTGCATCAGTCCATTTCTGTACGCCCTGAATGCAAGGAAGGCAGATGCTCCACCCAACAGGTGCCAGCCTTTCTGGGCTGCCCCAGCTCCCAGCTAACCAGCGGGATGCTCTGGTCCCTGCTGGGCTGCCCACCTTCCCCTCTACCCACCTGGTGGTGGGAGGTCAAATTTCATCTTTCGCAGTTCAGTCATTGACACCTGCAGTTGCTCGATGACTGCATCGTCCTCATACTGCAAGGAAGCAGCAATTTTCTCCTGCAGAAACTCACGTAAATCTTCCAGTGTCATCTTCAGCAAGCGCTCTGGGGAACAGAAGAAAACAGTAATGATAGCAGCACAGCCAAATTGCAGGGTAGCATGAGCGTGGGTTGCACTGCTTTGGTTTTATCTGGGATTCTGCTGCTGTTCCCACTCTGCAGTGAGACAGCCTGAATGTTTTCGCCCCTCTCCCACCTTTCCACTGTTGCTCAGGGTCATCAATACATGTACATATCCCTGTGCCACCTCTGAGCAGTAGCTCTGCAAGGGCAGGACAATGGCAAGGCTGGGAGCTGTGCTGACAAGGATGCACGTTTTGGGCCATTTCTGGAAGTTCTCACCAATACCTCTAGGAGGAGGAAAAGCTCCATGAGACAGGCCCTGAGTGTCAGGCTGAACAGCTACTGCTGGCAGCTGCTACCACCAGCCAGGGATGCCAACCTGCACCAGCCAGCAGGCAGGGATGCAGGCAGAGGTGCTGGCCCTCACCAGGGTTGCAGGCAGGGGTGGGATACAGTCTGGAATGGGTTGCAGGAAGGGATGCCAATCTGCACCACACATTCCTCAGGGAGGAGAGATTTCACAGGCAAGCTGAAACATCTGCCTGCCTGCCAGTTTCCAGCTTTTTGCAGACAAACAGGATACTTCAAGATTTATTTCTGGATAGCCTGTTCTTCATTTAACTGAAGGAAGAGTGGGGGGCTGTTTGCAGAAGCCAACACACGCAGTCCCAAAAATCCCGCTGGCCTAAAGGTTTCCAGCACACACTCCTGCCCCAGATCAAGGTCACAGAGTGACAGAGCAGGGCTGCGATCTTATGGCAGGAGAGGGGTTCAAAGTCACAAAAGTCTCATGGCAGAAACATCACTGCTCTAATGTTATGCAAGAAACCCAGGTTTTGATCAGTTTAGAAGTATATTAATGGATTTACTTCTCCTTCTACAGACTCTTCAGCTGAACCACCACCTAGAGTTCTGCAGACAGATGCTGCAAAGATGCAGCAAAGGAAGATGCTGCAAAGTGTGGCAATTGCTGTCGGTATTGCCCCTAAAAGCCTGTTGATAGAATATGTGGGGCACATACACAGAATATGTGTAGAAAGAGGCAGCTGGGAGCGTTGCAGGTGAGGTTTGTGTGTGATGAGCACAGCACATCAACCCTTGCAGCATCTCATTTCATCCCCAGAGCATCAGCTCGGGACTGTGACTTCTGTGGCCAGCGCAGGGCCTGGAGAAGGCTGGAAGTGGCCAGCAAAGCATTCTGGGTCGGCAGCCCAAGGGCAGCCCAACGCAGGGCCATGCGGGACACAGTCTGCTGGGACCTTACTTTTGTGCAATTTGAGGATGGTGTAAGCCATGGCTGTCAGCACACGCTCCCCTTCCAGGATGTAGATGTCCCACAGCCGCAAGGTGAGGGTGAAGGGCGTCTGTTTCAAATACACAAACAAATACACATAAGGGATGATGATACAGAGGTTGGTGCCATCACTACACCCCCTTGCACCAAAACACACAACACAGCTAGGCTCTGGAAGTCATGAATTCATCTATTACACAGAAATATATCTTTTCATCTATGGTTTTGCCTTAAAGCTAACAACCTTGGGTGGCTGGGAAAGTACTTAAAACCCATCCATGAATGCAGAAAAATGAGAAGCTTTCCTCACAAGCATGCTAGCACATGGATTCCCCTATCCTGGAGGGAGCACCATCATCTTTCAGCCTTGCAAGCACACAAAACAACTCCTGTATGCATCCAAATTTCTCAAAAGAGCTATTTAGGGGATAGGTCTGAAAGCCCAATGATGCCTCACTAAGCATTAAAAAATCACTCATTTGGTGTCCAGAGGAGTGGTTTTCCTTATACACAGACTTAGTTCTGCCTGCTAGAAACACCTCTGCAAGAGGTTTTCATTTGCACCCACACCCAATCTGACAAACAGGAGTGAACTGATATCCAAAGTGATGGAGGAGCCTTATACCTCCCAGCAAAGATCTAAGGCATCTCACTAACAAAAAAGTCTGTACTGGTCCTACTGTGACATGTAAGTTCAAATTTAGGATGCTGCACTCCAGACTTTGGCACAACTGACCATTGCAGCTCTTTTGCCACATGCTACTGCAGACTTTGCATTTTATGCAGCTTTTAGTGAAAGACTGCAAAGCAGTGAGTCCCCTCTCAAGGGGAGGAGGTCATCCACTGTTTTACAAGAGACAGGGCATCAGAAAATTGAGACTGGGGCACACAGATGTCCTAAACATTAGCAAGTCTGGACATTGCATTCAAGTGTGCAAGCAGAATACTGCCCCTAAAAATAAAGTAGTCTTGGCTCAGGACTGGCAAATTAGCTCTGAACAAATCAGGGCAATTTTCTCA
The DNA here is from genome assembly GCF_001715985.3 of Manacus vitellinus. NCBI lineage: Eukaryota > Metazoa > Chordata > Aves > Passeriformes > Pipridae > Manacus > Manacus vitellinus. Next base: position 2,612,857 of record NW_021940681.1, on the reverse strand, counting down.
TGCTTTCACACGTTTCCAGTCCCAGCCCTCTCGTCTGCCTGCAGCTGCTACACTGCTATTTGTTGAAGTTTGTGCCCCCAGCTCTTCTCCTCCCTATGCTGTTTCCAGAGCCCAAGTGAGGTTAATTGCCTTTGCAGCAGTGCCAGTGGGCAAAAGAAAGATCTCTCCCAAGTTTAAAGCTCATGCTGCTGCTGCTGAGCCATCTCCCAGCAACTGCTTTAGATGAGGCAGCAGGAATTGGTTTGTCATCAGTGACATGCAGTTATTTTTAGCTTCTCCTTTATTAATTTGTCTTATGAGAATGTACATAGTATCCCACCTTATAAAATATTAACACTTTCTTCAAAGTATGATATTTAGAAAAAATCCCTGGCAGATTAACCATGCATGCAAACAGCAGAGCAGCAAAAAACCCCCAGAGCATCCTCACCCGGTCAATGAAACACTGCAGGAACCACTTGGTTGTATAAATCCCTGTAGTCATCTGCTCTTTGTCCTGGGGGGAGACAGCAAAGAGAGACAGGCTTTCACCAGGGTGGCTGCTGGAAGTTCAAACAGCTCATAAGGCTTTGGGGGAGGTTGGTTGGTTGGTTGGTTGGTTGGTTGGTTGGTTCATTAATGCTGGGGTCTGGGTTGCAGGATCTGGCTGTGGTTTGTCTCCCAACAAAGCCCCTGCTTTAAATACCAGTTTTGAAGCCCTCCTTTGGCCAATCCTCGATGTCGACAGACTTCAGTTACAACTTGGGACAGGAATTTCTAGGAGAAGCTTTTCTGGCCTGGTACCTACTCCAAGGGATTTACAAAAACCTTTGAGGAACCCAAACCACTCACTCCTTGCAGATGACCATTTTTGTTTCCATAGCAATTCCCATGCAAGCCTCTCCGAGCACAGTCAAGCCAGCTTTAAAAGCACCACCTCATTTGCATGGCATGGCATGGCATGGCTGCTGCAGGAGCAGGACAGCCTGACAGGCTAAGGAAAGCTCTTAGGAAGTCTTAAAAACCTCACCATCATCACCCCTGTCTAACGGTGCTGGATGCACAGTGCTCTGCCCGTGCACAGAACTGACATAACCGCTGCTGCAAAGCCAACAGAGCGGTGGGGGTGGGAAGAGAAAGAAGCCCATGGGATTAACGTCTGACTCAGGCCTTTGCTCTTGACTGGTGCTGAGTACCTGCAACCCTGGAGAGCCTTCAGGAGCAGGAGGCATGAAGCAGCTTTCAGAGTTATTCCCACCCTCCCTCCTCTGCTGGTGACCATAATTAAGTGAAAACCTGTCCTGGCCCTGTTTCACTTTTACAGGCAGGTCTGGCTCGTTTGTAGTATGGAGTAAGAGCTGTTGGAACTGATGGAAATATAAGCAGCTTTTCCTGGAGCTGGGGGCCACCAAGCCCTTTGGTAGCATAAGAAAACTTTAGGAGTCTGGCCACTGAATGCCAACTGTCTACAGCAAATGCAAGGGTGGACAAGGCAAAAAAAAAAAAGGGAGCAGGTGTTGCAAAACAGTTGCCTAAGATGTTAGACTGCAGTCGGTGTGTCCTGCAGATGCTTCTCCAGCTATCAAACAGGCCTGTACCATCTGCTAGAAAGAAAACCAACTGGACATGCCTGAGCAACAAAACACAACAGCAAATCTTATGTGTCTCCTGTCTTTAAAAAACAGCAAAGCACTTGGAGCTAATAATTACTGAATTAAGACTCCAGAAAATTCAGCATCAGACTTTGGGCTTTGCAGCTGGTATAAGAACACAGTCCAGCCTCACTGCTGTATGGAACAGCTCCTTCTGCTGCAGGCCCTGTAAGCCTTTCTGCCTGGCTTTCCTAGGGAAGCCTTTAGATTTTAGCAGTCCCTCCACTAATGATGACCAGCAAGCGAATGATAACCATTTGCCTCAGCAAGGTTGGGGCACTCCATTTAATAAATGCTTGCCTCTCTGTGGCTGAAGCAGTCCAACATGGTTAGAAGTATGTTCAGTTGTGCATCTGTTTGGCAGAACATTACATTAACTGCTTTAGCATTAAAATGGGGTATTATTTTATAGGAAGACTGATAGCAAAGAGATACCATGTGCTTCTTCAGTTTGGGAAACAGTTTGTTTAAAATCTGTTCGTGGTGAGCTTGAAACCTCTGCAGCTTCGGGAACCCAGGAATGAAAAAACCTTAACAAGAAAAGATGAGAGAAATAAAAAATAATCAGAAAAGCTCTGGAGCAGGGACAGGGACAGCCTGATTTTCTAGAAACTCATCTCTTCAATTGCCTGTTGAAGTCAGCTGGACCACAGGGAGCCCAGCTACCTCTCTCCCAGAGTCCGTCCTTCACTCCATCTACATGGACAATGGGACCCTCAGACCAACCTCAGCTGGTCCTTCTCAACCAGCCCCATGGACCAGACCATGCACCTTCCCCAGCCCACCTGCCTGAGACTTGGCTTGGCCAAGACCTCTCTGAACACACTTCAGTGCTCACCAAGGTTCAGAGAAAACCTGAAGATGTTTGAACACTACAAGCTTGTGCAGTGCCCTGTAATCTCAGTTAATCACATTTAAGACTGTCCAGAGTTATCAAGGCTTAGCCCTCTGCCCATAAAATAACCACAAGTAAGATGAAAGGATCTTTAATTCGTTTGAAGTAAAATAATACAGCACATGTGGTGGACTTACATCCACATTTAATGGATGCTCTTGGATGTACTTCTGTGAGACTTCTTATAAACTCATAATCTTGAGTTAATTTACTGCCAAGGGCAAAGCACTCTGGAGGGAGGATAACACCTCTGTGGAAGTGTTAATTACTGAGCACTAAAGCTCATTGTCGATAAAACTAATTTTTTTCTGATAAGAACTTGTCTGCCTCCAAGAGCAAAGTTCAACTCCATAGTCAGGCTGCGTATATAGTTAAGCCTTACCCACTTTAATTAAACAAGTATGTGAGGAGAAACAAGGCTCTACTGACCAACTAAACAGCCTTCCCTTCTGTTGCCAGACACCCATCCACATCCCCCCCAGCCTTACCGTGCATGGCGTGTCGCTGATTGGTCAGCAGCTGTGCCAGTGCCCAAAATGCATCTTCTTCATTCAAGTACATCAGGAGGATGGCTGCAATCTGGCTCATCCCTTGGCAGTAGCTCACTTCCTGCAAGAGCCAAGAGGGACACGCTTACTACCATAATGCTAAAACTGTAGAAGCAGGTCAGGCTGCCGATGCTTCCCTCTCCTCTTTCAAGGTTTGCCCTGTTTCAATGTCTTTACCATTTATGTCCAAATTCACAGCTCCCACATGTCTACAGCATCTACTACATCACTGACTCACAGTAGATTGGGTTGGAAGGGACCTGCATAATCATTTCGCCCAACCCCCCTGCCATGCACAGAGACACCTTCCACTGCACCAGGTTGCTCAAAGCCCCATCCAACCAGGCCTTGAACACTGCCAGGAATGGGGCATCCACAGCTTCTCTGGGCAACCTGTTCCAGTGCATCATCACACTCATTGTGAAAAACGTCTTCCTTATGTTCAAGCTAAACATATCTCTTTCAGTTTAAAAATGTTGCCCCTTGTCCTGTCACTACGTGCCCTAATAAAAAGTCTTTCCATCTTTTTTTTTTATAACACCCTTTTATATATTAAAAGGCTGCAATGAGGTCTTTCCAGAACCTTCTCTTCTCCAGGCTGAACAATCCCAACTCTGACCCTTTCTTAACAAGAGAGGGGTTCTGGCCCTCTGACCATTTTTGTGCCCTTCCTCCAGACCTGCTCTAACAGGGCCTCCAGCAGGAGGTGAGGGGTTTGAAGGCACTGTTACCCCACCATGCCTCTGCTCCCTGCTCAAGCCTGGAGGGTGAGGGACAGAAACCCAACATAAGAGGTGCCTGCAGCTACTTCAAGGAGATGGGATGACAAACAGCATGTGACTGATGCTGTTTTGGATTCCTTCAGCCATATGAGCACTGAAGTAATTAAACAATAAATAAATGTGATAAGCATTTATCTGGTATGAGGGAGGCTCCTTGACTAACCCCTTGAGCATCTTCTGTGCCTCATGGGGTAACTGTCCCCTCCCGGAGATGGAGGCTGTAGGTTCAGCTGCTAGTTTAGGTTTATTCTGCCTATGCCCTTCAGCTAAAAAATGACTGGTTTGCTGAAATAAGTCAGTGTTTATAACAAGGAATGCCATTTGGTGTAAGACAAGAAGGCAGAAACATGGCAGACTACCAAGAGACTAACTAGTGTTGCTGGAAAGCCAAAGGGCAATCCCCTGTTCTTTGCTGACTCTCACCCAAACTGAATCTGCCAGATGTCATTTACCAGGTGACAAAACGAACAAAGGAATGAAACAACTATGCAAAGACTCCTGTACTGCCTGAGTCTTGCAGCTGTCTGTATAAGCCAGCATTAGGACTTAAAATTGGAATTACCACTGGTTAAATATGTGTGTGTCTATTTTATATATATATATATATAAAATAAATATTTTGTATATATATATACATACAAACATACTTGTCTACATATATATATAAAATGCTTTTTAAAAATCTTTACATATATATATATATACATGTAAAGCACAACACTATTCATGTTGACTGGACTTACTACTTACGGTGTTATAAACAGAGTATGCTGACAAGACATGGAAGAGTGCCTGTTGCCTGGGGAGAAAGAAGGATATTAAAACACTTGAGCCCAAAGTCTCCAGCTTTGTGACCACATCAATGCATACACAGAGAGCAAAGACCCTGAAAACACCCAGCCAATTATGCCTTTTGCACAGGAGCCTCCTGCAAGGAGCAGGTCTCACAAAACTAGAAAGCACTTCCTCAGAGACTGTGTAGGGCAGCGAGGTGTGACCCATCCAAGTGACAAAGCCACTTTGTCAAACCTCTCCGACTCCATCTGTTGTGGAGACCCCGTCCCACCCAGATCCTGATGGGCCCACTCCATCATCCCAGCCATCCCAAACCAAGCCCTCTGTAACCTTGGGGGACAAGGCACTGCAACAGGCTGGTGGTGCTTGGCTCAAGAACTGGAGCTGAATGTGGTGCAGTGTGGACCTCTCTGAAGGGAGAATCAGCAGCCCAACATGTGTGGGTTGTATTGCGTGGTGAGGGTTTGAGGAGCAGGCAGAGATGGCTTTGCTCTCCTGTGAGCTGCTCTGAGCCAGGGTGCCGGTGGCCACCCCAAACCAGGGGACTGCTGGCCCCTCTCCAGCTCATCCCCCCATATCCACTGCCACCGGCGTCTGTATAGCCCCGCGAAGCCTCCTGTACTCACTTCACTCCGTAGCGATCCCGAAACATGATGTGGTTTCGGAAGGTGCGGTTAACATCCAAATCTATCTGCTTGATTTCCGATGAAAAACACTTTGCTTGTTCTTTCATTTGCTGGACGGGACAGGGACAGACAAGAGGCAGAAGTCAGACACCATCTAAGTCCATGCCTCTCCCCCTACAGTGGGAAGTCAGGCTTCCTACAGCAGGAGTGGCAGCTTGTGAGCTGCACAGAGGTATCCAGAGCAGGGGACATTGCCACCTTTCAGTAAGCAATGATATGCAGCCTGGAGGTGAATCCCCAACCCCTTGTCTGTGCTGCTGGCCCAGGAGAAGGGGACGACCCCACATTCACACGTTACGACAGTGGCAGCTGCCAACCCAGCCTTCGCCCATCTTCCAATGCAGATACTGAGTTTTCAGAATCTAAAACCTTTACAATTAAATTCCACTTTGATTTATTTTGATTTCTTTGTCTGGCTGGCTATCATAAAGCATTGAGAGCTCTGTTAGTGCTTAAGGAATGATAAACTTCCTTAAGGAACCAACATGCAGGTGTACACACTGAGTCCCTGAGCTTTTCAAAGGCTCAGTCATAACAAAGTCCAAACTGTTATAACAGACTCTGAAATGATCTCCAACTACTACTCGCCCTGCAGAAGAGAATCATATAAGATTTAAGGAGTTTCCATTAGAAAAGCAGTTCTGGGGTATTCCCTTGGACTGGTGCAAATTTAAAGAAACCAGCAGAGACCAGAAGAGAAACTAAACCCAAAACCAAGAACTCCCATGTTCCCTCCATGCTGGTTAATCATTTAAGGCAGCATCACATAGACAAAGGACTTAAGTCCAGTGCAAAAAAAGGAAAATTCAAATGAAAGTGAAGACCCCCTCAACCAATTGTGCCCTCAGAGTTTCAAGCTGAAGATGCTCCATGGACAAATCCCACCACAGTCCCATTCGTAACCCACTGTTCAGCCCTGTGCTGCAGGCAAAGGCCATTATGCAATAGCCAAGGATCTCATCTCACAGCCTTTAGATACTGCCAGTGATCCTGCCCTCCTCCTTTGATAGCTACGGAGCCAACTGCATGAAGAAAATACATTTTGTGACTGAGCTCGGGCAGACTGAAATCCACCGGCAGGTTCGAGGCAGCGGAGATGAACAGCAAGCCCACCCTGCCTTAAGCCCAGGTTCAGGACCCCTCCTGGGCTGACACAGGAGACAGAAAATAACACATCTGCACAGATGCTTATTATCTGCTCCAGCAGCTTCCATCCTATGAATGCTTGTCAGCCTGATACCAGGTGCCTCCATGCTGTTGTTGACCTCCTGAGGTGGCCACATCAGCTCTGGGGAACATCAAAAGGTCAACATTTTGGGCAGTCACAGCATCTTGGGAATATTAACTCCAACCTTGAAAGCAACTGTGTGGAGAAGCAACAGTATAAGGGCTATTTTGAATTTTTGCCTGCACAAGACAAGGGAGGATAAAAGCAGCCGCAGAGTGAAGGTCTGATGAAGAACATAATTTCCCTGCTGTAAATACTGTGCTCTCTGCATCTTATGGATACTTGTCCTCTATAAAGCAAATAGACTACCTGAGAGAAGAGGATTATTCATATCCACTGGGTCAGTTCAGTTCAAATTTCCCCGCTAAAGTCCCTCTTGTTTTCCCTGCCAGAATAACATGGCAATCTCTCAAAGACTGTAAATAACCCTACTTCAGTTTGTTTTGAAGTACTGCATCTGAATAGCAGGTAGGTTGCACAGCACTTTGTCGTCTCCATGCACTCAGAAGACTTTAGTAATTGCGCAGATGTTAAAAAAGAAAACCCAGGTTGGGTTATTCTCCTTTTTTTCCTCTTTAAGTATACTGGGGGTTCCACAGCTGCTCTGCAGTTGCTCTGCTGAGCTCATTAGCACTGTGAGCCCTGCAAGCTGGTGGCAGAACAGAGGCTGGGAAGCTGAAGGTCCTGTCCCAGAGACCTTGTACAAAGCAGCGGGTAAAAGCCAGGATGCCTCTGCTCTGCCCCATGGCCAAGATGTTTCTCCTGCTGCCTTCTCAGCTCCCCTCAAGCCCTCCAGTTGTGACTAACAAACCCCAGAGGAGCAGAGCATCACAACCACATCAAAACTAAGCATGGCATGTCCCATGGTAGCCTCCGGGCTTTTGTGCTACAGTTCACACCCCAGGGAGAAATGGGGTGGCCTTGGGACCAGCCCCTACATGACTCAAGTCTGAGGCTTAGTCCCTTCTTGAAAGCAAAACCCCTCATCCAGGATCAGCACTGAGCCTCTCCTGGAGGAAATTAGGAGAGAGCTAATTACTGGCAGCAGGTGGCACCAAAGAAGAGGCAGATTAAGATGAGCTTGTAGAGGGTTTGCATCCAGCAAAGCTTATTAGCCCTGAAGCTCCTGTTTATCGCAGACCCCTCTGGAGCACAGATAAACTCCTTTCGACTTTCATTTGCTTGGATTGCTTCCCTGCCTGTGTAGCACAGCTTCGAGGGAGGGAGTACAATTTTAATCTGTGTTCTGGGAGATCTTCCTTATCTCTGCTGACTGCAGTGAGCCCAGCCCGCCTTCCCCAAGCCCCTGCCTGTGCCCCCATCCCAGCGGCACCTCACCAGTAACATCTATGCCTGACTGACTATAATGAGCGTTATCATCATCCCGCTTAATAGGCAGGGATTTTTAGAAATACCTGCTGGAAGCAGCACTCAACCTCCTGCCTCTGAAAAATAATTGTCTCCACAACACCTCGCCCTGGTACGTGATGCAAGCTAAATCACAACAGAGGTTTGGAAAATAAGTTAATTATCAACCAAAGGCTACCATACTGCCTATGGAAAGGAGCCAAAACACCGGAAATAAAAATAACAAATACAAGAAGCCCTGTCACTTGGGTTCCTGTTCAATGCATGCTACAGAAACTGCTTATTTAATGACATGGAATCCAAGCCTGAAGCATGCAGCGCTCTGGTAGGAAGCAATGCAAGGCAGGCTTTTCTCCTACTTGCAGAGAAAAGAAGTGATTTTTAACAGAAAAGTAGTTTTTAATATTGATTTTTAATAGAAACGTTCACAACAGTTATAAAGAATTGAAGATGGAAGATAAAAGAATCCCCTTCAATCCAAGCTCTCCCAATGCTGTCAGTTAACTTTTGGCTGCACATCTAAGTGGTAAGCCAGGACCCTGTGCTCAGAATTAAACCAACTTACAAGATCTGCCTTCACCCCACCCTTATTTTGGTTTCTTGACTAACAACCGATTGCTGGCTGGTTTAGGGCTTCTCACCTTGCTGCACCTGGGGATTTCAAACTTTCAAGCACACACAGAGGTTTGGGGTACCCCCATCTAGCACCTACCTGCTCCAGGGTACTCGTGACTACTCTGCATCACCCCAGGGAGCTCAGGGAACTGTGAGCGGTACCTTTGCTAAGCCTTCCCTCACTTTTTCCTGCATCTCTCCCTAAAGATGCAATAAAACTGACAGCAACTTTGCTTGCAACTCCCAGCACAACAGATGGAAGCAACATATTACAGAAAGCAGCCAGCTAACATGCTAAAAGACCCCAGCTTGATGTACTTCCACTGATAAAGAGTTTATACCACTTGTATTTTCAGTCCCCACTGAAAACGCAAAGGGTATAAAACGCCTTTCCTCCTCAGAGGTCGCAGAAGTTCACAGACAGGATGAGGCCTCACCACCAGCACACACCCTAGGGCACTCACCACGCTGCTACCCTGTGAGGGAGCACACAGGGGCCATGCAATTCTCCTGCCCATTAAAGCATCCCCACAAGAACTCCCATTTCTCTCCTGCCCATGCCAGTGGAGATGGAGACGCCTGCATGCACCACGGGTCCAACTTGCCCTGACTGATGAAGCCCCACCTAACCAGCCTCCCCAACCAATCTAGCCTCCTCATCACCTTGCTCTTGTTGTCTTTGCCAGGAAGAGCTCATACCTCGTATTTTCCTTCATTCTCCTTCTTCATCTTCTCGACATCCAACAGAAGTGACCAGACCTGGCCTCTCACTTGGAGTGGGATCCCTTTGTACACTCGCCGGCACATCTGCAGGGAAGGAAACGTGTGCAAGGTTAGCTGGTCCTGCTGGTGGCAGAACAGATTTTCTCCATGGTTTGCTGGGGCAGATCAGCAGCCATCTGAGCAGACACCCCAACCGGTCACTTCATCTGCCTGCACTGGCGCATCTGATGGATGAGCTGACTACCTGCATCCATTGAAGACAACTACTCAGTCAAAATCATATAATCATGGCACCATAGAACAGTTTGAGTTGGAAGGAACCTTACAGATCATCTATTTCCAACACCTGTTTCCTGCCATGGGCAGGGACACCTTCCACTACACTGGGTCGCTCATAGCCCCATCCAACCTGGCTTTGAACACTTCCAGGGGTGGGGCAGCCACAGCTTCTCTAGGCAATCCATGCCAGTGCTTCACCACCCTCACAGTAAACAATTTCTTCCTAACATCTAATCTAAACCTGCCCTCTTTTAGTTTAAAACTGTTCCCTCTTGTCCTATCACTATCTTCCCATGTAAAAAGTTGCTCTCCCTCTTTTTTTATAAGCCCCTTTTAAGTACTGGAAGGCCACTAAGAGTTCTCCCTGGAGCCTTCTCTTTTTCAGGTTGCACAACCTAGCTATCTCAACCTATCTGCAGTGGAGAGGTCTTTGTTAGGAAGCATTGCTCCTGAGCTTGGGGGAGGCAATGCCTGAATATCAGCCAGCTTCCTTGGATGCTTCTTCCCTCCAGGGCTTTATCCCATGGTACTCTCCCAAGCAGATCCTTGAAGAGGACAAAGTCTGTTCTCCTGAAGTCCAGGGTAGTGAGCTTGTACATCCTCCTTGCTGCCCTAAGGATCTTGAACTCCAGCATTTCATGGCCGCTGCAGCCAAGGCTGCCCTTGAACTTCACATTCCCCACCAGCCCCTCCCTGTTGGTGAGAACAAGGTCCAGCATAGCATCTTCTCCTCGTTGGCTCCTCTGTCATTTGGAGAAGGAAGTTATCATCAATGCATTCCTCCCATATTGCTTATGCCCTGCTGTGCTGTCCCCTCCAGCAGATATTAGGGTGGCTGAAGCCCCCCATGGGGACCAGAGCTCACGAACATGAGGCTGCTCTAACTGTCTCCAGGGCCTCATGTGCTCAGTCTTCCTGGTTGGATGGCCTGTAGCAAACCCCCACTAAAACAACACTTGTCCCTGTCCTCCCTTTAATCCTGACCCACAAGCTCTCTGCTCCTCGTCCATTCCCAAGCGGAGCTCCATGCACTCCTCACTGACAGAGTGTGACACCCACTCCTCATCTCCCCTCCCTGTCCTTCCTAAAGAGCCTGCATCCTTCCATTCCAATGTTCCACTCCAGTTACAGAAGCCACCCCACTATGTCTCCATGATGCCAATAGGATCATAGCTCTGCAGGCATGCTTGCCCTTGGACTCATCTTCAAAGACCAGATGCAGCACCCTTGGCTTTGAAGCCTTTGATCTGACCTGGCATAGCTGTTCTCATCTAGATGCTCAGGGACTGACAGAAAAACACATTTTTCCTTGGAGAGGAGAGCCCTCACCATGAGAGCCACAAAGATGTGTCCACAGCAGCTTCACAGTTTGACAAATGGCAAAGCAGATTGCAGGCTACACCAAGGGCTCTCCCCTGAACGTGCAGGGCACTCACCAGGCAAAGAGGGGGATTGGTGACAAACATGCACATGTTCACTTCATCTCACAGATGCTTCTTTCCTTTTTCTTGCCATAAAGCCCTTTCTCTCTAAAGAGACCATTAAATTTCAGTGCAAAATGGAAAGAAAAAAAAAGCTTTTGTTCCATTGCTGACTTCTTCCATTAAAAGAAAATGCTTCATAAAAAAGAAAAAAAGCTCCATTTTGGAGTATTTTCCACCCTTTCATTCATCCCACCCGTGAAATGCCTTGCAGCTGCAGCACAAAACCAACTGGAGCACTCCTCCAGGCTCCTGAGGACCTGCAGCACATGCCCAACCTCCAGCCACGGAGGGTATTTATGTTGTGATGTGGTGCTCCCTCAGAACCAGACAATCCCTTGCAAGGGGACAGAAGTGCTGGATTTTCAGTCATGGGAATGAGCTCGAGGCTGAGCAGGGCAGCACCCAACCAGGCAATCAGCTTGAGCTACTGTCACTGCCTGGTACAAATGTACCTGCCCACCTTCAAAATCCCTCTTTTTTTTTTTCCAAAGGTTGTTCTGCTTCATGCAATCCAGGCTGATGCAAGAGAGGGGGGGCTGCAATTGACAGGGAAGCATTGAGATCCTAGTAGAAGGTTTTCTGGACATGGGCCTGCTGCACTATCTTTGCATCTCTTACACCAAACTGAACATCTGCTCTTGCTACCTTTCCTTTCTGACCCACCTCACACCATTGCCTTTTTTATTTCCAACTTGACTTTTTAAAGCCAACTTTTCACAAAGATATAAGGACCATAACCACAGCTGGCTCGCAGCCTCTGCAGCACAGACCCATGCCCCTCTTTTGTTCCTGTCTGCACAGCAGCACTGTGCCTACCCAGGGCAAAAACCAGCAATGGGCTGAAGAGCCAGGACAAGATGAGGCAAGACAGGAGGTGGAGTTCAAGCAGACAGGCTAGGTGACAGCAAAGAATTAACACCACTATCCCAGCCAAAATAGGTATATAAACCAGCTCTGTAGCAAGCGTCAAGATCACCATGCAGTACTAGTAGAACTAGATGTGTGTGGGAATGCTTTTGCACCCCGTTATGATAAATATTTCAGTATTTCTGCTGTCACAGGAAGTGTCAGTGTAATGTATCCTGATCCTGTAAGTGTAATTCACATTCAACATTCAAAAATCCATTCTCTGCACTTCCCAAATCCTTGCTTTGCCCAAGTGCTGCTTAGCACCAGCTTTGAAGGTCCAATATACAGCCAGGACCAAATCCTACAGAAATCTTTTACCAGATCCTGCCCTCCCCTCTGTCTACCTCAAGGCAACCTCAATAGCAACAAAAGGCAACCTCAGTAGCAAGACACATCCATAGAAGGCCATCATCCTGCTCAACAGCATCCAGCATTTTAAGACGGACATCACTAATTCACCATCTGCACATCCAGGGGAGTTGGCTCTGCTCGTCCAAGCTCACGTGGGGAGGTGCTTCTGAGGACAGCAAACCTTCACACCATGCAGGACAGCTTCATCCCCACAGGTGAAAGACCCAGTTCCTGAGAGTCATTAAATCAGGATGAAAGAAGTGCAATGCATCAAGAGACACAAAGGTGAACCACATCCCCAAAGCAGTACTGGCAAGGCACCTATGAAAGCCTGGCTCCTGCAAGCACTCGTGCCTTCATGAAGCAAACGCTGAGATGGGATCAAGAAACTGGAGTCTGAACCAATTCTGATAAAAACACCGATTCGGAAAAAATTATTTATTTCCAATGGATTAGGAGAGACTGACTGACAGCTGCCAGGGTAGGTGATGCTTAGCTCTGTGGGAAGAAAATAATTTTGTTTTGAATTCCCAGAGCTGGTATTGCTGTACTTTAATGAGTGCAACCCTCAGTGGCATATAGTAAATGTCTCTAATGATTTTCTTTGCACAAGTGTGGAAGGAACAGGAAAGTTACAAAACATGCTGAGATGACACTGAACTGAAATGCCTTCATGTTATTTATTCAAGGGCTTTCCTCCTCCCACCGCCTCCAGATATGAAAGTGATAAAACCTCGGAGCTGTGAGTCACACAGAGGAAAAATGAGCAACTTTTCTGCACTGTGAAACTTAAAGGAAAACAGGGAAGTTACCATTACAAGCAGCATTTACGCTGGGACGAAGTGACAGAGGTAAGGCATCAGGTGATGACAATTCCTGTTTCATGTGAGAATCAAAAACAACTCTCAAGGTCACAATCTTTGATCTCTTATGGACTGCTCAGCCCTTATAGATGGGAAGGGAGCAACCAGATCACGTGCTATGCAGACTGACAGACTGACCAATGCAGGGCAGGAAGAATGGACATCACCCCGCTCCACAAATGGAGCTGCTGGTGGTCAAAGCAATAGTTCAAGACCCTGTGCAGAAAAGCCATGTCAGCCAAGGACTGAACCCACAGTGTTTAAAACCTGCTGCAGATTTTGTCATAGGATCATCTTCCCTCTCTAGGCTTTAGCATACAAAGGTTGTGGCACAGAGGCCATCACCACCCCATCCTTATCTCTCCCTTCCCCATGTATTTTCTTCCTGGTAATTGGGATGGGGAAGCCTATAGAAGTACAGACCTGAGCTCCATCTTCCTGCATCAGAAATCTCCTCTGAGAAGTACCCAACAAAGTGCTCCAGGTCATTAACTAGAAGAGTGGAGTTACTGCCTTTAAAGACAGAACATGTTTTTGCAGTAGTTAAGACACTGCAGTTAAAAAGGGGTTGGGAGACGTGGGTTGGTTTTTAAAGCAGAATATACACATTGCAGTTCACTTTCACACTTTGCAGTCTGTCACTGTTAGCTTCTCAGCCTTGTGCATGGCTCACCAGGAAGAGACTGCAGGAGCAATGCCCAAATCTCGAGTATGCATGGTGATATCCCTTTCAAGTCTCTTTCTATACCCACATACATCTCCAACGCCCTGAAGTGCAGGGAAGCCCCCCTTCCTAAATTCCTTTAGGGCTCAAAGAGTGATCCTTCTGAAGAGGAAAGACTTCTTCACATCCTCTACCAATGATGCACCAGGGGAAATGAGCTATGAAGATTTTCACCACCACCACCACGACAACCATCACCCCAGAGAAGAGGATTTCTTTTTCGTACCACAAAGCCAGCTGACTGCACAAAGATGACTGACTGATGATGTGGCTGTGCAAGACACCTGGCAGATGGGACATCACTGCATGTGGCTTTTTTTCCATACAGATAATGCTTACTCCCAACTCAGCTGCTGTGCCTGCAGCTGGAGCCTATGCAGCTATGCCAGATGAGGTGCCACCAGGTCTGCAGGGGCTCCAGCAGCAAAGCAGGGGCAAATTTAAATCCTAAAGCTGATGGGCTGTGGGTAGGCATTTACCTTTACTGCCTGGGCTACCTTTGGAGGAGAGAAAAATGCAACCTGCTCTTCTAAAATGGAAAAAAAAAAAAAGGCAGGTGAAGCCACCCTGCAGCTCCCAGATGCAACCCCTTTTCTTTCCCATAGCATTTGCATGCAGGAGACCTGACTTCAGCCAACCCTGACATGACAAACATCTGCTGGCTCTCCCTGGCATTAGCAGACTATTTGCTCCTGGGGGTCTGTGTCAGTCCATACAGATCCCCAATTCATCCTAAACTGCTTTGCTGGCATGCACTGGATTAAGTGCCCTGCACTCCCATGACCTTAGCAGAGACCAGGCTACCCCCATGCACAAAGGCAGGCTTTGCCTAAAAACCAGACATCTCTGACCAAAGACATCCCTTTTTAATGGTCCCATCCCACATGGACAGCAATAAGACACAGCTTGCAAATGATGCAGATGTCATATCCTCTCCCTACGACCGATACTTCTGGCTGAAATCCATCTATTTCAGGGCTATGATGAATAAATTATCCCACTGTTGGAGCACACACAGCAGAGCCTTTTTTCTCTGCAAAACTGTGCTGCCTGAACTGTTATATTTTTACACGCACCAACCACTTCCTAACCTTCCCAAGCAGAGTCAGGTTGAGATTTAAACCTGGGTTCAAACCAGCAGTGAAGAGGACAAAGACCACTTGACCCTCCCTGTGCTGAACCCCGAGTAACACAATTTAGCACTTCTTTGCAAGTTTGACATAGCTTAACTCTGCAAAACAGTGTGGTCCTTTCATGAACTCCTTTATTTTTGTGCCCTTTCCCTTGTGGAAGTGCAGCCAGAAAAAAGCACTATTGCATCATTCTAACCCCACCCATGTGAGGAATTGTGCTGGTGTCACTTTTTGCTGATGTTGCTACTGAAATTAAATCACGTCGCTACAAAATGTGTCGAGAAGAGACATGGAGACAAATCTGAAGTGATAACGAGCACAGGGAGCCTCAGGACATCACTTTAATTAAGATAATCCTATTTGTTTCTCATCCTGAAACAGGTTATGCCAGAAATTATTTTAGGTATGGTCAGGCCATTCTGGGCTAGGAACTGTAAAAGGTCTTCCTCTTTTTTTCACCCTGATTTCCTATAATCTGTGACAGCCACAAGACCCAGACTGCAACCAGCAGCACACAGGGATGCACACTGGCTGCAGGTGAGGGAACAGGAAGCCCAACCTGCTGCTCTCTGGCAATGGCTCATGCCAGGGGTCTGAAAAAGCTGCTTTCTTGCCCATTGATGGGTAACTGCTTTGGAGTCAGCACCCTGGATGGGTACAAAACCTCCCTCCTCCTGTGGACATTTCACAACACAGAGACTGAGACAACAACCTAAGCCCCGATCGGGTACAAAGATGCTGCAAAACCCAGTGGCCTGCTTGGTAAGTCCCTTTTCATCAAGCACTCAATATGATCAGATGTCTGCCAGCTCCAGCATATGAACTGGAACTCAAAAGGTTGGCCCTGAAGTCCAGAAAGTCCTAACCTGGAAAATAAGACAGGTTTCTACATCATTCATGCAGTCAAAGTCAGGGCAATTTCTCTGTGAAACTGCCTGTGATTCCTGCAACAAGATTTTTTTCCTTCTAAAAAAGCACAGTGTATCAAAATGAACATCAAAGGGAAGATTCCTGTCTTCAGTAAGAGGAATTTTTCAAAGACGACATCCTAGTCATTGTTAAAATAACATGGAGCTGCTGTCTTGTGACACTCTGGTTTCTATCATGTCAGCAAAGTGGAAAAGACAAACCTGAAGAAAACGTGCAAGGCAGATGTGTCAGCCTGAGTGCTCAGAGAGGGAACAAAACCAACCCACTCTGCTTTAGAAAAATCAGATCAAGGGCTTGTCAGATTTACTTTACTTAGAAAAGAAAACGTAGCCATCTCAAGGGCATGACTGTGATCCCAGCATAAGGTCCTTGAAATGCCACAGCTGAACTGCATCCAGCCGCTGTAACAGGAATATCTGAGCACCTTCCATGCTCCTGACATGAGAGCATGGGGTTGCACATCTACGTGAAGGGTACAACCTCATTTTACTATTTTTTCAAAAGCACTTTTTTGTGCCTCTCAGGGTCTGTGTGGCTGCTACAGACCTCCCTGCCTGCACTTGTCTTGGCACAAGGCAGCAGGGTGTTAGGCTGGACGGGACTGAAACCAAAGCTCCTTTCTACTCTGGGGTCACCAGACTGCTCCCTTCCCTGCTTGGGGCCAAGCACTGCTTCTCTGTCTGCTGGGAGAGGGGACAGCCATTTCCAGTCCCCCAGCATGAAGACAATGCCATCTCTGTGCCCAAGAGTCATCGACCATTTACAGGCTGTTATAAATAACATCCTTTATTCTACTACAAGAGCTCTGTGATTTTCTGACCCAAAGACCCTCAAACCCCACTTGCCGGTCCAAGCCTTCGCCATCCAGCAGACCTGAGTGATGTCAGCCACAGTGTGCTTAACACACCCACTAACTATTAAAGTAAATCCAAGATAGATGGGGATCGCTACTGCTCTACACCCCTCATGCCAGATTCTGTCTGTCCCCACTGGCTGACTCAGGGAAGCCAAGTTGTGCATCATTACTCGCCCCCAACATCCTCCAGGACCCAAAGGAATTCCCTGCACTCTGCTGGAATTCAGTGGTTTACCCACAAGGCCACTAAACAATTAGTGCTAACTTCTAATTAGGAAAAAAACAAGCCATAGGAGAGCCTCTAATTTTGCCTGTGGAGCAGCACCGATGAACCAAATAATAGGAACCACCCTGAAGTAAAAAAGACTTAAAAGTCCCAAGCCCATCTACACCCTAACCCTGCTCTAATGAAGATGATTTTGGTTTTATTTTTTTTTTTTAAAAAAGGATGAGACTACAGCTGGGTGAACCGGACATCCCTCCTGATGGCTGGGCAAGGAGGATGCTCTGCTTGACATTATCCCTACAGCTATGAAAATATTCTCATCTGAGACATTTCTCTCTGTGTAACCCTATTAACCAAGCCCAAATTTCTCCCAAGGACTCTCAGTAGGAGCTAAAGCAATCCAGATAAACATCCCACTCCTCCTGCTAAACGTGAAGGCTATCTCCATCCTTGATTTTCACACACAGGTGGACACAAATCTAAAACCTAAGTGGCTTTTCACAGGCACAGCTAGGAGCAAAATATGAAATCCAGGTGATGCTCTAGACAAATAATTCTTCCTCCAAGGAGAATTACAAGGAACATCAACTGGACCGTATCAGTCACATCTCCCACATCATTCCCAGGAGGTGGAGACACAGAAGCAATCTGTGGCGTGCACTGCCCTCTGCTCTCACTGGGCAGGGACCCAGCTGGGCACACAAATATCTCTGCTGTGCTCCTGTTTGCACAGGGAAGCAGAAGTGCAAACCCGTCAGCAGCATTTAGGAAACCCTTTTTAAAACCATGTAAGTCAGAACAGGACTTTTCCCCTGACTGGTAACCCAGCAATTTCAAGGAAAGGTTTAAAATATTAAAGACCAATGAGTAGAATTAGGCACCGTTCCAGTGATCTCTGGTTTCTCTATCAACTTTTTGAAAGCCTGACTCATCATAAGGATGCATCAGACCCGCCCTTCCAGACACATGCTCTTTCTTTTCCTCCTTACCTTGTCAGTGTTTCTGTATTTGCCCCATTTCTTCAGCATCTTAAGCCACTTGTCCACACGTTCAATTTCCTGCTGTTTTTGCTGGTGGAGGGAAGAGAAGACAAATTTAAGAAAAAAAAGCCCCAGAAGATAACTCCTGAAAACACAAAACTTCGTTCTCTTAGATTTAAACTTCTATGCAAGACTTCACATTAGAGATGGGAATAATCCACTGCTGCTTGCAGAAACTGGTAATTTCAACCCATGGTAATTAAAAGTAGCATTGGTAAAAATGACAAGACACACAGGCTTAACATAGAGAAAGCATTTCCAAGAGGACTATTCCTTGACAATAAAAATACTTGCAGGTTCAGCTAGCCTCAAACTCTATCACTGTATCAGACTGGCAGAAACATGATGCTGCTGAGTCCTTGTTAGTAGGATCCTAACAGAGGACATGCTTTCATCTCAGGGGAGATGAGGATGGAGATGACCTCTTTCCCCTGCACATGCAGTCCCCTTTTCAAGCCACAGCTGCTGAGCACTGTGCCAAAGCAGAGGGAAAAGCCCAAAATTGCTTGAAAAGGTGCTTTTTCAGCTTGGCGTGGAGGAAGAGATGCCTGACCCAGGAAAATAAAAGCTCCAATAGCTGGGCATCATGCAGAGTTCCCACCTCTGGGCAAGCAGCAGTGACCAGTGGGTGCTGGCTGCCTGCTTTGCTCTCATTTGCACACTCATTTCCTCAAAAAACATTCCCTCCCCAGATGGTGTGATAAGGATGCCACATCCATGATGACTGAGCTGGCAGCTCTCACCTTCTCCTCCAAGGCGGTGCGGGTTGGCAGCTCCTGCTCACTGAAAAAGCAAGGGGTCACTGGTTACTTTGTGGGCAAGAAACCCCACTACCCAACAGGAGCTCCTGGGGGGTAATCAAGCACTGGACATAACTGGAAATCCTGGCGTATAGCTCCTCTTCAATACACACATCATTAGCAATTTAAAGTGTGTGGAAGCAGAATTTCTGGACAGCAATTTCTTCAAACCCCACTCCTACACACAGAATGCCTACTATTATAACTTTTGTTCAGATTTGTAATAAATAGTTCTTTTAAGCATTCTTCCCAGGCACAGGGCGTGCATCTAAGTCATCTGTGCCTTGCTTCAGATGGGGATTTCCTAAGGGAACCAAAGATGATCAGATATCTCGTCTCTTCCTATACCTCCCTGAATTGTTAGGTGCAAACACAAGAGCCTCTCCCTCTGTGACAGACTGTGGTCCTTCATGGAGGCACAGGAGCACCAGACTGCACCTTCTAATGCCAGGCTTGTGATAGGAAACCACTTCTGAGCCTCGCCTCAGAGCAGATTCAAAGCATCAGAGTGTTTGAACATGCACAGTTGAGGAAGGAGGCCCATCTCATCTTTCCTCCTGCATTTGGGATTGATCAAGCCAACCCATAGAGTAGCTTATAAGAAGGATGCTGGGCCTGTCATGCTTGGTGCAGAAGGATGGCCCACACACATACACAGGTCAGAGGAGACAGGATTGGGCAGGAGGACTTACTGTAGGAATCCAAACCGGTCTGTGACTTTATACAGGGTGAAATCGGCATCTTCCCAGTGGTCAATCGGAGCTCCTTCCTGTCTGCCCTGAAAACAGAAAGAACATTTGTGAGCTGGTCCCAGCATCAGGAATGACCTCATCCCACCCCCAAAGCCCATATCCCTCTCTCCCTGCATGCTGAAAGGCACAGAGCAAGAAATGCCAAACCTGTGCTAAAGAGACAAATACAACACAGGTAAGAGAAAAACGGTAAGTTCAGCCTATCCAGCATTCCATGCATGCCTCTGCTACAGGCTGGGAAGGGCTGTACATCAGAGAAACCAGTGCTGTCAGGCACAAGCTGTCCTGCTGTTAAGGGAGCACTGAGCATTAGAAGCCCAGCACCTTTCAGGATCTATACTGAGCACACAGGGGATCCTCAAGAAACTCCATGGATGTAGTGAAAGGAGATGTGCAGGCAGAAGAATGCAGGGAGAGCTGGCATGAAGCCTGATGGCATGAGGGTTATTGGGGCAATGTCTGCAGGGAAGCAATTCTTATTTGAAGCATTCCTATCTACTAGTTTCAGCCTTAGCCAGCACGCTGGGGAGAGACTCGAGGCTGGTACCTTCTCATACTTGGCAACGATCTCTGCTTTTTCCTGGGCTATTAAAGACTCTATATCCTTCTTCATATCAGAAGCTGTAAGAAAAAAAAAGGAGGGGGGGGAAGGAGATACATAAATGTGTAGACACCATGAGAAATACCTGGAAAAGTGCTAATACAAAACATGTTTGCTGACAACTTTAGTTGCCATCCATATCACAAAGCTAAAATTAGGCTGAGGTTGAAAAGCTGCTGTACAAAGCATTTGCAGGGTTTGCCTGCACACAGCAGGACTGCCAGCTCCCAGCTCCCAGCTCCCTGCACGAGGACACAACCGAATCTGAGCAAGGGGGAGGCTAAAGCCAGGCCACTGCAGGCCACATTACCCAAATCTTTGGACCATTGCAGCTCTCTAATGGATACCAGGAGCCATCCTGACCTTCCTTTAGGAGGAACAAGAAGGATTCTTGTCATTGGACAGCCTACCCCAGCTTCTGGTTGAAGCTGCATCTCAGCAGTGGTGCTTGCCACCAAAATAAGCCAGAGCAGCCAAAGGCGTCACACTTCTGAAGGATGTGATCCTTCTGAAGGGATCTTCTGAAGGATGTGATCATTCCTTGAGGGGAAAAAATCTGGGGGAGATATGATGAGCAAAAGCATCAGCACTCTCCGAGGCTCAGCCTACTTCTCCACACCTTCAGACATCTGCAAGAGATTATTTGTCTCATCTTAACAACTCCTTAATGCAACCTGCTTGTTGCCACATCTTTCAGGCATGATGGAGATGGCTGGGACATCCATCTTTCCCTCATTCTTCATTTTGGAAGCAGTTGCCAGCA
The DNA here is from genome assembly GCF_001715985.3 of Manacus vitellinus. NCBI lineage: Eukaryota > Metazoa > Chordata > Aves > Passeriformes > Pipridae > Manacus > Manacus vitellinus. The sequence goes on along the minus strand of NW_021940681.1, from coordinate 2,591,875 downwards.
GTGTGATAGAAATATTATACCACATGCAATATAATCAGGGCTATCAGGACAGCTCTTCAGTAACCTATTATCAGCCAACAGCACAGGCATGGCACCACTTGACACTAATTTGTACAGACACTGGAAAAAAGCAAATTCTTCAAATTCATGACAGGAATGGGTGTATCTTTCCCCATTACTGACAATCAAAACAGAGCAAGGATGGAAATATTAAAGTGTATTTTGTTCTTTTATTTTTCCAAGTTCTTACTTCAAGCATGAACTTTGCTCAATACATTTTAATCACAGCTTAATTTTTCAAAGTAGCAAGATTTGAGTAACTGTCTCACAGTGTCATCTGATATATCTGCATCTCCTCCTTCTCCTGTGAAGTTTAACTCAAAGGCAATTCCACTCCCCCACTTCTGACACTGTTTTTTTGGTTCTTACGGGGCCACAAAATTCAAATGATGTCCTTTATGTGCTGCTAAAAATACAAATATTCTGCAGGCTGCAGGGAAAAAATAAACTGTACGTCAAATTAAACGGGAAATTTTTCAAGATGTTTACAAAGTGAAAGCTATTCTGAACATCTATGACCACACTCTGTAATAGAATAACCAAAGGAAGAGCAACTTGGAGAGCAGCAAGAACACATATATTTTGGCATCCACCTCTGCAAAAGCCTCTCTGCAGCCAGAAACACCAGACTGGTGCAAATGAGCCAGTTTTGCATCTCATGCCTGGAGTATGCACATTTGTTTTCTCTTTCTACTATAACAGTACAAAAGTCCTAATTTAGGAAAAAACTTGAAAGCAGAGAAAATGGTTGATGGCAGCGGGAAGGATGGAGATGGCAAGTGGTTGCACCAGCCTCATCTGATCACAATACTGCTGCTTTGTGGAGTACAGAGACAGTGCTGTGCTCAGCTAGGTGATTTTCAAAGTACTCTAGAGAGGGAACAGAATATAGCTTAGCTCTGCAATAGTCTATATTGAATATGGATTTTTTTTTTTCATTCTGCACATACTCAAACTCCAGAGTAGTTTGACTCCATGAAGTTATATAGCATTTGCTTGAGGAAAATGACACCTTGTGTACATGGAAACTACTGAGACATTTTGTTTTCTGAAGTGTTTGAGGAAACACATAATTTTTTTCCTTGATATAAACAGGCTTCCCACAAAAAGAAACAGGCTGTACCTGCCATGCTTCTCCATATACCTATATATGACTGCATACTTTCTTTTTTTTTTGTAATACCACTCAAATTATTTTCTCAAGCCTGACACCCAATTTTCTCCCACCAGTACGGTATTTTCCTAGCAAACAGATTTTTTTTCCACAACAAACACACAAGATGAAGCTGCTATGAACAGGAATGGTAAGAAAACGTGAACAATGCGACAATGGTATTACATAAATTTACTGGGACATCAGCAACAGAAAGCTCCAAGCCATGCACACTTAAATTCAACTGGGAAACAAAGTTATCAAGTAGTTCCTTTTAAAAAGGACAAATTGAAAACACCCACAATCTGTCATCTCACACTAAAACTTGCAGCTTCCAGTTTACAATTTAAGGAAGTAAAAATTAATCTCAGCAAGAGTAAGCCTAAAGATGTTTAATGAAAATGCATATTACTACCTACCTGCATTAAACACTATCGGTAAACCTGAAACAAAATACCAAATTTTTGGATGAAAACAACTTTCCTGAAATTAATTCACCAGCTGGGATCTCAAATATTGGCAGTGGAAAGAAGGTGTCTGCATCAAAAATCCAAGACTTGGTGTATGTTCTCCACAAAGCAGATTTACTGTTATAACCTTCCCCATATTTTTCCAGTCAAATCTGCCGAGCTCCCGTTGCCCCACATGAGGTGGTACCCAGTGGGACCAGCCTGGCTGGGAGCATGGGAACCTCTGCCCAGCAGTCACCCAGGCCATTGCTGCAACCCTGCTCATTGCCCAGATGAAGAACCAAACTTTTCCCATGGCCCAGCAACAGTGCTCTCTGTGACACAGCCCAGGACACACACACATGTCCCCTGTTACCCCCAGTCATGACTCTATCTCTCATGCTTATAAATCCACTAACAATTGCCCTGCCAGTACTTGCATCAAGTGTCACTTGGCAGAAGGGCTTTTGGAAATGAAAATATCAGTGAAATCTCTTTTTAGGAAGCATAGCATAGCAACATGTTCTCAATCTTGGGCTGGATTTGAGGATATTCTGGAATCCAATTTTTGAATTTTTTGTATTGTAAAACAGCATTTACTCAAGCTATTTAAGATTAAGACTATCTCTTTTGGTTTTCTGGCAGGAGATCATTGAAAAAGGAGAAATGGTTTTAGGTGAACGTGTGTTCACATTCTGAATGTGCCCATTTAACTTTAAATGGAGAGTGCTGCTAGAAGAAAAAAAAAGCACATTTTGATACACTGTACTTCACCATCATTCTGGCCTCTATCAGACTGAAACTACTGCTGTGGAATAAAGTAAAAAAGGTATATACTTACTACAACCACATCCACCATTGCTGAAACTCAACAAGTCGCTGTTCCTGTTTCATGTTCTATTTTAAAAGAACATTTTAACACAGCATTTTATGTCTTTAGCCATCTATGTTATAAGCCTACAATTTTTCCTTTAGAGAATAGTTTTAAAGGAAAGGTTTATGCATCTATGCAAATGAAAATGCTTATACAACATCTGCTAAGAGGTGAGACCCTCTAATGACACAACTGCAGTCTGCAACACTTCCCAGCAAAGCACTGCTTTCACTTCTAAAGCCAGTATTAGTTGTAAGGTGACTTGTGCACTTGCACGTCATGGAATAAACCTGGGCATGCAAAGCAGTACAAGGGGCTAAAAATCCCTATCGTGGTTTTTTTAAGCGCATGAAATGCACCTCGACACCCTTCAAACCACACAGACTCATGGTTTGGAGCAAACTGCCCATCCTGGTTGCCTGGTAAAATTTACTGGGCACAGTCAGCAGCTGCAAGCCAAGGGCGGCTGTCACCAGAGGCTCTTCTCCCACACGCTTAAAGCCTTTCAGAAGCAAAGCTGTGGGGTTACACCACTGCACGTACCTACCAAGCACAGCCAAAATGAGCACGGCTTTTGGACTGCTTCAACTGCATCACCATGGCCCGAGGAAACCCTAGAACTTCCCAAGACATCCAGGAGGGGCTGTGGGCTGTTGCAGACAGGCACTGGCATGCATGGCTGTGTGCCCTGTGCCCCAGAGGTGACAAGATGAGGGGGAAGTGATGGCCACAGGCTCCTGACTGCAGGCAGAGCTTCTGCTTCATGAGAACCAGCCCCCACATGAAAGTCAAGCTGCTCCTGAGGTCTTGGTACAACATTGACCAGCATCTCCACCTCCAGTGTTGCAGTGTTGCTGCTGCTGCAGTATTTTTTTTACTAGAAACCCAATTTCTATTCCAAAATGGACAACACACTCAATGTGCTTGCATCGAGCATGTCTGCTGATCCCCATCTGCAGCCCCTCTTTCACTAACAAACCCAGACTGCAAACATCCTGGCCAGGCACTGGTTTCAAAACAACATATCACTGGTCTGTGCATCACCAACCTTAGCCCACACCTGGCACACGCTAGAACCCTGCTACTGGAACGGAAATCAAGACCTGCACTCACAAAGTGAATTATGACTTCAGGAATGAAATTACTATCAAGCAGGATGAACCAAGATACAGGACATCCTGTTTGCATGTTTATTTCCTTGACTACAATCCAAGAGCACACAAGCAAGCTTTTTTGTTTGTTTGAAGAGTATAAGGAACACTAGCTGAATTGCAGGGAGGTTTATGTTTTAACTGTCTTGGGGTCTTGGAAAATGACTGCACATAGATCACTTTAGATGAATCACAGATGTGTTACATAAAATTCAAATGAGCTCCTGTCCTAGTAAACTTGCACTGTATCTGAAACTGCACAGGATGCTGTGCTGGATAAAAACACGGTCACCTCCTACAGCAGAGGTACTGGGAACACCCAAGGGAGAACTGCAACTCACTTTGATGCCATCAGCAATATCCCAACAAATCAGGGGATTCAGCATCACTGCAGATGAGATCCTGCTGATTTATTAGCATGTGTATCCACAGCACACAATGGCTCTCAGGGTGATTCTCATCTGCTCCAGAGCCAGTTTGTGAGTTCAGAGAAGACAGGATGAAAATACAGCCCAGCTCCAAGCTCCCTTACCTGAGCGTTGTATCAGGTGCCGAGATGCATCAGCTCAGCTGGAGTTGTCCACTCCCCTGCGGGCATCTACCTGGCAGGAGCCAGCTGTCCCTGCTGTGGGGTGGTGAGGACCCCCAGCAGCCACAGTGCACTGGTCAGATGCCCTTCAGCTCACTTGTGCTGCCCCAACTCTGTGCAGTGGCTCTCCTCCACCCTCCGCTTCTCTGGCATGTGAGACCTCACTGTAGGTGGCTGGGAGAAAAGGCAAGGCAGGAGGCAATCCACACGCGTGTTCTCTTGTCCCCCAGGCTCACTGCAAAGGAAATAAGAAGTTAGTAAGTTTTACAGGCATGATGAAGGCTCGATCCTTTACCAGAACAGGGTTCTTTCCACATGGAGGAAAAGGCAGGTCCCACTGGAGCAGGCAGAAAGAGCCTGGTGGGGAGGGACAGCCTGTAACAACAGGGGACCCAATGGCAGAAGGTAAACTATGCTCATCTGCATTGCAAAAAAAAACCCTGGTGTGGTTTTCCTGGCCATTTTCTGGCCTGGTTGAGTGCCAAGGGATAGAGGGGCTTCCTCTGTAGGTCTGAGAATCCAGCACACCTTTGTACCAGCAGGCACGCTGTCCTGGCAACTCAGCAAGCAGAATATGCCCCCAGCCTAAGTCAAAGGCACAGTATTACACCCAACTTCAGCTGATCTAAGAGCATGTTGCCACCAAGAAGGGCTGCAGTGGAGGGGCCAGGCCATTCCTGTGGACTTTGGTCAGGTTAAGATCATCAATACAACATCACTGACTCACATGGCAGAAGAGTTGGCACTGGCCGTGCCACCTGAGCCACTTACCAGCCCTTGCAGCTCCTACCTGATACATCCAAACAGCTAACAGTTCAAAGGACACCAGAGCCCAACATACAGCTATTGTTTATAAAAAACTCCAAGGTTTTAGTTCTCACTTTCAGCAATTCAGAGAAGCAAAGTACTAGTTTCACAAGTGAGAACTCCAGACATCACCCCAAAGCACGATGCTCCGTTTGCAACCAGCAAGCACTGGGAGAGGAAGCACAGCTCACTGTCATGAGCAGCCACTTCAACAATGCCATCTCTCCTCCAAATCCCCACACAAGCACCTGTGAATGGAGCTATCCCCACATTCCTGGGTAGTCCTGTGCTGAATTTCCCTGCTGTCACCCCTCCAGCACCCAGATACAACAACTTGGAGACCCCAGATGCAGAAGACCTTGCACTCTTTCTATCTAGAGGTGGCTACCTTTAAAAACAAACAACCCATAACACAGATTACATTTTATGTAAGTGATCACTGAGTAGGTTATAATGTGGCTTAAATGCATTATAATGCAGATTACACACATTTCCCTCTGTTCTCCCAATTTGCACCAAGTTTTTACAGTACAATGGTAAGCTGTGGTCACAAGATAATGATACTTTGCCACTAGACTATGGCAGTATCAAGAAAACCAAATACATTGGCCAAGTCTTCTAGTTATAGAAATGACTAAAACCACGTAAGATTGCAATTACATGCCATCCCATCCACTCATCACAACCAGCGTGATGGTAGCACTGAGAGTAAATAAAATCTGAACCCTCTCCCCACCATCCTTCTTCCTGTGCTCCCAGTACTTACATCTCACTCTCATTTTCACACACGTTTTTGGTGCTGTGCCTTGGCAGTCAGGTTAAGATCTTCCACCCAAGGATGGAGATGGGAGGAGAGAAGCAAGAGGGCTAATACAGGGATTTGCTCTCCTCCCTGCTTACGCTCAGTAAGCCCAGCCTTAGTGCTTCTGCACAGCTCAGCTGTTGCAATGTCAGAACATGCAGCTTTAGACATAAGCTAAACCCTCCGAGCAGAGTAGTGAGTCTATAAGCAATTCTTTGTCAGCTTCTATTTTTAGACCTCACAGGGAATAAAAGAGCATCCAAACACTTTTTAAGCTCTTTTTAACATGAACTCATCTTCTACATACAACAACAGCAAAAAAAGCCAAATGGAAGACCGCACAAAAATCCCAAGATGCATTAATTATTTTTTTAAAGCATCATTATTTAAATAATTTTTCATTTTAAAAAAAGAAGTAAACTGAAGAATGCAAAAGTCCACATGCTGCTTTGGGAATTGAAGATTAATTTTCTCTCTGCACTCCCTCCTTTTTCCATTCCAGTGGCTATAAAAAGGCCAAAAAAAAGCCAGAGGGAAAACAAAAAAAACCCTCTTTTTTCGGGTGATGCACTGACCTGGAAAGGAACTATATAAACACAGTGCTTAGGAGCTGGCTTCTTCTGTTTGCTTAAGACTGTAAGAGCAGTTTACTTCTCTTTAACTATAAACTAAAGGATGCTACAATGATGGTCATTCTCCACTGGACATGCATTCCTCTTAAAATACTGCATTTTATTCCTTTTGGTAAATGTAGCAACACCAAGGGACACAATACTTTTCCTTTTTACCATCCCCACTGTCATCCTTGCCTCCAGCTATACTTGGCAATTTTGGGTAAGCTAAAGGCTTCTTTTGCTATTTAAAACTTTTCCTGGTTTTAGCTTGGCAGGCACTGTCAGCTAGAGGCCACCCAAACCTAACACGTGCCCGAAGCAGCAGGGTGAGGACACGTGTCCTGGCTGATACCCAAGATGTCACCCTGGGCACAGTGGAGCTAACGATGGTCCCTAGCCAAAACCCAAAGAACAAGGATGCAAACATAAGTTATCATGCTGCCAGCAACCTGTGCTCTCTTTGGCACAGACAGGCAGCACCTTTTTTAAAACACATACAAATAACAAATGTACCATTATATAAAGTCACTGGGACATCCGATGAAATAAAGGAGTAGGAAGTTAAAAATCTACGAACAAGATGCAGCTTGTCCATGAAAAACTTGTCCAAAATAACTATTAAGGGAAATGACTTATAGATATCTAAGCTGAGTTAAAGTGAGATGTATGCTCCTATGCTGACCATGTTGGTCTTGCACTGCTTGCCAGAGCCCCCGGCTGCACCCCATTTTTAGGAGGGGAGGCAGCTTCAGCCATTAGGCTGACGCAGACTAATGCCCAGCCCCTAGGAAAATATGTTTTAAATTACATTCTCTGAGTACCACCCTCATTCCTTCAATCATTTTAACGAGTTTAATCAGCTCACACTGCCTCCAAATACAGAACCCTTGCAGTAAATTATTTGTATTTGGCAGCCTCTGCAGAGGACACTCCCTGATCATTTTGCTGGCAGTCCCCTGGACTTGCATTACTTTCCAACAGCATCTCTGGATGCTAATGGGCGAACTTTTGTTAACTTCTTTTCTACCAAAGCCTCATGCAAGCGTATCCAACAATAGAAAACTTCAGAGAAATAAGAAGTATTTGATCCGACACCAGAAAGGACTGAGAAAATGTCTCCCAAAACTTTTTTACAGCCTTGAACTACATGCTGGCAGTCTTGGATCACCTTCTTGTCTTGCAAGTGCCTTAACATTGCTTCCATGAGGATCTCTTCCATGATCTTTCCAGCCACAGAGGTGAGGCTCATTGGTCTGTAGTTCCCAGGGTGCTCCTTTCTACCCTTCTTAAAAATAGGAGTGATGTTTCCCTTTTTTCCAGTCACCATGGACTTTGCCTGACCACCGTGACTTTTCAAACACGATGGACAGTGGCCTGCCAATCACATCAGCCGGTTCCTTACGGATCCTGAGATGCATCTCATCAGGCCCCACAGACTCGTGCCTAATCACTTCCATCAGGTGGTCTCCAACCTGCTCTTTGCTTACAGTATGAGGGACTTCACTCCCCCAATCTCCCCCTGGAGGTTCAGGGAGTTGAGAGATGTGGGAAGCCCGACTGCCAGTGAAGACCAAGGCAAAGGAATTGTTGAGTACCTCAGCCTCCTCCACATCTTTTGTTACCAGTTCTCTCCTCTCATTATGGTTGTCTCGCCTTTGAGGAAATTTTTCACATAAGAAGTCCTCCCCTCTTCTCTTAGTGGAAAACATGTTCATAAAATCCAACTGAAGTGAAGACTTAAGGCAGAGGTAATATTTCAGCTTACGAAATGGTCAGGTAGGACACCCTGTTAAAAGCAGCTTGCCAGCTTACAAGTCAATATAAAAATAACTCAAAGATTCTCGGGTTCTTTTAATAATGTTGAAATCAACACCTGTGTCATTTGGTCAGGGCTCCAAAATACATTTTACAATTCACACTGTGTTTGGCTGTTACCACTTTACTGTGGTCAGTGTAAAACTAGACCTGCCACTGGGGTTGAAAGATAGACAAGCAATTTCCCAGCCAGGGAAAATTAAACGGTACCAATGTTTTGGAGTAAGCCATATTACTGCAGCAAAAGCTTCTGTACTGAAGTTATCAGTTCAACGAATTGATGCTCAGGGGATTGGTGAAAACACAGCTGGGCAGGTTGGTGCTGGATGCTGGTAAGAGTTAAGTGTGGAAGAAGATGCAAACTTCCCAGTCCCTGGCAAAGCCCTAACACTGGTAGCAGGCAGCTGGTGAGGTGCCATGCCAGGCAGTGTGACAAGGGCTAAACAGCATCAGCTCCCTATCATCAGCACAGCCAAACCAGTGCTCCTGAAACTGTGGCCTGACCCACCCCCAGCTAACCACAACCCCATGCAAGCGTGGCACACATCTCTCTGTGACTGCAGCTGGGAGTGCCCGGTCCCAGAGCAATGCCTTGCACGTCCCCCATGCAGGGATGTAAACAGTTGGTGCCCCTGCATGTGAGCTTGGGGGATAAAATGAGTCTTATCTCCTCCTCCACCAGCCCCACGTTCACCCCAAAGACCCCAACACCACTTTTTTGCTTGCAAACATACCTTCAGCACTTGAGAAATTTCCTAATTAGCTAAACACCACCCTGCAGGCTTGGCAAGGATTGCTGACATCACCACACTGCCATCCCACAGGCTTTACCACAATGGCAGTGCTTTCCCCCAACCCTCAGCAGCGAGGTCAAGCCCCCAGAATGCACGCCTCCATCAGGGAGATGGCAGAACACTGCCACACTTCGTGGCATGTACCACCACGTAATAGTGTATACCACTAGCATCCCTAGGGCACCTCAAATCAGTGTGAACCACAAATTCAGATTTGCCAGCTCAGTGTCCTCCTCACCCCTGGCTTGGAAACCACCTGTGATGTTGTGATCATCATGGGGAGGCATGAATTCAGCTTTGTTTATGAGGGGAGAACACTACCCTGAGAACATTATCTGGCTCAATCCTTATTTAACACCATAAAGGAATCAGAGGTGAAAGAGCAGCAAAATGAATGGCCTGAGCCAGCCCCCTGTTTGGAATCCAGCTCCATGTGGTGCATGGAGAGCCCCAAGCAGGTCCAGCGTGAACCTGAATCTGCAGGTGCCTGCCACCGTGAAGCCCAGGACCCAAGGGGATGTACAACCAAGAGAGCCAGGTGACATGAGCAGACATCAAACTAGATGCCATATTTGCATTTCTAGATTTTACAGAGGCATTCAGCAGCACCTTTAATCAAACATGCTTGTGGAAGCAACACAAGGAACTCCAGAAAAACCCATTCTCAGAACCACAGTGGATTACCTACATTTACTGTTTTGCATGTCCTCAGCATTTCTGATCTGCATAATGGACTGCAATGGAAGTGGGATAAAAACAAGTCAAAGGGGACCACAGCAGGCTCAAGTCTATTAACGGACATGATTGAGAAGGGTTTCTCCAGTGAAAGCTGGAGCTTGCTTTGGGAAAGTTACAGTTAAAAAGTTAAAAAACCTCTTCTTGGACAAGATAAAAAGCAGAGGGAGAAGTTTAAGTACATGAGAACTTGTGACAGTGATATAAAGACAAGCATTTGGTACGATGGAGAGCCATGTAAGGCTGTCCAGAAAAGCAGCAGGAAATTATGTTCTCCCCAGGAAATAACCAAACACAACTCAAGTGTCACCTTCATTTCAAGATGCAGTCTTAGCTGAAGACATGCTCAGCTAAAGAAAAAAACCCAAAACTATTCTGAACTGGAATGATACATTTGTCTTAAAAATGTTTTAATGTTCACCCAACAAAGCAACAACTAGACAGTTCACTTAAAACAGTTCCCTTATAAATAAAAAATTTCAGTTAACTGCTACAAAAGGCATTTTCAAGCAGAATGATCATTTCCTCAGCAGCTTGGGAAATGAATCTTCCTGTTCAAAAATCAAAACCTGGGAGAGTTGAATGCATCCTACTAAAGGATAGCTGAACTCTGCACTGTGCAAAAAAGCTTGGAAAAGGGAAGTTGCCAATAAATAAGCATCTGAGGGTAGTGGAGTGCCTTTTGATAGGAAAGGCACTTTTTTTCCTGACATAAAGAATGGGTCCAACACAAAGAGTAAGATCCCTGCTTGAGTTAGAACACGCCTGCAGGACTTCAGACAAAACTTCAAAATTGAATAGCAAATGCAGGGGAGCTTTTTGCATTGCTTTTTACACAACCTCGAGTCTTTACATAGGAAGAATCTTTCCAGAGAACAGAGATCAGAGCTGGTTCACTCTTTATCATCACTGTCAGTTGAGTAGAGAAGGGCCTCTGTGAGTTCTCCCTTTAATTTAAAGCACAGTTGCTTAAGTTTTGTCCTGAGTACAAACCAAGGAGTTCAACTCCCCAGTTCCCATTTGCCACGTAAGCCTGGACCTGGATTCCCATCTTGGCTCACTGGTCACAGACCTTCCTTTAGCATCTGCTTCACACAGGTGCACAGCTGCAGCAAAACAAAAGCTTTGCCTCTCCCACCCATTCCAAGCAGCCTCTCGTTATGGATATCTCCTCTCCTAGGACCTGCTAGATGAGTCTATGCACTAAATCTCTTTTGCAGCAGTAAAGCCTGTGCTGCCCTAGAGCTATTACATGTTTCTCCCACTTCCTTCCATTGACTACAAACAAAAGCTTGTACTGTTGCTCACCGTTATCAGAAAATATTTGCTTTCCCAGATTGTTTCTGCCCTCCCTGTTTTGGAAGGGTTTTCAGCAGAGTAACAGGCTCACTCCCAACAATAAGCAGCAGGGGGTGATTTGAGACAGAGGCCCTTCAGAGCCCACCCAGGAAATCCAGCCTGGACCCAGGCACAGCCTGGTCCTCCCCTTCCCAGCCCTGCTGGGGACTGCACACTCCAGTACTGGCTCCATCACCTTACAGGTCCTGAGAAGGAGACCACGTTCCAGCAGCATGGCTTGAAGAGACCCGGTCAGTTCTGCACCACTGACCTGGCTTCAAGTGGCTGCCTGTGTTTTCCAGCTGCAAACCATCTCTAGAAGATACTCTGTGCACTCTGAGTATCTGCTGTATTACACTCCAAGTATGATACTCTGAGAATCTGCCCTTCTCACCACACACTGCATTTCCTTCCTGCCAGATCTCTTATCACCACGTTTCATCCCCAAATCACCCAAATGAAGCTTCCACTCTTGCTGATGTTGCTCCTTTACTCAGCAACCAAAAGAAACACTCTCTCATCAGGCACTAAGCCCATGGCATTTCTGCTAATGAGCAATGATAAAGAATTAAATAGAGGTGTCACATGAAAACAGGGTACCAGGCTCACAGTTCCCAAAAAAGCAATACTTAGTCACTTTTTATTTTTAATTTAATCTTTTTTTAAGCAACCAGAGAAACAAGTGTCAGGTCCTAAACCTAAGAAGGGCACCAAAAGTTTAAGTATTATTCAAGATATGAAACGTTCAACTACGGCACCCCAAGCTGATACCTTGCGGACTCCTGACTGAAATCTGCCCATGACAGTCATTGCTAAGCCCAAACAGCTTTCTTATACATGCAGGGATTCTCTGCAACAAAAGCAATACCCAGATAACCATTTTATGCCCCAAATAGACACAAGGGAAAATGTGGTGTCACAGACAACAGGTTCCTGCAGGAGCTCAGCACCAGCCCTGCACTCTTTCCTGATGAAAGCTCCCAGGAGGTCTCATTCAGAAAGGTCAGGTCTTATCTCTGGCCATCACTTTGGCACAAGGCTCTCCTGAAGACAGTTCTAAAATATGAGCTTCAAAATAAATAAGTAATGTCTTGGTCCAAAAATAAGGGGAGGAGAGAAGGGGGGAAGCAATAAGGCCACTTTGGCAAGTTTCTAATGTTGAATGATCCATAACCCCTTTCAAGCAAAATCCCCTTTACTGGGGCAAGTCCTGCCCAGCCCCAGAGCAGTGTGGGGCTTGCAAACACCCCCAAAGCCACTGTCCCCAGCCAGCAGCTGCAGGATGTGGGCTCATTTTTTTGCAGAGCAGCAAGCCTTTTTTTTTTTTCTGTCTCAAGGCTGGACCAGTGACCACATGCAGTGTCAACACCTTCAGTAGGTTGGTCTGTCACAGTGCCTGAGGTCATTAAAAAGGCACCGCAGCATGAAAGGATTTGCTGGAAAGCAAAACAGCCTCAGCTCAGGGAATGTTTCCTTAATTTCATTTCATTTATTGACAATTAGCAGAAAACACTGATAACTGATCTGGGTTCTGAAAAATAAAATATATAGAAACAAGTAAACAACAACTTAAAACACCTTCCTTGTCCCTTCCTCAGGTTCAGCCTACGCCAAACACCTCTCCAGCCCCATCACCAGGTTCAACTTCCCTGATGCCCACTGTGATGGAGCAGTGCACCACAGACCCAGCACGGACACCTCTTGCCTATCTTACTCCTGCTCTCTTGCCCTCGTGCCGTGTGTCCTTATTGTTTACACTTGGCTTAATTGCTTTCCTCCCACAGTGCCATCAGAGGCAAGCTTGGGGAAACACCTAACTATGCTGTTCACTTTGGAAAGCCAATCACCAAGAGACAGACAGACAGCATCAGCAACCCAGACTAAAAAGACTCTCCTGCTTTTCATAACACTTCTCTTTGAGAAGCTTTTTCATGGCCTCTTTGATGTTCTCAAAAGCCCAGGACCAGCTTCTTTACTCTCAGGATCTATGCTGGCTTTTCAGTCTATCAACAACAGGTGAGGAGAAGCCCATCAGACTCAGGACTTTCAGGTTTCACACAGGAATTTATTGGCTCTCTTATCTCAGAGACAACATCTGCAGGTAAATCCTAAGAGCCTCCAGACAGTCAGCCACAGCCCAAACCACAAAGACCTGAAATTTAAACTGCCGTTCCTTACACTTGCCTTCCCATGGGATTCCTGGACTACAGCCTCTCCATTAGCACATCATTCCTCTATCCAAGCTTTCCTCTTTCAACTATAAAAACTTATCCCAATTCACTTTTTTGATCTCGTTTTCAACTGCTTTTAAGAAGCAGGCAGTGGCAATTTCACAGTTGCTCACAGGACAGAGGAAAAGCTGAAGCATAAGCCACGCCTCTCACCTGGGAAAGGTCCCTCACAAGATGCACCCAACTCTAACATCGCACCCTTTTAGGTACCAAAATCCAACAGAAAACAGATTTCAATAGTTCTACTGCCTGTGGGCTGCTCCTCCTTCTTCTCCTCCCCCCATCTTTTTCTGAAAAATCTTCTGGAACTACAAAAATTCTAAAGAAAGTGTTAAAGAAATGTATTATTAGCAGAAGGTCACAAAACAACTTGAGAATAGCTGCAGCTAAAAATACCCAATCGCCACACCCCTTCTTTAGAGAAAACATTATCAGATGTCACTTCCCAATGGTAAAAACATATTTGTTTGTTTTTTAATTAAGGTTATATTTTGAACACTGGATTTTTTTGCCAGGGAACACAGTAAGAAACTTCAGGAAAAGACCTTGTTTGATCCCTCAAAGATCCCACTTTTCTGTACTACCTAAAGGAAAGATACTGTCAGAAACTGGCACCTGCAAATCTGTATTTTCTTCTAGCACCACCTAACTTCAAAATAACTTGCTAAAGAGAACAAAGTCTTTTGGCCCCCCCATACCAAGTTGCAGAGTATTTGTGCAATATGGATTTATTTTTATTTTTTAATACTTCAGAGTATCGAGGTGGTGAACATGGGAAGGAGAAAACATCAACAAATAGAGCAGCAGTGCAGAGGGCACAGGGCTGGAAACTGCCTCTCATTTCACCCAGACCCTAGGTAGGACTGGAAAAATCTGCATTATAAACAGACAGAAGTGGTTAGTGTGCTGCCCAAAATCTCCCAGCTCTAAAGGGCAATAAGCCATGATGTACAGCAACCTTATGGCTTCCTTCAACAGCCAGATAAGCAGAATTAAGGAAGGTCAGTTAAATGCCCCCCAGCAGAGACTGTTATACCTTTTCATTGGTTAAATAAGCTCTGGTTAACTGATCATAAAGAAAAATACCCAGGAATTACTGCAGGCAGGTAAGGAAATGCCTGTGATAACATTTTAACAAACTAAGCACGTACAAGGGAAGCTTAGTACACCATAGCATGCCTTCTCCTCCAAAGATGTAGATGAAATCCAGGAATAACTTTTCCAGAAGGTACAGAAACCTTGTCCAGGCCACAGTCACTACTTTGTAACCCTTAACAATCATGTGCCTTTCCTCCATTCAGAAACACTCAAAACAATACTTTTTCAAGAAATCACACACAAACTAATTTTGATAATCCATTACTTTGGTGGGCAACTCTTACCCTGCTGCCCCCCCCAGAGGCCTCCTTCTCTCCACCATAAAATAAGCAGTACATCTCATACATGCCCACTCCCACTTCTTTATGCCTGTCCATGCAGGCATTCATACCTTTAGTCCGCCTGCTTCCCTTTCATAGTTATTTGAAATTGGCCTGATGCAAAATTTAGTAGTATCGAAGAGACTGTGTGTGGAAGCCTTCTGCTTCCCTGAGACGTCAGGGTGAGTACCACCAAAAAGCACTTCAGAGGACTAACCTGAAAGTGATGAGCAGGAAGACAACCAGAGCACCACACCATATTATAACACCAAAAAGTTTCCTAAAGGAGATGCAGAAGTGTGCTGGGGGGGCTGGAGTAATTTTGAAGGACATCCACTGAGCAGAACCACAGGGGTGTACTGGGAAAGAGGCAGGGCTCAGCTTCACAGCCACCACCTCCCTCTGTCTGCTCAGCCTGGTGGAACTTGGAAGACGTGTCCACATGATGTCATTACTGGGTTGGTGTCTAAATAAAGGAAGCTTTTTATAGAATTTCTCACTGACAAACTTATTCCGGTAAACCCCGAGAGCCAAGACGTCAAGCTGAAGGGAAGGAAAAGGGAAAACAATAACCGTAGCCTTGCTGGGGCCTGGGCAGGTGGGTGGAGTCTCAGGAAAGAAACCTAAACAAACTCAAATTTACTCCCTAATACCTGCTTGTTGGATAAAAAGCATGGGGAAGAGCAGCGTGCAGTGTAAGGGAGACGTGCTTTTACACCATCTGTCACAAGGACACACAGCCCATTTCTGCTCCAGGTATGACAGAGAAGATGAAGACAAGGAGGATAGAGAGAAAAAAAACTTTGCTTAAAGAGAGTAAATAAAACATACTTCCATGTCAGAGGGGTTTTCCAGCTTCATATTATTCATGTGGCAATTTCTGTGATTCCTAAAAGCAAACTGGCGTTTCTGTGTATTCAGAAGACTCTTGGCTGCAAATGCCTTAGGCTCAAATTATCAGCAAACAGCATTTGCTGGAAGTTCCAAAAAACAAACAGAAAACCCCAAACAAACAAACAAAAACCTAACAAAAGGAAAGCAAAGGTCAAGTTCACATGTGCCTGCATGTCATCCTCTTCTTCCTAACTCTTTACCACTTCCACAGCACTACGGAACAGTTCCTGTCCCTCTGTTCCTCGGTGCATCTTTAGCAGGGCATCTGCATGGAAAGCAGTTGCAATAGCCTGGTGACTCATGCTGCTGTAATGTGGGTGGGAACTGCTCCTATGCCCAGCTTCTAAGGACACAGCCTTTTATGGTATTTTTAGAGTGGAAGCTGTTGTGGTTTGTAGCACTTTGGCCTTTGTCTTTCAAGAACCTCCAAGGAAAGAGCTCACGCTCCCCCAGAGCTTCAGGATGCAACAGTGAGGAGCAGAGGCAGGTGATGAGCAAGGCAACTCCAGGCTCCCTGGACTCCCGTGCCCAGACATGCTTAAGGGATGCTCAAGGATGTCACCAGTTCTATGTCCCTGGTCATAGTCAATCCACAGGCTCTCCCTTCCATGCGGCAGGTCCTTGTGTGGCTGCACCACCCCACAACCTCGAGAAGAGTGGAGCATGCATATAACCTGTTTTGTGGACACCTTAACTACTACAGCCCATCTTTCTAAGGAGTCATTCATTCCCTGTATCCCCTGAATCTTGCCACCCTGTGACAATACACTAACAACCTCATCCTGGCAAGCCACCAGACATACTGTTTCCACCCTTGATGGGCTGTCGGCATATGAAAAGCTGGCAGGGCTGACGGAGTCCCATCTGTCTTGCCTCAGTTAATTTAGGACTACATCTCTCCAGCAAGTAGAAAATTAACTCTGTAGGGTTTCTAACCCATACAAATTAGTGTGAAGGGGGGCCCGAAGCTATTAGGAGAAAGCAGACAAGGGTGTTACACTGAAACCAGGTTAAAAGCATCAGGGATAAGGGTAGTGGCAGAAAAGCCACTCTCTGGGCTTGTGGACCACAGCACGCCCAACTCAAACTTGGCAAGATAATGAAGCAGGCTCAGCTGTGTTCTTTGAAAGCTGAGGGTCATACGTGAGATTAAAAGGGTGTCCCAAAACATTACTCCATAGGGCTTGAAACAGGACTCTGGTTGCAGACATGCAGTGGATTGCTTTACAGGACAGCCCCCCATTCTCCTTTGCACTTGAAGCATTATCTGCTGTAGAAGAGAAAGGCACGAAAATTTCTGCATCTCCAATCACAACTCCAACCAGCAGTTGATTTTAGTCCTTTTAAAGTTGTTAAATTCAAGAGGAAATTAAATTATAATCTGCACATGCCTAAGAAGTCTAGGACAAAAGTGAGCAGGATAAAGGAAAAAGTAGTAATCAGTCCTCCTGATGCAAAGCCACTGATATTAAAAGTATTTTATAATTCCTTCTGAAATCCCACTGAATTCTGGAAGGAGTCAGCTTTTCAGTCAGGACCAATGAACGACAGACTGCCCTACAAACATTTCATCAAGTGGGAAGCAGCAGTGGGAAGTTGCTCTGCAGCAACTTCTCAGGTAGGGGAGACATGATGGAGGGGAAGTTAGGGGGAGGTCCGTGTGGGCAAGCACTGCACAGCCCACAACATACCTTGGAGGCAAGCCAACAGCAACAGAGGAAAAACCTTCCAGCCCTAATGCAAGTTAAAGGTGACACAACGCATTGTGCTGGGCACAGCAACCCCCAGCATCTGCCAAACAAGGCACCAGGGGCAGAGCCAGGGCTCTCCAGACAGACCAAGATGGAGTCTTTTGCTCCCCAAGCAGATGAAATATGTTTTCAAGTTTAGGTAGTCTTCCTGCTATTAGATAACAGATCAAGATTACAGAATTAGTTTCAGAAAAAAAAAAATCATGTGAAAGGCTCCATCCTGTTCAAAGGAATACAATGTGTTTCCTGTGGTCTTATTCCTAAGTCCTGCAGAGGCAGCTTGGCCATATGAGAGCAAAATGAGCTCTGCCTTGCCTCATTTCTCATTATACTACTAACTACACACAGCAGTGACAGTGTAAAAAGCAGGACAAATTACTCAATTTTAATTATACTTTACTTGGACCAGTACTATGAAATCTGAATTAAAAAAAAAATAAAAAAAAAAACAGGAAGGAAAAACAAATGGAACAGAATAATCAGCCTAAAGCTCCTACACCAGAAAAGGGACACATCCAGTCCTGAACTCAGGTTCACATCTCCCATGCCAGACAGACCTCTGTATGAAGCCTTTAGTTATCAAAACCTGCCATCTGTACTTCTGAAAAAGCCAGGAAAAGGAGGAAATGCCAGTTTGCCTCTACACACTCAACTCTGTAGTTGCTGCAGGCAACTTGGGGCTGCTCTGACCTTGGTGTGCTGTGCTGGCAGACCCCTGGGACCTTGCCCTGTGAGACCATCCACATGCCCTTACCTCCAGCTGTGCAGTACACCTGCATTTAACATTATTTTAGTACTTTTTCCCACAACAGAAAAACTTTCCCAGCCAGCAGGTTCTCTGTAAACCTAAAAGCATTGGATTCAGATTCTGACAGAGCAACAACTTCCCTTAAGTTGTCAGGTGGTGCCAGCACAGCCTGGACTTGGGATGCATTTGTGCTTGGATGCATCCAGGCTTTGCAGCTGATGATATCTTCAAAGGAGCAAATCCAGACAGTCTCCTCAAGTGCTTCCAGCCCTCTCCTCCTCCGCTGAGTGTTCCAGAGACCATCCTGCTGTATACCATGAGAGCCGAGATACAGCTCCCTTGGAGACAACCAGACTGTAGTTTGCTGGGATGGCTGTAGGAAGGGATAGATGCCTTTCTCCCCCTCTTCATGGAGAAAGGGCTCCTTTTAAAACCATCCTGTGGAGGATGCAAGGTAGACAAGTCTCTCCAGAGGAAGAGGCACAGGCTTAAAGCATTGGTTAGCTGGAGATTGCAACCCAGGCTCCACTGAAATGAAGGAGAATGCTGCTAATGCATCTACAAGGAAACCCAGATTTCCACTGGTCTTCATACAAGGCCAATCTGAACTAGAACATAGTGTTTGCTGGAAAGGCTGAGCTCTTCCTAGCTCCTGTTCCTTATGAGTTTTTCATGCTTATCAGCTTACTTTGCCCTCACAAATCTGCAGATGGGTTTAAGCCCACAGAAGCTTCTGCTATGGACACTTCTCAAAGCAGTTTGCATCATGTCAGGGTTGAGCTTGATCAGATGGCTTCAGGAACCCTTGCAAGGAAAAAAAAGAAAATCTGAGAAATTACATCCTTCACGGGATCTGCAGATGGTGTATTCCTCTCAGTGGGAGCAAAACCATTGAAAAGATAGGAAGCAGCCTTCCAGAAGGAGATGCAGACATTGCCAACATAGCCAGGTGAAAAGAAGGAGGCAGCAGACCATGACACAGGTGTTGTTTTAAACAGATCCTCCGCTGTTTTACAGAAAGGAGAGGGAAAAAACCAAAAAGAGAATCACCCCACTGTGTGAAGATTGCACAACCTATCACCTTCATCAGTCCTTTGCAGGGTCACAGCCTTCAGCTAAGCATCTGCTTGGCTGGAACCAGTCTGCAAATTATATAGTAATGGGA
Source organism: Manacus vitellinus (assembly GCF_001715985.3). Classification (NCBI taxonomy): domain Eukaryota; kingdom Metazoa; phylum Chordata; class Aves; order Passeriformes; family Pipridae; genus Manacus; species Manacus vitellinus. The sequence continues at coordinate 2,572,487 of NW_021940681.1, read as the reverse complement.
GGCTTTAAAGGCCTTGCAAGAAAATGCAATAAAATAAATAAAAATCAGCTGGGCAAGTTCTGTCTGACAACTCATTTTCCCCCCATCCAATACATTGCTGTGTGGAGACACTGTGGCATGAATCAACCTGTTTTGGCAGCACAGTCTAGCCAGGAAGGGCAGGATGCATCACTCAGGCAGTACATGGGCAACACCCTCCAAAAGGCTCTGTTTACCCAGCGGGAGCCAATGCAATCCCTACACAAAGCCTGCAAGTACATTTAAGGCTCAAAAGTAATCTGAAACAGGTCCATTCTCCACTCCCACTCCGTAAATACAATCCAAATTGGGTCATCTCCTAACAATGAATGAATGACACTCACTTAAGCCTCTCTGCAGTGCTGACATAATCTAGGTCCTTTCATTCTCCTTGTACTGCAAGTACTAAAGATGCTTTTGTGCATCCTCTGAAGTACTCCATTTAAAAAACCATGGTAACTAGGGCATTGCATTCAGATGCTCTTGGGAAAAAAACCCCACCATTCCCCTTGCCTCTCAATGGGCTCTTAGGAGGCTTGGGACAGAAAAACATCACTTAATTCAAACTCAGCTTCACCAGGATGTCTGGAGCTGGGTCCCACGAATGGAGGATGAACACAATACTGGGTACCACTTGGATCTCCAGTGTGAAAAACACCAGCAGTAGGATGGTATATGGAGAAAGGGAGCCCCATCACCTGTGTCCTGCAGCTAAGCAGCACCCAAAAGTCCCATTTGAAGTCACCGAGTGCGACAGCACAACTGTAGCATTCAACAGGTAAAACATCCTATTTTCTTTTAAAATTATTGAGTGTTCCTAAATATCTCAAGTTCTTTTTAGGGGATGACAGGATTATTCAGTTTTAGTACTTGAGCGTGACAAGGAGTAGAGGAACCAAGAAGCAAGTTTTCCTGTTATCTTTGCGTGGCAGTAAAAGTTTAAGGAGTTTTGGTGTTGTTTTTTTTTTTTCTGGCTCATTCCTAATGCCTCAGAACTGTGACACCTCTCTGCATGGCAGCTTTTGAAGTTTGTCTGCCGGCACCAGCATCCTTCTCCTTCCTGAAAAGGAAATAGTCAGAGGTGTGGGCACAGAGATCAGATGGAAAGAGCATGGCAGCTCTCACTAAAAGAGCCATTAGCTGGGAAAAAAACCCCGCTATTGCAAAAAAAGGGATATTTGTCTAAAATGGAAGGTCTACTATTTGTGTTTTTAAAAAGAAAAACGTTCCTTAGGAAAAAACCCAAACACATGCATCAGAACCAGAAAGTCTAACAACTTTAACATGACCTAACTGTTTCACTATCCCTTATATACAGTTTTACCAGACTTTTTTCCAAATCCCACTACATACTGCTATGGAGCCACATTCCAAGATGAAAGGTTTTAAAAATAGAAGCCTTTAACCACAACATCTGCAAAAGTACCTAAAAAAAAAAAAAAGGAAAGAAAATTTTAAGTCCTATCCTATTATGCAGGCCATTCTCCAAATGATGCATAGAAAGACATTTTGAGCCTGTCTGTAGGAAGCAGCATTGGATTCACAACAGCATTGCTGCAGAGGACTTTTATAACAAAATTCATGCCTGTTTGAAAGAGGTGCAAGCTTGAGAGAAGATAGGCAGTTTTAAAGACTTAAAGAATAGATTCTTAAATGGGGAAACTGAGGTATGTAATGATTAGCCAATTCCTCTAACAGTAGAAAATTTATTTCTGCCCGCTAACACACTGTCATCTTTGCTAACACGGGCTGTCAGGGCGAGAGACCTGAGCGGGTCAACTGAGGACAAGCTCAGCAGTTCTCCTCGAATTCCTAACTCTGCTCTCAACACCATCCACTGAGTAACTTTTCATGAGGAAAACAGGAGAAAGCTTATAAATGAAATCAAGACAACAACAATTTGGGGAAATGATCACAACCAGATGAGCTCCTAGCTCGTGTGGGACATGGAGCCATAAAACCAGGTACCAGCACACCTGCTGGCCGCCTTGTGAGACATGCAAAGACAGAAGGTTGTTCAGAGGCTGAACTACTGTGCCCTTACTTCTAAATATTAAGGGGAAAATATAAAAAAGAGTATTAAACTTATGTAAGCAGCAAAGAATAAAAGCTAAAATAACAAGGGGTTTGCACGAGATGCCCCCATTTCTGTATTGTAACATGCGCAAGAAAAAAGTGGGTTTTTTATAGCCAGCATTTAGTATTTTTCTTGAGACCCTAAGAGCACTCTCCTCCATATGAACCTTACAGGATGGGAAAAAAAACAGGAAAAGCTGACACTTTTTGTATTGCTCTAGCAGGCCCCTGCTCATTTAGGCTTTTGAAGGCAGAAATTTTTTATGAGAATTAAGGAAGAGAATTAACTCTGGAGCCTGCTGCTCCCTGCCACCTCTCTTGGGATGAGTATAGCAGCTCCTGGCTGTGCTCCCTCATCTCCACCATGGATGAGGCAACTGGGAAGAGTCTGCTCACAGTCAAGTCTATGAATGTTTCAACCATTGCCTCCTCCTTTGAGCAGCTGCCTAAAAGCTTACCCAAACCTGGGCCTTCTGCCACATCATCCGGCTGCTCTAGCTAATGAGCTCCTCTGTTTGTAAACCCAAGCCTTGACAGACACTCTCTGGTGCACGGGTACATAACGTGCTCACACAACCACAGATGCTCCCTGCTCCCAACCTGCCACAAGGCTTCTCCATCCCCTGCACCTTTCACCTTGTGGGACAGCAGCCTGTTGACTTTAGATCATCAGAGGCTGGCACTTCACAGGATCTGCTCCAGCAGGAAGGCAGAGCTTCAGGAGTAAGTTCTCCAGCAGCATTTCACTCTGCTTTGCAAAGCCAGACTGTGCTGAGCTTCATCTCACAGCGCAAGACCCACAGAAGTTTAGCTCCCAGGACCACTAATGCCAGCTACACTGTGGCAAGTCACCTTGGTTAATGCATAATGTCTGCCACCCCTTCAGGGGAAGGACAAGTCCCTGGCATACCTCAACCTAAACAGCAGAATTCTGGTGTTGCGTCGCCACGAGTTTCTTCAGGAACGCGAACAACCAAAGAAAGCTACTTGCACTTGGATCAAGAGACAGAAGTCTGCAGTGCTGTGTTGTGGTATAGCGGAAAACAGCAATGAAATGCTTTTTAGAGAGCAAACGACAGCCACCTGGTTTTGCTGCTGCTATTCCTAAAGAAACATCAGACACATCCTGGTCCCAGGTGAAGAACAAATCCCACACGCACAGCGGATACAAGTCTCACAGGAAACTATGACAGGTATTGTAGCACAACCCAAAAAGCAGGAGGAGAGGAAATGTCCCACCAAACTATCAGCACTCGATCAGGCAGGCGATTTCCTCTGCTCAGAGCCATCATCAATTAGTCATCTTGGTGTTTGGGAGCCCTTGCCATAGACAAAGGCCCTTCTCAATCTGATCTAGCACCAGCTACCTGAAAATGGAGAGTGAGTTTTAAGGAAATCCCATTGGAAAGAGAAATCAAGACACACAGGAAAAGTTTCACCAAAACGAGTCACCACACAGTTTCTACTCTATTGCTGTTGATGGATCTCCAATCCTCTTAACACAGACCAGCACCGAGACAACACAAGGTTTAGCAGAAAGTAGAGATCTGTAGACTTAACTTTTAGCCTGTTCCCTTCATCAGTCACCTCGAGCAAGAGCCCTCACCAATCATGGTAACTGGTAAAGCTTCCCCTTTGCCTCCATAGTCCATACCAAGCAATACCTCTATATGCACAAAGAAGAAATTCATAGACATTCAAATAAAAATCTTTGCTGAGGGGAGATCAGAAAAACCCACAGCCAATACACACCTGTCCTCCCCACATGCCACAGTAAATTAAGCTGCTATAAAGTGTACTATCTATTGTGGAACATGACAATCAATTCACTGCATACACCATTATTTCCATCAAGCCATGTCAAGCAGTAGTGCTCTTGTATAGGAACATGCGAGTTGGGCTTTAGATGTGTTGGATTTTTTTATGTGTATGGACATAAATTCTGGAAAATTTGAGGAAACAGGGCTGGTTATTTTCTTATCACAGCACTTGGAAAACAGAAACAAATTCATTTGTGGCTTTCAGTACTTTAAACTAAGTGAATAAATGGAGAGAGCAGCCAACTTCTGAATTCATCTAGATGAATTGCTGAGATCATGTCATTAGCAAACACTGCTCTCACTTTGGTTTTGGCTGGAAAGCCAGTCCAAAGGGGTGTCCAGTTACAGAATGGAAACACTGATAAACTGCCTAATGTTTCAGCAAGAGAGTAAATGCAAGATGTGTGACAAAAATGCTTGCTGAGTAATAGATGGTGGGTCACATGGCATGTTTCTAAATTCCTTCTCTTTGGTATGTTCAACAACTCTTCCAGGAGGAAAGTCAACACGATGAAGCACATAATGCTTTTTTCAAGTGAGTCTGCCATTACTCTATTTTCCCTGCAACTAGAAGGTCAGTTCTAATCCTCTTCAAAGCATCCACAAAGCATTTACCTAAATGCTGACTCCAGAGCAGCACGGTCAAGGCAGAGAGTATATAGCCATGAAATATTAAGCTGTGGGCATCACAAAAAAAGGCATCTATGTACCAAGGCAAGAAAGAAAACAGGAGCCACTGCTGTCACACAAACCATGTTAGGAGCACAGAGAAAGACCATGAGACAGCAGATGAAAAAAGTCAATCAGAAGGAGGAAATGCTTCTTCCAAGTGACCCACAATTGCCCTGTAGCATGTTCTTCTACTCAGACTGAGTTATAGAAAGTATCTGCAAAGTGCAGGAAAACAAGACTGTTGCAACTGTTAAATTCAGTGACTAATTCTCCTTCCCTGAGGATCCACTCTGGTTGTCCCCAGGGGAGAGGATACTGGCTGAGTTGGATCTTGGCTGGAGCCAGCATGACAGGTCTTTCACTCTCGAGCTACCATATGTGGGCATTACAGCAAAGCTGGGAGAGGTCTGGGCCCCAACATTTAAGTCCTTTGACCAGGTATCTTAAGAGACCATCTCTGCCAGGGCTCTGAAACATGAGCAGACCGAGAAGGGATTACAGATACTTCCAACAGTCTTTGCAGATAATAACCACCATCTTCTCTTTCCTGAGCAAAGGATTCAGAGGGGAAACACTGTTTTGTCTGGTGCAGAGTCCCAAGCAGTGAGACACAGACAGTCCTGTCTTTTCCACAGTGTGTCACTCTGAAACAGAAATTGCAAGTGTTCTAAAAGACAAGAACAAGAGCAGCAGCCCTTCATCAACCCAAAGGCAGCTCAAACTCCGGGACTGAGATTGCCACTAAGTGGCACAAAATTTATCCAGCATCTACAACTATCTGCCCATTACAAAAGACACTTGCTCTCATCATTAATGGGCCACAAGCTTTACAGAGGAAATCTAAAGGCAAGAGGCATCTCCAACTGCTTGGACATCCCTGCCACACCAACCACTGCAATCTTAGATGTTGCAACAAGCAGATCGTACTTACAAAACTCTTGCATCACCAGACAGGACGAACTTCCAGGAAGACACACCAGAATCAGCTCTCTACACCACAGGATTCCCACACACAGCAAAAACTTCCACAGCCATTAACTGGTGGATGACACTGGAAGGCTGTGAAAACCAGTACACTTAAAAGGAATAGAAAGGCGATGTCGTGCCATCCTGCTGAACAGAGCGAGTTTTAAGCCACTTTACTCCTGCACTTGTCCTTGATGATTTAAAGGACCAGGGCACTGTTTTCAAGCTGTTCGTATCCAAGGCAAAACCTGGCACAAACAAACCTGCCAGAGTGGCTGTGTTTTTCCTGCAAAACAGAAAACATCTCTCATTAATAGTGGAAAGGTTCATGGGAGAGAGGAAGCTGATCCACTCCACTTTAGGGCTGCTCTGTCAGAAGATGCATGAATGCAGGCAAGGTCCAGGGAACAAGTAAATGGCTCACACAGAGGACATCTCCATCTTGCTTGAACCAGGTAACACAGAGCAGAGATCTCAATAATCCTTCTCCCTGTGACAACCAACCCTCCAGAACAAATTAGCAGCAACAAAATCTGACAGAGGTCCTTTCTTCTGAAGGTGTTTAGCCACTTCTGCCTTCAGATAGGAAATCATAAGGACTTTATGCAGATCATACAACTTGTCCTCTAAGCCACGGCAGTTTGCCTTGATGTCAGAAACTGCATGTGCACATAAAAAGAAGTATTTTGTCTCTGCTGTAGCTATTTTCCAACCAGGTTGACAAAGTCCTCCTGTTTCTTCATGCTCCTCCTGTGCTTCCTATTCTAGACAGCTGTCTCAGGTGTTTCATATACTTTCACACAAGGTTACTCACTTCTGAGTACAAGGAGCCAAGACTTCTAAGGTACTAAAATGATAGGTTACAAAAATTTTATGACGATGCTCTCACCAGTTGCTGATTAAATTAAAGTCTGAGCTCTATGGACATTGCAGACAAAAATAATGAGAGTGATGATTGCTATTAAAAACTGTGGGTCAGGCATCTCTCGCTCCACAAAGAGGTGCAGATAAGCGTCATGGCACTGGTCAGCTCTGGGGTTGGCAGGGACCACTCAGCAAAGAGGTGTGAAACCCTGTGCTATTGGAAAGGTGCACACAGAAACGTGTTATGTTTCAGGGTCAACAAATCCCTCCACTGAGAAGGTTAAAACCAGGACATCCCATAAATGGGGTCTGTGCATTCATGGTCCCCCAGCTGTGAGAAAATGAGAGCTGACAGCAGCGCCAATACAAGCAGTCTGTCCTCTCTCCTGTTCACTAGGTTTATGTGCCGACGATGCAGCCTGTGGGCATATCGTACTCGCTCTTTATATCCGGCATCCAGCTAAAACAACGCTTCCTCTTGTTTCTTCTCCCACCTCAAACCAGTTGGGCTTCTGGCAACTAGCAGAGTAACCAGAACAAATAGTCCTCCTGATCCACTAACCTGAGCATCTCTGCCTTGTGCTAGACTTGTAAACCAGCCCACTTCAGCCTGAAGCTAGGTGTCCTGCAAACCAGGGCTCCTATCATGCCACCATGGAGAGATGCTCATGCAGAGTGGCGAAGCAAGTCCCTCAGCACCGCCACACACCAGTGTCACGCTCTGTTTTAGCATGCCGGCTGCAAATGGAGGCAAATACTGGATGAGGTTTCCTTCCTCCCAACAGTACTTCTCGTTGTATCAAAAACACAGTGGAGAACAGAAACAGAGCTGTCCTGCAGACGTGCATCTCAACTCTTCTAAACAGAGTAAGACCCGAGTCTTGGTCTTCCTGCATTCTAGCTCAGCATTGTCTGTCACTTTTCATGCCCCAGCCTGCTTTTGCCTAGGATTGCACCATAGAAACACCTGCATAATCATCATGAAACTATAAAATGCCTGCCATCTCCAAGCTGCAGATTTCTGGTCAAAGCAGCAAGCCTTTGGAAGTCTCTGATGACTGTGTTTTCCTCCCTCACCTATATCAGTTCATCTGAATAACAGATGCTTCCTTTGTTAGTTTTGGTTTCTGTTTTGTTCGGAGGTTTGCTCACTTTTCTTATTTGAGTTGCTCTTAACAAGAAGCCCAGCTCCAGGCTGTGGCATGACCTGTGCATTAGGCAGGCTGCTAGATTGCTCTTTTTTGATCTACTAATAACAGCTGGGTTTTTTTCTCTTGGTTTCCAGGGAAGGCGAATAGCTCAGCCTCCAGGAAAAAGACACAGCAATTACATTTACCTCAAACCAGCAGAGTGTTTTAGTGCAGAGCTTGCAGAGCACGCACTGAGCTGGTGCCCTCCAGCATCTGCGCTGTAAACGGAGCACACTGGGGACAAGCTGACCAAACTGAGAAGGCTGACAGCTCCTTGCCTCTGTGCTGCGGAGGGTGTCCCCAAAACCCTCTGAAGAACATCCAATAAGCCTCTGTCTCCCTGCTACTTTCATAAACTGTAATTCTAGATTTGGAAAGAAAACAATATGCAACAAAAGTTAATCCAAAGACTTCTCTTTGTTAGGGTCACATTTCCACCAAAAGGGAGGTGATTGCTCAATTTGCAGATCAATGCAGCTTTATAAAGTACTCAGTAAGCACAACCACTGTGACTTCTCAAGTTCAGTCCAATATCCAGCACAATTCTTCATTAGATATACTAATAGTTAAGTATAAAAATGAATAGTTATGTCTACAGGTAAGGTTTTACGCAGGTAAAAATTCACACTGCATTCACTTTGCAGGGTGTTATCATATCAATAAGTAAATCATATTTTCATGTGTGCAACTGCAGCTATTAAGAAAGCATTAGGCATCTTATACCCAGTCTTGTGGAAGGTGTCCTTGCCTACGGCAGGAGAGTTGGACTAGATGGTCTTTAAGGTCCTGTCCAGCCCAAACTGCTCTATGATTTCATGATCTAGCCTCTAATTTATTAACACTAAGTCTATTTTCTCATGCATCATCCTTGTGGCTTTTGCAACCTTAATAGGGATAGCAGGGGATTACTTTATCACAGATACCAATGATGAGGGAGAAGGTACCTTGTACCTCTGCAGCATGCCAAATTGGTAGAACAGAACCGAAGTGATGCTTGGTTTTATAGGAGCTGTTTTAGCTATACCAGTATACCACTATCATTACCTCAACAGCATAATTAATGAGTTATAGCAACTTTATAATAATAGGCTCTTTGAAAGGTGTGCCAGCTGCCAAATCTATCGGTATTATTTTGCATGACAAAGTGTGCCAAGCCTGATACTCTGTTCAAGCAATGTAAAAAACCAGATTTTTGGGCCGATCCCCAGGACAAACACTCAAGCAGACATAGCAGCTGGTTTTTCCAGAGACACGGTGAGCTGGGTACACTTGCAGGCTTTTCCATACCAGACGCACAAAGTCCTTCAACTCAAAGAAAGTTTCATTCACAGGGTTTCCATCAGGAAAGCAGGAGTCTCTTTCACAACATGCCTGCCAAATTTCTAAGGCTAGAAAGCTCAAGCAAGATGTATAGTCCATGCATTTTGTTTCCCCTTTTAATTTTTTAATTTTTTTATGTTTTTTCACAATTAATGTACCACTTACAGAAATGGCTACTTACAGAAATGCTCTCTCTCAGTGCTAACAATAAATGTATATCCAAGAGAGCTTCATAACTGAGTTAGAGGATAAACTAATTTAAATACAAGCCAGCCTATCAGGAGGGAACTTAATATACCAGGCAAAAAGAGACAAAGAGAGAAACCACTGCAGCATGGAGATGACTACTGATCGTCTTGCCTTGGAGGTTTGAAGGGAATCTGCAATTTTGGTGGTAGAAAGAGAAGGAAATGGTATTTTCACTCAAATAATATTCAAACAATTGTCAAATACTAGTCCTTCTGAAAATTACAATTTTTAAATTGACTTCTAACCATTTTTTTCAAGGATTAGCATAACCAACTTCTCACTTTACTAGGCCTTTGGCATCTTCAGGTAATCATCACTACACCTACCTAAGGGATGCTGCAGTGCCAGAGTTAGGTCCTTCAATAAAATACTCCCTTGTTTAACCTACACATAAAGCCTACTGAAGGCTGAACACCAATATTTTTGGCTGGTATCTGAAAATGGCCAAAAAAACAACTGCTTAGAGCAACCTTAAGTTAAACTAGACTAAAGAAGGAAAGAAAGTGCATATTTTCCTATGGAAATAAAAGTCATCTCGAGTATAACTCGAGATCAATATAGGCAAACACCACACAGTTTTGAAGAAAAATAATTAATATCCATCCACACCTATCACCAAGCTTCTCAGAGGGGCTGATACAGCAAGGCATGACTTGAAAAGAGGACAGTGACTGAGACAGGAGGACACAAGCTCCTCCGCTCTGAGACCAACCCATCACCAGCAGCAAGCACACTTGGCTGCCCGGCCACAAAACCTAACTGAGAAAAAGCATCTCCCCCAAAAAAAACCAGAACCATTTTAACTGTGATTAAAAATACTTGAGTTTGCAGTTTATACATATGAATTCAGAAGGGATCCTCTGAGAAATGTTTCTCTCTTGTGGTTTCTCTAACAGCATCATCATTACATCATTAAAGGGGAGACACTAATTCATTCCACTACTAGTTGCTTAATCCAAACACTTCTCTATGGCCATTTAAATAGTCAGATGACACTGAGGCTGTTTTGACTAGAAGATGTACCACTGGTTTCTCACATGTGGATTTTATTGCAAAATTCTGTTGTTACACTGGGGGGAAAAAAAGCTTATTCAAAGGATAAAAGAGAAAAAGGACTTGAGAAAAGGTTATTAATCTCTACATGTGCCCCATTCTCCACCTCTGCCAGTTTTGTTTTTACTTTTTTTCCCCCTATCCTAAGGGACACAAGAGCCAAGGAGCATGTTGTTTGCTCTAGTCCATCCAACTTAGCTGGTCAGCTGCAACAAGTACTGGGATCGTGTGTTCAGGTAAACACTTAGGAAACCTATCTCCTGAGCATCAAGGTCATGGTAATGAGCTGGTGGTTGAGAAGATCTCAGTGACTTGCTGTGGTGGCTCACATCCTGTCCCTGAGTAGTTTGCTCATCACAGTCCTCCCACTGATGGATCAGCAGACTCCCAGTACCCAAAGGCCAGGAGTTCCCCCTTGACAAGATCAGTAATCATTGCAGAGAGGGGAAGAAGTCAGACACATCCTAGGAGATGCCACTGCAATGCCAAAAGTATCATCTACCTGGGCTCATGTAAACCAAAGCCTTTCAGTGCTCAAAGGGAAGGGGAAAACCCAAAAATGCAAAAAAACCCACATCTCACATAAAAGATACTTAGCAAAAAAAAAAAATCTGAGTGGAGAAATTCATTATTGCAGCTTATTTTAAATTAGGGAAGCAAACTTAAGTCTTTGCACAGCCAGAAGATCATGCTCTGAACAAACCAAGGGAGGTTTGCAGATGTACACCATGCTGACCACGGGGTTCAGCTTCTGAGTTCAATGTAGGTAAAGGAATGCTTTGATGCAAAGCTATGTCAAGCCTGGTAAACACATATACATACAGATCCTATTAATAACCTGTTATTTCTGGAGGGAATTGGGTGAGCTTGAAAATAAGCATTGGTCTGGAAGAGTAGAACAAATTTAACACGTGAGATGCTGTGTAGAAAGGGTTTATTATGTCACTAGAAATGTTTCTATGAAAGTCAACTCTGTCAAGGTTATGAAGTCCTGCTTAAAGGTGAACTTGGCACAATCTTAACCAAAACCTGTCCAAAACCAAGCAAAAGCTACACAAGAATCACACTTTCATAAACTCAAATGTAAGCACTACAAAGGCAGCTTTCCTGCCTGGAGTTTTGAATATAAGGCCTTCTCTAACAGGAAAAAAATATTTTCTGCTATGTGACCCACAAGACTCCAGAAGCATTTAGGAGACTGTTTTAGTCAAAGGAGGTTAAAAAAAAGCCTATAAAAGTGGAAGACAGAGTGAACAATGCTGAGCTATTCATTCAAAAATGAAATCTGCTTCTGGGAGCGAAGGGGAAATGCACACCACAATAGCTTTGGAAATCACTGCCCAGAACCCTCAGGAAAAGAATAAAAAAAGGAAAACATGCTTTCAGAAATCAGGAATGATAAAAGTAACACAGAAGAATTACAGCAGTTGCACACTAGGAAATAAAGACCAAAAAGAAAATCACCATGGTCAAGCCATTTATCCCAGCTCTCATAAGCTTGTTTTTTACCCAATTTAATCCAGAAAACTGGTGCAGGGGTTTTGGCAGCTGCCAGCACTTGTGCCATGCAGGGATGCAGCCCCCAGTGCTCCCCACCCCGATGCTCCTACTGCAGCTCCCACATGGAAGTGGGACAAGCCCAGATGCCACACCTGGACTGCTTGCACCATGCCAGGGCAGAAAACACGGAATGAAGGATGGATTGTGGATCCCTTAAAAAATCCTCTTTGATTTAGATGCAACCTGCTAAATCCCTAGGGGACTGTGCTTCTCCTTGGTGTGGTCCTCACCATGCAACATGGAGGTTTGGAAACACATGGGGGCTGATGGCAGCACTGGCAGCACCGTCACGTGCTGTGCGTGTGCTAGTCTCTGCCCTCCTCAGGAAGCCTTTAGACAGTCTTATTTCCACTCAAAGCATGACCACTGAAACCCCAAAAGCAGTTATCCTAGATTTTTTTTTTTAATGCCTATTTCAGGAATAATACACCTGGAAGTACTAGCCTTGTGCTGGCATTTTCCCAGCCTCCCAAAGCCTACCATGGGCCCTGCCACAGCAATTTTTCAGGGTTAGATAAATAAACAAAGAAATGGGTTATATAAATAAACAAAGAAATAGACAACAAGCCACGATTATAGATACCCACCAGAAATCTTTGCCATTTCAGGTTCCCATTTTCACCTTCTTTCTCAGTCTCATCTTCCTGCACCCTGGCAGCCTGGTACAGGAGCCTCCAAGGCATGTAAAGTCCAACCACAGCTGCATACCAGCCAGCTGTGACTTCACTCTGCTTGTTCTCTATGGCTAAAAGGCCAGGAGCAATGCAAGACCACTCTGGTTTTATGGACCGCACCATTCACAACATCCTGGATCCCAGCAAAGGACACAAGCAAGAGACAGTAACTTCATTTTCATAAATCACCAGCACACCAAACCCACATCTTCCAGCAATGCTATCGTTCTCCTTCCTTTCCCCTCTGTTACAATACCTCAAAGACCTAAAAACACTTATTATTTATCAGTCTAGCAATTCCAAGAGCTACTTAGGAGGAAAAAAAAACCCAACCCAGATTAGACCAGCAGGACTCCAAAGCAGAGCACTGGCGCTTGTCTGGAAAAAGTGGCACCACTCAGACAGTCTCAACAAGCAGCAAAACATAGTCAAAACCACTCTTAATGAAAGCTGTGTCTTTTCTCTGAGGAAAACAAACAAGTGAACTACATGGAAACTCAGCCAAAAAGAAAAAGCAACACAGTCCCTTATGAACTGATAAGACATGAGATAGCCCACTGCATTCCCAGTTTAGAGAGAAAAAGCAGAATATCCTTACTGTTTCATTTCTCTCTAATTCTGCTGTATGGGTTTTTTTGCAAGTCTGGGTTTCACCTGAGAGTAATGCAAAAAGGAACATAAAAAATCTCAACATAAATGACAACTGAAGAGTAGCCATCTGTGTGGGCGTTTCTCTTTCCAAAGAAAACTTGGAGTGAAAAGGGTTTTCCAATAAGCCAGCCAAGAAAAGGGAAACTTCATCAAGAGTCACAGTGGGATCTGCCTGGAGAGTATGCTTCATGCAAGTACCGGGGCTAAAACCATTCCCCTGCCCACTACCAGCAGCCCTGAGAGATGTCCATCTGTCCACTGTTCCTTATCTTCCCTTTTAAAAAGTGCCGTTTTTAAAAAGTTGCTGGGAAGCACACATTGCATGGCAAGTAATTACAGAGCAAAGCAGAGCAGAGCCACCTCCAGGGATAAGCAGCAATTTAGACAGTCACCAAACACTGACCGTCCACAAGGGCTGCATGACATCTCTGCGTGTGAAACCACACAGAGACACTGACTTTGGCACCTCACACTTCGCTGCGTACGCACGAACCGCGGAATGCCCACGGATCAGACCCGCGTGCTGCAACTGCTCACCTGCAGTAAACAAAGATTTCAAAAACGGCGATCTGACCCTTGCAGAAGTCAGCTCTGTTCTCTGCTGCAGGTAACCCACAGACTGCCAGAATTTCCATTGCTGCAACCTCACACGCAGATCTGGGTTTCAGCATTCAGCCACAGACTCCTCACCTGCTTGAGTACCTGGGCCTGGAGGCTGCCAGCCAACCACAGATCTCAGCCTGCTCAAAAACCCAGCATATTTGCAAGGCACAATGTCAAACTACAGCAGATAGAATGCTGAATTAGGCTGCTCAGCCTCCATCCAGCTCCTTCCAGAGCAGCTCCACTAACACCACTGGAGACAGGGTATTCATTTGGAAATTAGCAGTTCACCTTTGGTCCAACCCAGGACAGCTATTTTCACAGTATCTTTACCAGCAGATTACAATGTAAGCCCACATAGTTTAAGCATAGTTCAACGACACCAGCAAAAATTCACTGATAGAAAAAAATGTTTTCCTACCAGTGTACTCAAAGCTCGAGGTAGACACTTCCTCCTTCAAGCACTCAGCCGCTGGAGTGAAACCCTCCTTCCTTTCATCTGAGGGTCAGAAGAAAAGCTGAACCAGGGATGCCCTGACATTCCTGGTCATTTTGTAGCAAGTCACTGTAAAAAGGAAACTGAGCTGAATATTCACGTGCTTAAGGTCATTTAAAGCAGAGACTGCTTTCCTAACATATCAGTGTTCTTCTGGCCTCTGAGGGCAAGAGACGGACAGGAAAAGAACTACTTTTGGGGAGAAAGCACAAATAAGATAGGAGTTTCCCTCAAATAATTAGCAATGTGAGGGGAAAAAAAGGAAAAAAAAATCCCACAAAAACCAGCCACCCACAAACTTTCCCTAAGGAAAAGCTTCAAACTTATGAAGTGCCTATATCCACAGGCCATCAGATGGATGGCAAGTGTGGGGCTGAGCACTGCAACAACACTGGGAGACAGGAGATCTTCTGCATCCCACATGTACACCGGATTTGCAAATAAGTTTGTAACTAGAAAGTCCCCAGGAACTATGGAAATTTGAGTAGCTACAACAATCCTGATTTGCCAGCTGATACGGATGTTTTTTCAACAGGAGATACTAACAAGTCTTCGGAAAACATATGCCCCCTCCCCCTTGGAGAGAAGAGTGTCATTTTGGCACTTATTTTTTCCTAGTCTTCTCAGGAAGCTTAACAGGAAATGGCAGAGACCTCCCCCACTGCATAAATTCTTTTATCAAGTTAAACTAATTAATTCCCTTGGGAAGATTACTGCTCTAGACAGTTGATGGGTGCTCCTACCTTGATTCTCATGGTGCTTCTACTCCAATGACTGAAACAGCACTTAAAATTTTGTTTCACCCCCAATTCTTTCACAAAGATACAGCTCCATTACCTGCAGGCAACATATACCCACTTGGACCAAATGCAGAATACACCTAAATTCCAGGTGCTACTTGCCCTCTTTCTTCTGGTTTCCAAACATTCAGAAGAAAACTAACACTGAACGATTTCTCTTTGTTTTCTTAATGGAACCATGACAAAGCTACTGTGCAATTGTCTGCTATGGGAGGGGAGGAAAAAAGAAGAAAGATAAAGCAAACGGCGGGAGTTAATCTGCAGCAGCAAAAAAATATTTACATGCCCACATGTGGAGTCGAGTCTCATTTTTTCAGAGAAGTAAGTACCAAAGGCTTTGAACACAGTCATCCACTCTCTGGTGTCACACTCAGATGTCTGGTCCTTTCAGCACTAACAGCTAATGGTAACAAAGATGCCTCTGTAAAAGGAGTGATGGAAACATCAGGGGAGATGCAGGAACAGGAAGAAGATATTTCTACCTCTGAAAGGTAGCTGTTATGTGAGAAGCCAGTGCAAGACCCAGAGTGGTTAGGAGCAGTTGGTGAAAGCAATGAGGCGTATGAAGAGAGTTTGTCCCTGAAGCAGCAGCTGGGTAAGAGAGGAGGACACAGCTGCAACACTGCCCCAGGACATCCCATGTGCCACCCTATTCATTTCAGGGTATCTCACAAGGGTACTCAAACATGGGGATGATAATTCCCGTATCATCAAAGAGCTCAACCCTCAGCGAACCTCCTGTGGCAGCAAACGTGAGTGCAACAGGACAGTGCAACACACTGCATGATGTAACGCTTCCCATGGGTGCAGTTAAGGTGACTTTGCTAATTCACTGCTCAGGGTCAGGCCAAGAAGTTGGCTACATCAACCACCTGCCCTTGAAGAGCAGTTCCCATCCACTGTTGGTTAACCTCTGTGGCAGCCATCACAATGAAAAACAAGAGCAACCCAGACCGAATTATCCACTGCAGCAAATGCAATGCTGTTCTCAATTTGCATTACCCAACCCTTATGCTCTCACAACATTGTCTTAAGGTATTTTTCAAGTCAGCATTTAGCTTTTAAACTAGCTAATATGACATTTCCTCTCCCTTCCCCCAGTCCAAGTATTTGGCAAAATCGCTTCTTCTGCAAATTGCACTGCAAATGCTGAACTGTTGCCAGTTAGACAGGGAAAGTCTTGACTAAAAATAAACCACGTTTCAGAAAATAGATCCCTTCTCCATACGATGAAGTAGTGGATAATACATGCAAGCAGATCTGCCAGGAGAACACAGCCTCCAGATTTGCATACGAATCTCATCAAGCTCAACACACAGCTGCAACTCCTGTGATTTGTCCCGTCTTAACAAAAAAATGGGGAAAAAAAGGAGAGGTAGGGTTGAGGGTGCTGGGATAAATCAACTTTTCATCTGTTTTGGCAGGAAGAGAAGTGTCACCACCATCACTTGAGTGCATCCCCAGTGAACCAAACTGCTCATAACCCATATGGGAGGAAGAGGATGGCACTGCATTCCCTATATGGTCACTATAAGAGGCAAAACCTTGTTACAGGAAATTTGCTGCAATTCAGGCATGAGAAGAGAACCTGGGCTTTTGCCACCTGAGTCACCAGGAGTCTGGGGCACTGACTCAGTGCTGGCTCCCTCCGACTCAGACGCACCTGCAACACCTTGTTAGCAAATGGAGGCACTCCTGCCTTCGCTGTTCCCATTCTTATTATGGTTCTCCCTCTAAGAAGAAGCCTTTTACACTAGAAAATTAATTCAAGGAAAGGAAAGCACAAGTAGAAGGCTAACATGGGAAGCACAGGCAGCGCTCTACTAACCAGCTCTGCTTTATGCTCCGAAGTGGAAGACACGTCTGCTTGCATGGTGTGATAAACCCCGAGAATTATGGGAGAATTAGGTGGAAACAGCTCCACCCTGACTCCTACTTCTCCAGCATGTCTGCGGCACCACCCAGACAGTCCCAGATGAACCAGGTTTTCAAGAAAGGTCTCTTTCCGTAATGAATCCATTTCACTTTTTTAGGGATCGAGAAAGCTTTAGGCAGCAAGTTATGGCTATGTCCTTATACAGTCAAATGGGCCATTTGGGCAAGCTAAATGCAAGGCAATGCCATTTTGAGATGAGATCCATCAGGGATGGACGTTCGCAGAGGGAGTTTCTTTTGCTCTGTAAGCTCTTATGGTAAGCTGAAGGCTCGAGCTCAGCATGCCAGGCCAATCCCTTCTTGTCCATCGATGCTCTCACAGCAGTATCCATCTATCTGCTTTTCAGACCTCGCCTGAGCAACCACAAATGGCAAAATATTTCACTCCAATTCCACTGGTTGCACACACACCTCTGGTCGGCCGGGAACATAATTCCATTTGATAAAAAAGTAGATTGCAACCCAGCCCTATATTTTCTTCTCCTCAAAGTAATGCAGGAAATAAAATAGAGGTGCAAGCGGACCTGCTGGTAGCACAGCAAGGGGCATCACTGAAAGCATGTTTGGCATCTCAGGGACCATATCCAACTCAGGCAATCCACTTTGCAACTGTCTGGCATTCTAAGACTGCAGATTAGATTTTTCAGTTGAGCACTGATGCCTTAAAGCAATAACTAATCAAATAACTCCAGCAAAAGGATACACAGGGCAGCACAACAGAGGCACTACTCCACTGCTCTGGCTAGCAATCCGTGGCAGAGCAGAGCAGTAATTATCCAGGGAGGAATAAGCTGCTACAGGCTGCTCTTGCCATACATTAAGAAAACAACAGCAGATTTGTTCGTGGTTGGATACCAACACGAACACAGCTCCCTCCCACTCCTACTCGGGATGCAGGCAGACACATACCACGGGGGAGCTACCAAAGGCCAGCAAGGCAGGAGGGCGCAGCAGCCGCCTGCGCAGCCGCGAGCTCAGCCGGGATTCCCCAGCTGGTGCTCCTGGAAGGAAAAGGTTGTGCCTGCGTTAGCGAGGAGCATGGCCTCCCAGGAGCTGCTCTGCAGTGACGCTGTGTTTTCCAGTGCTCCCCTCAGAGGCTGTCAGCAAGGCTAAATGCAAACTTTGTCTTCTGCCTGGGTGTTTTCACAACGCGTCTGGATGGAAAAAATAACTACTCACTGTGGAGCAGTCTCCTCCACAGTGTCCACCCCACACCCTTCTCCAGGCAAACTCTGCACGTTTCACTGCTGGACTCATAAAGACCCTCTTCCCCTCGCCAGGAGCATGGCAAACATACCTGTTCCGAGCATCAGCTTCTCTTAAAACACTGACCAGGAGCCAGGACACGATTCCCATTGGCATAAAGGAACTGGTAAATCCTGTAAGCATTAGAGAAAATAGTAATTAGTGACATTAGTAAGAGCTGGCTGGGGAAAGGGAAGGATGCCAAAGCAATCTCGCGAGAACTGGAAAGGTGTTAGATCCCTGCCCTGAACACACTCCTGTCTAGCCCGGGCACCACAGAGGAGGTATCTGGCATGAGGCTGTCAGCGGACTTCTCCAAAATCACAAAAGGAAGCCAATGTAAAAGGCAAGACAATAAGTCCCAAACCAAGGCTGTTCATCCAGTAAAGCCTCCTCAACAGTCAGTGCACTGAAGTTAACATCCCTGAGATGCTGCTGAAGATCTGCTCCACAGCACTTGTGCAATTTCTTCTAGTTTGCAGAGCAGGCAAATCCCACATGATGTCAGAGCCAGGCTGCTTCCATTTTTTCATCATCATGGCTTCATAATAGAAACGGTTTTATATCTCCCACTGATTGCTATATAAAGCTTTTGTACCTTAGTCACAGAAAAGACATCTAGGAGCACTGAGCAAGAGCTGTGACAGAAGTTGCCCCTGAGGGCTGCAAAAACACCTCACTTTGGGCATGTGAAGTGTCTGCTGCATGCCAAAGAAGAGGTATCAGGAATGTTTTACTGGAAACAATTCTAAGCACCTGTAAGGAGATGTTCTTCTGATGATACAACTGAAGCAAAGATCACCACATCTAGTACAATTTTACTTTTCTAATTCTGTTCATGCAATGGTTCAGGGATAGCAAGGAACATGGTGGATGAGTGATCATCCTCCAACACACTCTAACATAGACAGGATTTGGAATCTGAGGGAGGTAAAGAAGCAGAGGGACAACTTATCTAGTCAAAGCACCAAACCAGTAAGGGGAAGGTATAGAATCAGCCTGACAATGTCTCGTGTATTTCCTGCCAACTGGACTTCATTACGAACTGTGAGAAAACTTACTCATGCAGCACATCAGTTTACCTTGGACTGAGAAAAAGAGTTTTCCCTAGTCTCTGTGGGTGACTCAGAGACCTCAGTCATTGCCAGCTGGTATTTAAAAAACTGAGAAAAACTGCAATTCATTTGCAGTACCCCCTCCCTCATTTTTCCTCTTCTCCTTTCCCATTATGGAAGGGATGAAGGCATTTCTGAGGATGAAAACAATGCAGAAGGCCACAAGACCACAGCACAGACTTTGGACTCCAGCCTCAATCACAAATTTTCCATCACCATTTATAATCACTCTCCCTGTTGCTCTACATTACCACTCCAGCCAAAACACAAAAGTTACTCCTGTTATATAGAAGACTCCAGGAGGGTCTTCTGTTGTTCTTTTTCAGCCAGTAAATGAATACTGTTCAGCAGTTCTACAAAGACAGAAATAACGTGACAAATCCAACCTGGCCAATAATCTTCAGTGGCAGCTTATGTATAAAAGTATGGAAGGACAACTTTCCTCCCCCAGCAAGGAAATTCATACTTTAGTGTCACATAGCTTAAATCTAAAGGGGGCTGCTTTAGATTTGTAGGACTTCATGTGCACTGGTATTGACCCACGGCTGCCCCAGGGCTCAGCATATAAAGAAGATCAGCGTGGCTGCCATGCAGACAACCTTTTCTCCCTTCCTCCTCTGGCTCCTTTTTCCTCTAACAACTTTCTCAACACGTTTTCTACCATTAAGAGAACATTGCAGAAACATCACTGGCAAAGTTCAAAACTCCTCGCCTCCCAGTATGGTTGAGCAAATCAAAAAGAGATGCCTGTATCTTCCCTAAGTGCTGCTGGATTTAATCAAACCCATATGGAGGTGGCCTGGTTTGCCTTCCCAAAGCAACTGCAGCTCTCAGACAAAGCATTTTGTCTCGCAGTGGACAGATACACTGGAGTGCCAGGGAATCAGGCTGCCCAGCCTTTCTCTCTGTTCCCAAACTCCCTTCTCACGGTGCCCAGCAGCATCACTCATCCCAGGGCTGCTCCTCCCCAAGACATGACAAGGCTCCAGGCAATGCAGAGCACGGATGACACACTCATGACAGCAAAGCTCTTCTGCTACCTTCCTGCACCTCCAACTTGCCCACCAAAATATGTATTTCTCAGTGTCCCCACCTCAGCAACCCTTCTCTGTCCTTGACCAAGACATGATGACTCATTGCCTGCTGGCAGACTGAAGTAGTGCTGCAGAAACACGGTAACATTTTATTTCATTTAATGCAGATTCACCAGAGTTTATAAAGAAGTTATGAAGCAAGGGGGCAGAGGACTGAGCAATACCAGGTGACTACAAAGGGAGAAGGAAGCATCTCCAGATCAGGAGTGAAGGGTGGAAGAAAAATGATGGAGCAGAGAAATAGGAGGGTTCTGCACAGCAGGAGTGACCAGAAGTCCCCCATACTATAAGCAGTAAAACCAGAAGGGTGACACTGGCCAAAAGAGCAGGCACATGACCTTGGTGGACCTGCCAGACCCCAAGCCTGATTGTGCAGCTTTGCTAATGCCCCGGTCACAAGCAGATACAATCATCATAAAAGAAACCCTCCTCTGAAGCCTAAGTAGAGGGATATGGTGTTTCCTGCCAGCTTTGAGAATATTTAAGTTTTCTCTAAGAGGCTTATGCTAATTTCTGCCCCCCTCCTGTGATGATCTTCCAACATCAGCAATTTCAAGCTC
The DNA here is from genome assembly GCF_001715985.3 of Manacus vitellinus. Lineage (NCBI taxonomy): Eukaryota > Metazoa > Chordata > Aves > Passeriformes > Pipridae > Manacus > Manacus vitellinus. The sequence goes on along the minus strand of NW_021940681.1, from coordinate 2,551,526 downwards.
AAACTAACAGCCATGGCTGCCCCCAAACCAACATCAAGGCTGAGTTCTACATTGGTTTTAGGAGGATGATGCACAACTCTCTTCGACACAACATGCAGAATGAACTCCTCAGACACGGCTACAGTACGATGTGAGCGCTGCCACAGCCATGCCAGCTCGCCAGCCACCAGGCCCTGAGAAGTCACTGTCAAGGCAATAACATGCTTGCAACTAACACCTAGCACAATGGCTTTTCAGCCTGATATGGGTCAGATGAAGGTTTTTAACAAGTCAGGCAAGAGGATAAACCTACCCCCAGCCTTATGGCTAGAGGAGAACAGGACAGTAGAATCTGTCCCTCCCAGAGAGGCACTAACACATTAGGCCCTGGTCTGTAGTGTATTTAAGCAGAGAAATCATAGAAACACAGAGTGATTTGGGTTGGAAGGGAACTTTTAAAGACTATCTAGTCCAACCTCCTGTTGTGGGCAGGGACACCTTCCATTAGACCAGGTTGCTCAAAGCCCCATCCAACCTCTCCTTGAACACTCTCAAAGACGGTGCATCCACAACTTCTGGGGACAGCCTGTTCCAGCGCATCACCACCCTCATCACAGAAAACTTTTCCCTTGTATTCAATCTAATATTCTCCTTGACATGTTCAGCATAAAGTTTTCTTTTAAAGCTGTGCTCAAAGTTCTGCCAGAGGGAAACCTCCCCGGGGTTAACTGGGAAGCCAAACACTTCCAGCATGTACGTGAAGCCATCGGATAGCAGTGCCCCTCAAAAGCCTCTACTAACATTGTAGCCTAAAAGAAATATTAACACATTGTTAATCTTTACCACTCTTTTACAGAGAAGGAAACGGGGGTAGAAGCAGGACATGCTCTACCAGGGGCTACATAGCTGCCCTTCAGCAAGCCACGCCCACTCCCACATGCTCATCTGATCCAAAATTACCCTTCTCTGCCAAAACAGACAGTCCTGACTTTTCCATCCTCCCCCTTCTACACATCCCAGTCATCTCTACACTTGTGGTAGCAACCATCATTTGCTTGATCCAGCTGGAAGCCATCCCAGAAAGAAGAAAATAAAGGGGAAGGATTCCTGGCAGGAGAACAGCCTGAGATCAGCTAAAGCTGATGGGAAGCATGACCTCAGAAAGATGGCACAGTGGTACATCTGGAAACCTAGATGAGGTTTCAATCCATCATATCTTTGTCTTGCACAGGGTAAGTCACTTGAAATCAGTTTAACGACTCCATTCACTGCTGAACCTGCTCAGCCACTCGCTTTTCTAAAGATCCATCCACAACAGCCTGGTGAATTGCTGTGTGAAGTCTCCAGACTAGACTGATGCACCCAAACAGCAACACACCACAGCTATGCAAGCCTCGCAGCTTACCACATAATGCTGGTAAAACAAAATTCCTCCAAGAGGTTTGGGGATATTTTTTTTTGGGGGGGGGTGTTTCATCATAGTTAAAGCATGTTCTCAAATGGTTTCCAGAAGAGGAGCAAGGACAAACATATACAAAGGATCTAGCAAAAGCTCTTAAGCAAAGCAGACAGCAGGAAGCTGAAAATAAATACGCAAAGCTCTTTGCAGCACCGAAGTTCAAATCCATCTGGGTATTTCCAAGGCTGTCACGGAAGCCCATAGAAGGGATTTTCCAATTCCTTGCAAAGAAATCCTGGAAAATAAGGATGGAAAAACAGAAGCACAGGCTCAAACTGTAAGTCAGCCCTTCCTTCATCCTGAGATGTGACCTCCTTCAACACCACGGGGAGTGTGGAGGGAGGAGCACGACACAGCCCTGCAGGGTCCCCACAGGCTGGCTTGTCCTCAGCACTGGGTAGCCTGAGCCCCCTCCACCTCCATCCTGCTTCTCCCCTGGCACAGGTGTGATGGAGGGGTTGCAACAGACCCAGAGGTATCAGAGGGGCTGCCAGCACCAGCCTTCACATCCCAGCCAGTCACCTCACCTCCAAAAACAGCAAGAGGCACGATCCCCACCTCAAAAGTACTTGCCACAAGGCTGCACTGAGTGGGGAGAGCTGATCCATCAGTTTGCTCAGATGTCCCAGCAGCAGTCTCATGGAGCTCCCCACCACTAGCTGCTGAAGGAGGTGAAAGAGGCAGAGCTAATCCTCTCTTGTTTTTCTGAGTTACACAGCATTAGTCACACAGGCTCCTGACGAAGCTGCCCCAGGGCCCCCAGGCAAGCCTTGCCTTCGATCGCTGCTGTGTGCTCCCACCGAAACCACCAACTCCGCCTGCTCTCGACACGAACAGACAAGCAGACAAGCACAGTTCAAAAACTCACATTCAAACCTCCTCTAAACACCTTTCACAGAAATACCCAGAACTGCTCCTCCACTTAACACAGTTCTTTTTTTCCGCCACCAGAAAAAGCACAAAGCTACTCAAAATGAGTTTCCATCGTATTAAAATCAATTCACCAGCTACACATCTCCAGCTGCTCCATTCCCAGTTTTTCTGATAACTGTTACCATGCAAAGCATATGCACATCCCCAAAGCATCCTTAAGAAAATCACTGACTTTATTACAAAGCTCAAGCTTTCACCTCTGCAGAAATTCATCTTCTCTTAGTTTAAAAAACAAACCAACCACAACAGATTAATTAAGGCCGACTTCTACCGAGCAGAGTTTTAGAAGTCAGCTGCAGATAGATGTAACCACAGAGCTGATGCTAGACAGGACACAAGAGTCATCACATTAGAAGTCCAACGTTCATACTGGGAACCTTCCAGTCTCTGCAAGCTCCCGGCAGCAGAGACTTAGGGCAGAGCATGGCTCCTCGACTTGCAGGAAAAAGCAGCTCATTGCACTCAACCAAGACACAAGAGACCACTGGTAACAGATGGAAGCAATGCCCACACCTGGTTCTAACTAAAGACGAGCTGCCAAAGCAATCAAGCAAGCCCTTCGGCTGCACCTCCACAGAGGTCTCCTGGCCCGTGCCACAGTTCTGCTTTCACCACCAGCTTTGCAACACCAGAAGGAATTGCTCTGCAACACAACGTTGCAAGCAGACATCTGCAGTGGGAGCAGCCTCTGGTGCACAGCCTATTGGCTCATTTCTTAATACAGTTTCTTGAAATAAACCAAGAACAGCTAAATTCATTCTCTCTCAGCTCAAGCAGGATACTAGCTAACCCAGTCTTTTCATTTCAGTCTGCCACTTCCAGCAGTCAGAGAAGATGGACTAGCAGCATTGTTTGAACCACAAACCAGGAACACATTTCCCAGTCAAGGGCTGGAGGGGCAATCACCCCTCCTGCCCAGCCTCTCTGGGTATGGACCTCTCCGTCCCTCTAGCTGACCCCATGCCAGATCCAGCACCCTGCAAGAGGTGATCAGGGCTGGACTGCTTGGATATGCCACAGGAAGAGGTCAGTGAAGATCCAGCAAGCATCCATGCCCAAGGCAGCAAAGCAGTAAGAGAAGAGATCCCTGTAAAATCCAGACAAAAGACTTGGAAAATTGTTTCCTTAGACACATAGGAAGCTGACAACAGTCCACCAGTGCCAGAGGGGGACAGACACTCCCAATCCCATCTCCCTCCTGTTCCTTCCAGTCTATGCTGAAGGGAAAAGCTCTGGCTGCCACCGAGACTCTGCCTGCCATCAGACTGAGTGCTGGCACACAAGAGGGCACGACAACGACAATTTCCATCCAGACCTTTCGATATTAAAAGCATGATGAGGGCAATGCTGTAGGAAAGAAAACTCCACGAGTTCTCACGAGTCTGCAAAGAGCTAGAATAACTGAAGGGATTTGCAGACTGAGCCTGAAAGCACACACACACTTCCGAGCAGAGTCCACCCCTTGTCTTGACAGACGTGTGGTGCAATTTTTTCCACGGAAACTGGATTACGGCACCCTACTTTAAGAGGTGACTAATCACATTTTAAACACATCAGCTGGAAACAAGTTCAGCCCCTTCAGTGGTTAAGGTCTTATGACGCTTATTGGTTTTCTCAACTATATGTTACACATGCCCCCTTTCCTACTCTTAATTCAACTTCAAATTCCTCCTGCTGTATTTCATGGCAAGCTGATCTTGATCCTGCTGATTTCTGGTGAGTGAACTGGCCCAAAGCACGTGCATGAAGAAGGCAGGCACACGTGCACGAAGAAGGCAGGCACACGTGCACGGCTCCGGCAAAGAGAAGTAAGAGATACACGAGCAGGTTGGGGACTTAGGATGGCTGTCCCAGCTGCTGCAAGGTCACCAGCAAAGTGTGCACCTCGCTGTGCTCAACAGACAACCCTCCCCCACACCTCTTACAGCAGAGGAGGCATCGGCAAGCTACTGAAACCACCAACAAACAAGCCTTTTGAGGCTTTAATTCTGCTGTCAGGATGCCAGCAGGGACCCAAGTCCTAAGGAGATCAAATTTGTACTGAGGGATACTTGGAGAAAGCTGGAGTGATGGGGGTACGTGAAGGGTTGAGCATTCCTAGCACCTGCTTCCTCTTCATGGACCTTTTTCCCCCCTCCACTTTGGACTGATGACAAGTAGTCTCCCACAAGGAAAATCCTGTACTGAGCTTCAAAAGATGGGGGCAACCATCTTGTTTGCTAGAATTTTGGGGTACCAGAGCACTGGGACTCACTGGTGCTGTGAGCTCCCGCCCTACTGGACACAACTGCTTGGCAGCTGCCTACAGCACAGGAAGCTCGTCTACATAAAGCTGAATGGTGCTGGCTCCTGTGCTTGATTTCCAGGTTCCGAGACACAAGGAGAACTAAAAATATCCCAATTAACCATTCTTTTTCAACACAAGATTTGATGATCGTGCCACAAGGGTATTATACAACTACAAACAGGAACATGTGGTCTGCAAATCAAAAAGAAATCAAACTGAGAAAACAGGTGGCCAGGACCATAACCTCTGAATTCAAGCGTGGGCCACATCCAAAACTGTGGAGGAGCTTGTGCTACTTGCAATTGCGGTGGCTAACTCTGAGGGGCTTGCAAGCTTTCTGATGTGACACGCACAGGGTATATAATTTCTGCTCTGCATTGCTTATATACAGGAATCTTGTTCTGGCAATAGCCCATGGAAGCTGTCTCCTGGGTCAGCTGGCTCCTTAGCCAGATGCCATGCAGCACATCAGGAGTCAAGCAGGGAACTTTTATTCCTGGTCAAACCCATTGCCTCTGCTAGGCTCCGCCACTAAGGATTTCTTCACATGCAGATTTAGCAGCCAATTTTTTTATCACTGCCCAATCTTTACATTGACATCTAGACTTTAAACATAGTCTGTGGGTAATACTGGAGTACATTACTCACAGCAGTGCACCTGGGAGAACCAGCAAATCCTCTCCATTTGAGCCCGAGCGTCGGCTTTACCCTGGAATTACATTTATCTCTCTGGCACTAGGCTCTCATTAATGGAATTACCAGGCAGGCTGCTTCAGACTTAACACTTGAGAGAAGCGGGCTGGGATGGCTCCAGTCCAGCCTCAGCCCGAAAAGCCGGCACTGTTTCTCCATCCTTCAGTGAGCTGCAGCTCTAACGAGCCCGACCCCGTGACGAGAGCCAGGGAAACAAAAGAAACAACCCCGAACTGTCCAGGGCAATCAATATCTTTCTAGGAACATCCAGGCTTCTTGCCAGCTTTCTTCTAACCCCGATTTAGCTCTTCTGCAGTGCAGAGGGGGATGGCACGCGCAGGAGCAACCCAGCGGGATGCAGAGCCGGCAAGCGTGGCTGGCACTCGGGGAGGCCAGTCTACAGCAGTCCTTCTACAAATACCTCACACTGAGGGTGTCAAAGCAAACACACAACTACAGAAAGCACCCATCCACCTCGAAAATCAGAGCAAGCACTCCAGTCTGAACACCTGTTTTAGAAATACCACTGCTGCTTAAAATGGGGAGGCGTATCATAGCAAACCAGCCAAAATTGCTAACCTCAGCATGAGAGGTTACCCTGCACTTTCTAGAAAACTGCCTTCCATCCCACAGCAGCTACTGCACTGCCATGCTGAGCAATCTGCAGCGTGGCATGAACTGGATACTTAAAGCACCCCTTCACCACCCAACAAAATGGACAACTGGGAGCATCACAGGCTGCTGAAAGCCAAAGGGGATGCAGCAATCAACCCTACTGCAAAGCTCCACTGATAGCCTGCAGTTTCAGCACCTCTGTGGGCTGTTCTTTGCACAGAGCAGCTGTAGGCTTCTTTAGATGGCCTTTTCCCAGTCACCTGCAAAGGGACTTCTCTAATCTTGGCATGGAGTGAGCACAAGGAGAAAGCAGAAATTCACCACAACTTGAACAATGTTTGCCCCAGATATATAGACCCAGGAGCACAGCACTGCCAAACCAAGTGGAAGATAGAAATGGTAAAGCAAGGAGAAAACTGACTTGCAGAGTATAGACCAGCTTGAACTGTGGGAGCTGAACTCCTCTCTCCTGTAATTAAAAGGCAGGAGAGGAAAGCATTGGAATTACCCCAGTGTGACTGCAAAGGACTGACAAGCTTTGAGTTTCAAAGTCCATCTTAACACACACTCTTTGGTGCAATTTTAATCCTAAAGAAAAGGAAAAAATGAGGTTTTGCTGCAAGAAAAGCTGCCATACAACATTGGTATTAAACAACACAAGGTGCAAATGAGGGAGGACTGTGCCTGGGGTTGACCAAGCAAAGTTGAAGGCAGACCTGTCTTCCCCCCTGCCCCTGCATTTGCTCTGCCACTTACTCTCAGCAACCTAACAATTCAGAGAGACAGACTGCCCCGTGACAGGAAAAACACATGTAACACCCGGGCGGTGAAACCTCGCATCTGCGAGCATCTATGCAAAACACAGCCTGAAACATATTTTCCAGCTCCACAGAGTCAACTTCATGTTTTGCAAAGCCGAGCTGGTGAAATACTACCGGTTACATCCAAGGTGAGATTTGCCAGCAGATGTTACTCTCAAGCATCTCCCTATTTTCTGCATATCAGAAAAAAAAAGAAAAAAAAAAGAGAAGCCTAGGGGTAAGATTATGGGGTCCTGCAGCTTGAGGTGATGTAAAAGAGACAGGAGGGCATCAAAAAAAAAAAAAAATTACACAAGTGCAATACTCTTCAGCCTGGCACCCAGCGGAATAGCCTAGCTACGAAAACTACTTTCTTTTCAAAAAAACCTCTAAAGGTAAGGAGCCATCGGAATTATGAGTCAAGCTCCAAGATAAGAAATCATGCTGCTGGATGGGTGCGGCTGCCTGCTTGTTTGGTCGCTGTTGGGGTTTTTTCAAAAGATAAACATGTCTTTCAGAACATGTTTGTTGGCCAATCTTCTCTCTGCTGAAAAAAAAAAAACAAGAAGGAAGCTCACAACCGTGAAAACGATAAATGAAAGGCAGGACAGTTTCTGATGAGCTGACATCACGCTTCATGGGCCCTTTAAAGTAAGATGCAACATATCAGTATGTTGAAAAGAACAAAAGAGGAGTAAATTTAAAATTCCAAGTAATTCAGTAAAATATCATTCAGAAAAGCTATTAAGCAAACTCTGCATGAAGCAGAGCCCACTCATAGACCAGAACCTGTCAAGGAAAAGAAATAAATGTTTTATATCTATTTCAATTTTAAAGTTGTTGATATATAGGAGTATTTAAGCAGAAATTCACAGTCTGGAAGAGGCTCACTGAGCAAATGCATCCAGGAAAAAAAGTAACTTGTACATCAGAGGCAGAACTAAGGCAAATCCCTTAGGAAGGGTGTAATATTGAGCAGAGAATGTTTTGAATCCAACAGAACGATGACTTGAACACAGCCACGGTAGAAGTACAAAAGTACTGCAGGAAAGCAAACAGTGTAAAGGACCCAGAAATTTGATGGAGCAAAAGCCGCAGCAGGTCCCATTGCTCTCGCCAAATTCCCTGCTGCTCAGTGAATTGCAATAACTTGGTGACAGGCATCACTGCCTGAATCCCAGCCAGCTCAGCCCAGGACTTTGCTGCTTTCCAAACACAAGGTGTTAAGCAGCTACCACCGAGGTTATACAACAAGGTTATTTGGTAATCCCTTTGGTTCAGAAAGAATTTTGCATTGGCCATCAATGCTGCTTGGTTTTGCCTTTTCTTGTTCAAGAGCATCAGAGGGGAGGAAAAGTGACCAAGCACAAGGCAACCAATTTACTAGAATGACAGGTTTTTAACTAAGTCCTGGATATCACTGCTGCTGAACACCAATTTAAATTAAAGTGGCAAGCCCATCAATAGCCTCATCTTCCTCAGTATAGTGCCGGCAAAGAAAGGTCCCAATGCTCTCACCTGCTTTGCTATGCACACCCTGATTGAGAGCATCCCCTTTTCCCACCAAAAACAGGGCACCAAAATCCCATCTCATCAAAGCAGCTCCCCAGAAGGCTCCAGCACATGCCCTCATCTGCCATTTCGACAGGCGCCCAAAAATCCCTGTTCCAGAGCAAGTAACTCCCTCCTTGTCCAGAGAGGAGATGTTGTTTTTATTTCAGCTAGAGCACAAGGGCATACAGAACGATTTCTTGAGGGAAAAGACCTCACGATTCACCCCGGTGCCAGATACCACTTTTCTGGGTGTTGTTTTCAGAGGAGGTGAAAACACGCACGGCAAGGCGGGGGGATCCAGCTGCCAGCAGCTGGTTAGCTCATCAGGCACTTGAGCTGCCGCATCTCCAACTGCCCCAAACACCCGGAGGGACCAAGCCCGCATGTCCCACCATCGTTGCCAGCTGCATCCCCGGCAGCAGGTATTCTGGGGGCTCCCCTGGCTGCCCACTCGGCTTCCAGGCCGAGCCCCCCGAGCTCCCGCAGGGAACAGCGGGGCGGGGTGCGGGCTCTGTGCCCGCAAAGACCGTGCCTGGCTGCGGGGAAGGCGAAGCCTCCCCGAACAGTAACCGCGGCCATCCGGGCCGCTCCCGCGCTGCTCCATCAGCTGAGGTGGCTCAGTATTTTGTGAGGGTCTTTTTGTTTGTTTGTTTCGTTCTGTTTTGACCTCAGTGCAGCCCCAGGGTGGCTCAAAGGACCACCTCGGTCCCCCGGCAGAGTGTCTGCCGGGAGCACAGCCCCGCGCTCGGACCCCCCCGCAGCCCCCCGGCGCACAGCCCTGTGCATCCTGCCTCCCAAACACACAGCCGCCCCAGGCACAGCCCTGCACAGCGCCCCCGGCAACACAGCCCTCTGCAGCCCCTCCAAGCGTGCAGCCCCTCGCAGTTCCCCCCCACCCCATTCCATTTCCCGCCCCGCTCCGGGTCTCACCGCGGGCGCATCCTCCTGCCCCAGCGGCGCGCCCAGCGCCCAGCCCGGCCCGCCGCGCGCCGCCGCCGAGCCCCGGCCGACGCGCTTCTGCGCAAGCGCAGTGGAAGACACAACTGGGAAGTGCAACTGCCGGCAGCGCACGGTGTCTCGCGAGAAGAGAATATGTGCGCGCTGGTAGAAGGTAGAACCAGGGTGGGGAATTAGCTCAAATGGTAGAGCGCTCGCTTAGCATGCGAGAGGTAGCGGGATCGATGCCCGCATTCTCCAGATACTTTTTCCTGCTTTACTTTGCCAGGCCGCAGCCCTTCTCTTCCTTCACGGTACACAAATGCAATACTGGTTTTGCTTTTTTAAATTTCTATGTTCTTACTTGCTTCCTTAGCATTCCTAAAGATCATAGAATCATGCAGAATATCCAGGGTTGGAAGGCACTTACAAGGATCACTGAGCTCTGCACAGGACATCCCAGGAGTCACACCATGTGCCTGAGAGTATCATCCAAAAGCTTCTTGAACTCTGTCAGGCTTGGTGCTGTGACCACTTCCCTGGGAAGCCTGTTCCAGTGCCCAACCACCCTCTGGGTGAAGAACCTTTTTCTAATATCCAGCCCAGACCTCCCCTGACACAGCTTCAGGCCATTCCCTTGGGTCCTGTCCCTGGTCACCACAGAGAAGAGATCAGTGCCTGCCCCTCCTCTTCCCCTCACCTGGAAGTTGTAACTGCAATGAGGTCACCCCTCAATCTCCTCCAGGCTGTGAACAGACCAAGTGACCTCAGCTGCTCCTCATATGGCTGCATAGATACTGCATAGATACATGTGCCTATCCCATGCTTAAGGCAATCAGAGCGCTTTCTGTGTATTCCCCGCACTTTGAGTGGGCCTTTTGCTTTCTTATTTGATAATGGACGAGGCCAGCAGCAGGGAGCAGCTACCCACTGCCTCCAGTGCTTCCCAGCAGCTGTGGCCCCAGCCATCATCTACCTGTCCATCTCATCCAGGAGCAGGAGGCCTCAGAGATCTCCTTTTCCTGGGAGCCTCCACTAGAGCTGAAACACTCATTTGCCTTTAGTAAATTTGAGAAGGAATCAAAACTCCTCAAGGAGTCATTGACATAGGTGCCATTTAGTAAAAAAAATCAAGCTCAGTGAATTTATCCAGGTGCTAATGTCAGGAAAACACTCGATTTCTTCACATTCTGTTCCTATTCTACTGCAAAAAGCCCCAAGGAATAACCAAAGGCTTTAAAGAAAAAGAGAAGCAGTTTTTAGAAACTGAAGGTGTATCATGAAAAAACCCCAACCCCACAGGATTACACTCAGTTGGCATTTCTATCCCAGTTACTAGCTAAATGGGAAGCCAAAGGTGGAAAACAAATCTGCACACTTTCTTGGGTTACATGCATGAGGAAATGACCTTCCTGGCAAATTTCAATAACAAAGAGTGGAATTCAGCTTTCAAGCTGCTCACAGGCCCCAGCCAACACTTGAGGAAACTGCAGAATATCCCACTCCCAAGCCTTCACAGTGAATTAATTGACAATTAATTCCAATAGTCCAAAGAAGAACAGGATTGAAGAGAGGATACAATGGGTTGAACACAATGATCTTGGAGGTGTTTTCCAACCTTAATGACTCCATGATTCAAAGTGATTTTTTGGCATAAATAACCACGAATTCTCATGGGTAATCTCATGGAGATTAAAAAGAGATGTCTCCACTGGCAGAGGACATCTACAATTCCTTTCCACAAAATGACAATGGTAACACACAAACTGAAGTCCGAAAAACAAATGAGTGTATGGTTGTTGGGATTTTTTTTAGCTTGAAGATTTCATCCTTGCCTTTTAAACTCAGGCTTCTGAGTTCCATACAAACTCAGGAAATAACTAGCTGTCACTACAGTGGTCTTTAAAGCTTCAGAAAAGATTTGAGTCTTCTTATGCAGCAGGATTTAACAGGAAAGTGAAATCCATTGCAGTCTCCTATTTCATCAGCTGCTACACAGCTGGCATGAAGACACTGTGTTGTGAAGTACATTTGTGTCTGGTCTGGTCCTGTCATTTTCCCCTCTAGCTTTGGCCTCACCTCAACCCTCAACTCCTTCAGTATCTTGGTGACCACGGGCAACCTCGGGGTGATGGAAAACCACTGGACCGTAAGTCTGGTCAAACTGATGTTGCATCGCCCTCTGCAGACGGGCAGGCAACGACTGCCACAGGCTGAGGCAGAAGACACAGAAAAGCAGGGATGTGAGAAAAATTCCTCTGACCGTACTTTTTCTGCAGATCAATGCAGTCCAGTGGTTGATGAACAAATCTGGAAAGCTCCATTTTCTTGGTGCTCCATTTTCACTGGACCCACGGTGAAAGACTGTATCCAGACGGATAAAATATGACACATAGAGTCACAGCATTATTTCATTATAATGCTCCCCACTCCCCCCAAAAAACAAAACCAGCATGAAATGGAGAGACCAGCTTTTCTTTTACAAGAACAAGCCGACCACATCAGAACAGCAAAAATTTCCTCCCTAATGGTTTTCTTGTGGGAATCTATAATGAGCTGCCACAGTATGGAACATCCATATGCGTGCATGCACGCATGCGAGTCAGGGTGAGCATTTGTCTGTATTTACTGAGGAACCCAAAGCTTGCTCAGCCACCTCATAGCTCCCAGCCTATTGCTACCAGCATCTGTTTATTGACCTCTTTTTTTTTTTTTTTTTTTTTTTTTTTTTTTTGGCTCCTGAGACATCAGTTGAGCCACAGTGTCAGGTTCTCTGGCTCCACAGATGCTTTGTTCCCCAGTGCTTAATCAGCCCTCTGGCTCTTCAGGAATGACTCAGGTTTTGCATTTCTTTACCCTACAAAGCCTTACTTCAAGTTCACACGCAAGCTCAAGGAACAAATGGCTCCCAGCAACAGATCAAGAAGGAGTTAGAACAAGCCTCTCAGAGCAACAAATGGAACTGGGTGTACGCTTATAACTCGCTGTTTTGATCACCATGGCTGAATTTATGGAATGAATTTGCTTGTAAGGATGGCATAGTCAAGTTAGCAAAAGATCTGCAACTACTCTTAACAATTTTATTGTTTTTAATTACTATTAAATATATGCACAGAGGCATCTTGAGAGCAGAGAGAATGGAACAGGAAACTGCTAGAGGGGAAAAGGCAAAGCTTTCAGCTTACACTAATGGTCTTAATTTAAGTATCCTTTTGTAAGTTTGCTCTAGGGTTATGTGTGTAAATTTAGTTTTAAAAGTAAAGTCATCTTAAATGCAGAGATACATTTCGACTTCCTCAGATCCCACAGCACAAGATCTACACTTCATGGGTCCATGGCAGCCATGCACAAAAGCAGTAGGGACCAGATGGACCAACGTAAGGGGAGCACCTAAATAAAGGGGAGATAAATTTGAGTGAACTCAAAATGGACATGGACAAATGGTGATAAAGAAGGAAACACAGGGCAGATGTCCCCATCAGACTCCTCAAGGAGCCAGACCCGAGTCTGTAGAAACAATCAAATGGACATACCTTCCATGCCAGGAGTCTTCCACTGTTTCTACAGCAAGACACACGCATGTATTTCTCACTACTGTTTGCTGTTGGCTTTCTTAGCCCCATTTTGCATCGTTTCCTCTGGACTTGTGTGTACGTCAGTGAGTAGGACAGCCTGGTCCTGCTTGCTAGGGGGAGGGCAATAGATTTGTCCCAAGATGCCTCTTGTTGTCCCCACAGCGAGGGCAGCCAAAGGGATGACACAGAGATAAAAGCTGATAACATTTTGGCATGGCTATTTGGCTTGTAAATCTAATATTCCACAAGCACAGATCAGTGTGTATTGGGTGCTTTGTCCAGGGCAGGAGGTCTACAGGAGGTCCACGTGATGTAAACGTCTCTGAAACCTCTAACAAACACTGGACTTCGTCCTTTAGAGAATCCTGGCGTGTGCAGTGGAGCAAGAATCAACAGTAGAGAGATGCCAGCAGGGGCAAGATAGGAAATGAGACCTTTGCTGTTTGGCTGAATGACAGGCATCTGATTTCAAAATGCCTGATGGGCCAGGGGATGGTGCAACCTCTTGCCAGTGTTCATTCTTCCTAACACTGGTGGTCTTCCTGGGAGCATCATGCCAACACAGAAGGGTGGAGACACCCTTCACCAGCCACAGCACTCATCCATCTGCCTGCCAGGGAGCATCCTAACAAGCAGAACTCAAAAGCTTGTGCCATCCCCAACCTTGTGCCATCCCCAGATTTTTGCCTGTGGTTCAGTAGATTTCAGGTCAGACCTGAAACAGGCACAAGGACTGTTCTAGCAAACTCTTTGTGTGGACAGTCCAGTGTCTCCTGGGAGGGAATGGGAAAGAGGTGCACTCTCTAGCATTTAGCTCTCTTCTGGGCACTAAGGAAGGTGGGGTTTAGCTCGTTGAGCTCTTCTGGTGGTCGGTTCCCGTCTCCTCCAGAGGAAGGATAATAAAGGTAACTGCAGGGAAAACCTCTAGTGCTTCACCTGGGGCTCAGCAAAGGCTCTGTTTCCCAGGTTGCAGTGCCATCTCCTCTGTCAGCATCAACAGTTGCAGGAGGGAAAAAATGCAGCTGGCCCTCTGCCTCTGGCTCATTCGCAGGCTATTGAAACATTAATTCATCTTTGGACCATAAAGGATGGGGAAAGAAAGCAGGTTAGTTCAACCTGCAATTAGCATGTGATGCAGCTTGAGTGATGGCAGGGTATTCCTTGGGGAGCAGAAGACCCTGTGGGAATTTGGGAGGAGGAGGTGGAGGAATGGGTTCATGCTTGCTGCTGAGAGGCAGCAGTTTTAGGGAGGCACGACCAGGGCTGTTCCCAAGGGACCCTTCCAGGCAGTGTGAGCATCCAGCTTGTGCAGAAGCAGGGGGCTGCCTGTGCCCTAGGCCCTGCTGGGAGGTAGGATGGATGACCCCTAGGTGAGGTGACAGGTAAGCAGTAATGTGCTCAGCATCACTCCTTGGCCAGGTGGGGCAGGGCTTGCCTGGGGAATGGAGAAACTATGCAATCTCCAGCATCTCTATCCACACTTTAACAGTGTGGTGGCCTCATTTTCGGATGGATCCTTCAATGGCAACCACTTCCTTGCTCTGGGCTAAACCATGTCGAGTGGCTACATGATCCAGTGTCAGAAGTTAAAGCCACCTCTGTCCTTATCACGCTTAGTGCGATGGTTGCATCGTCACTAAGCCAGACACAATCGCAAGAGTGCTTGCTCCTTGAGCCCCTGAAAAGCTGCCACGGGAGGAAAAAAAGCGTCACAGCCCAAAACTGCTTTCCTCCCTCTAGCAGGCACCATGTGTACGACAGCAGAGGTTGCGTGGTAACGGCAGCAGGGAGGCGCCAGCTCTGCCTTCCTCGCTCCCCGGACGGCACCGAGAGCAAGGTACGTATCAGCGGCAAAATCAGACTCTGAAACTCCCTGAACTTTCCCTTCTGCTTACCGGGGGGCAACACGGAACCGTTTTAAAGCCGTCCTTTGTAGGCGGCAGCTGGTTGTGCTTAGCTGAACTGTTGTGTGAGCCAGGGGGACGGGAACAGGGTGTTTGTAGGAAGAAAAAACTCGGGGAGATGCTGAGATTTTGGGGGTGAGGGAGGGAGGGAGGCAAGTCACTATGTTGCCTAGAGCCTCTCGGCACTTCAAAACCTTTCTTTGCTCTGTCTCGTGAAAATCTGAATGAGCTTTTACTGGGGCTAAAAGTACTGGGAAACAAAAGGGAGACAGGGAGTTGCCGGCAGCCGGAGGAGGAAGCGAGCCGAGTGATGACGAATGCCTTCCAGCCCTGGCCAAGCGCTGGCACCCTTGCCCCGCCGCGGGATGTGCGGGAGAGCCGCTGGTCACTGGGGTCGGGGGGAAATCTAGGGAGGGGACAGTCTCGGCAGCGGCCGAAGTGTGGCGTGCCCATCCTCCATCGCTGTCACGGCTTCGTTCCAAACAGCTTAGAGAGAGGCCTTTGTGCCAGCGAGGTGCAGCTCGTCTGCTCGGCAACATGTTGCGCTAACGAGGGAGACAGAGAGAAAAGATGCGTCATGGGTAGGACCGGTGACAGGGATGGAGAGCGGGGACATCCCAGGCCCTCCAAGCTGGGCCCCCGTGCACAAGCTGTCTGGCAAGGTGGAAGGCAGGGACCACAGAGGAATGGATGTTTTTGTTGTTCCCAGTTCAAACAGTTCCCGGTTTCGATCTCCCTGGGGAAGTACAAGGCGGGGTCCTGTTTCCCCCAGCCAAGACCCCGCCATGGTGCCTCTCCTCTGGGTGATGGATCCCCATTGTCCTCCAGGTCTCAGCATGGGTTATAGGTTGCCCTCCGAGTCAGCTGGGACACCACCTCACTTTTACTCTCATCCTTTGTGCATCCCCTAATTATAGGGATTTCTCCTGCTCCTGTTCTCCTGTCTTGTATCCCAGTGCTCCTGCTCCGGGTGGGGGTGGGGAGATTGGGGTGGATGGGAAACAGGGGCAACAGGGGATGGGAGTAGAAGGAAAGGGAGGAAAAGAAAAGGAAAATAGGTAAGTTGGTGAGAAGAGGGGAAAGAGAGAAGAAATGGGGTAAGAGGTGGGATAGCAGAAAAAGGAGAACAGAATTGTGGAAAAGGAACAAAAGAGGGAAAGGGAAAAGAAGGGAGAAGGAGGAAAAGAAAGAGAGAAGTGAGGAGAATACAGGAAAAAGAGGGAAGGAAGGGAGGAAGGAAGGGAGGGAGGGAGAAGATGGGGAAAAGAGGGGGGAAGGGAAGAAAAAGAGGGAAGGGGGAAGCACAGGAAAGAGAAGAAAGTGAAAGGTGAGAACGGAAAAAGGAAAAAGAAGGATGTGAGGAAAACAGGAAAAAAGAGGGAAGGAAGAAGACATGAAGGAAAAATATAAAGGAGAGTGGAAGGGGGAAAGAAAGGAGGGAAAAGGGGAAAAGAAGTGGGGAAAAGGGAGGGAGAGGGAAGCAGGCAGAAGTCAGGAAAACATTAAGAAAGGGAAACACAAAAAAGGGGAAAGAGAGGAGAAACGGGAAAAAAAGGGAGAGACAGAGGAAAAGGGCGTAAAAGGGAAAAAAGGAAAAAAAAGGGGAGGGAGGAGGGACAAATCCTGCCCCTCCCCGCTGCGCTACCAGGCGGAGCCGGGAGGAGCCGGCGGCAGCTGCGCGGTGGCGGCGCGGCGGTAGGAGCTGGGGGAGCAGGGCAGGGGGGGCTGGGGCGGAGGGACGGAGAGCGGGAGGAAGGAAGGAAGGAAGGAAGGGAGGAAGGGAGGAAGGAAGGGAGGAAGGAAGGGAGGATGGTTGCGGGAGTTGAGCGCTGCCCGCGGTGCGGGAGCTGTCGGGAGGCGGCGGAGCTGCGGGCACAGGGGCCGGGCAGGGGCAGCAGCGATGGCGGGCGTGCCCGCGGGGCAGCGCCGGGCCGGGGCTCGGGGCCCCGGAACGGGATCCCCCCTCGGCTCGCAGGGAGGTGGCAGAGCTCGAGGGGGTCGGGGGAAAACCTTTTGTCGATCCGGGTTTAGGGGAAAACCAGGCAAATGCCGGGGAGGGCTCTGAGTGTCCCCTGGCGTGTCGCCGCCGGCGGGGGTTGCTCCGACCCGCATCACCCCGTGACACGTGGGCTGTGGTGCCATCCCACGGAGGCCGTGGGCCGGCATTCCCGGCAGCGCCCGCGTTGGGAAGGGCAGAGGCCGAGCACGTCCGTGAGCTCGTGATCCCGCTGGCGCCGTGTCCCGGGTCCCGCCGTGATTCCCGAGCGCAGCCCCGCGGTCGGACGCGTCTCCTCCTCACGTGGGTGAGGGGTTTGTTGCGGACGAGACCTTACGTGAGCTCTGACGCCGAGCTCGCCTCCGAGAAAAGCGAGTTTGGCATACCCGCGATGCTGTGGCAGCAGGAGGTGATGGGAGGGAAAGCGGTGGTTAACTGCAGTTCGCATTCCGATGTGATAGCTCAGGGGATTATTTCTTTTACAAACGCCCTGTAGTCTGAGTCATGTTGGCCAAACCAGGGGACCAACGCTGCATTTTGTCACCTACTGCAGCGCAGCTTCTAATCCCATCCGCTGCAAACTAAGCCTGGAGCTCAGCTACTGGCCTTGTCGTGGTTTTGTGCACATTTATCTGGAGCTGCTCTGCAAGGGGCAGTGTTTACATCAGTTCAGAAATGCAGGTTGACTGCAGAGCAAAAAAATTCCCGCTTACCAGCTTCTGGTACTTGACTTGCACCACCAGAGCAACCTTTCAAACCTTGGAATCAAGGCATGAAGGAACGCTTTTCCCATTCACCGAGGTTCCACTCCTCACATACAGACATATGACTCACAGGATTTTTAATTTGAGCCCAGGCAGTTCTCATGTTCATTTTTCTCACTGACCCTAATTCTCTCAAAATTATCCCAGTTTTAATTATAGCTTGAGGTTCCACAGTTGGTCGGTGCGCCACGCTGGTAGAGCTTGGCATCTGTGTGGCTCAGCAGTGCAATAGTGAGTAACACCAGGGCCTCTGAAAAGCTCGTTCTGGTTAAGCTCCCTTGGAGAGGGAAGGGAAGCTTCCTAGTTTCACACAAGCAGCTTTCAGATAACCGGCTGTTGCCATATCTCTCCAGGATTCCTATTTCCCTCATGGAGAACGGCCTTGACAAGCCCCAAACAATACCATTCCAACTCTGCTGGCTTATAGTGGTGCTTGCAGCAGAGTAGTGTTGGAAAAATATTATCTGTCCCCTTTGCACAATGTGACTCATAGCTGAGAGCTGAGGGGGTTGGAGAATGTTGTTGCTTCTCAGTCAATTAGAAAAAAAAGGTGGTTTTGTTTTGTTTTAATTTTCAGGTCTTATCTCAACTGTCAAAATGGAACTTGACATCCAGTGTGAGGAGATGAGCCCATCCAGATGGGCTGAACTTCTGACTACAATGAAATCCTGCAAAACCATCAGGTAGTAACCAGTTGTGTATCATCTCTTCTAAGAACTGTTGCAATTCTCTCCTGTGCTCTTCACCTTCAGAACTGTTTGACATAGGACTTAGAAATTGATCAGCAACAGTATTGATTCTACCTATTTTTATCCAGAAAGTTAAATTAATTTAAAGTTTTTCAACAACAGATAAACATTGTTTGGTATGAAGCAATGTTGCCCTGATTCCGTGGTGTGCCATAGAGCTCAGCTAGGTGATGTGATTATCTAATATTTGACCACCATTTTGGTTATTCTGCTTTTCTCCCTCAGGAAAGGGAAGACATCACCCTGTGCTCATTAGGTTGCACATTCTTTGGGCTGCAGCTTAGATGCTGTCTTAACTTTTGCTTAATAGTCACACACAAGCCACCTGCCATCGGCTTTTAATTCTTCACTTGACCTTCAGAAGTACCAACCTCCTTTGTTGAGCAGACAGCATGAGGGAACCCTCTCCTGGGGTGTAAAGTGTAGGACAGGGCCCAGAAGAGTTGCTCCTGCAGTCTTTTGCCTCTGCTGGTTGGGAATTCACACCCCACAGGCTGGTATCATCCTGCTCAGGCTGGAGAGGATGGGCCGCATCATGCCAGCAATGCCTCGGAGGACATCAGCCAGGCTGAAGGTGGCTTGCTTTTGTTTTGCAAAAGAGCTTTTGCAGGCAAGCTTCATGGGCCTGGCCTTGACTTCCCGAGGCCTGCCCTGGGTGGCAGAAGGCAGTGGGATGGTTGTCTCCTGGGCAGAGGGTGGGCTGCTCCAGATGTAGTGGATGAGAGTGGCTGCAGCATGGATTGTTCATCAGTATTGAACACAGTCTCATTGGGAATCAAGTCTTCTTGCCAGAGGGGCAGAAGGAGAAACCTAGTGGACCCTCAGTTTTCATGCTGTTGTCCAAGAAAAGTGACCAGGCAACTTTTGGCAATCCTGACTGTGGCTGGGGCTGTAGGGTTCTTCATGACACCTTCCTTTTCCCCCATGTCTTTTCTGCCTCCCTCTATGGCTCTCTGCCTGTCCTGGGCTCCTGATCCTTTCCTTGGCTCTCCTTTCAATTCAGTTAACCCACATCAATTTAGCAACAACGAGAAAAATGCTGATGTCCAGTGGGAGAAGCTGCTGCCATACTGCAAACTCACCGTTTGTGTGCCGAGATTCACGGTGGAGGGGAGATGGTGCAAACCAGCATGACTCACCTACAGGAGACCAAACTGCTTGTGGGTGTCTCTGGGGCTGGCTGAAGATCCAGCTTGGCTGTTCTCAGTGCAGAACCAGTCTGACAGCCTGTGAGCTGCCTCTGGTTAGACTCAGATGGCAGGCAGTTTGCCACTATGACTGTTTAAATGAAGGGGCATCCTACAGCTGAAGGGGAATGATTTGTGCCCTCCTCTGTGCAGCACAGAGGAGGAGTGAGGCTTGGGGAACTGCCACCCAGCCCATCCTGTACTGCAGCCCTGCAGAGCACATCTTGTTTTGGGCCATGCAACGCTCAACAGGTCACACATACTTATGGAGGCATCCCAGGAACTGCAGAGGACTAAATTGCCCACTTTGCTTTAAAAGGGAATGCTCCAGCCAGGGAGAACAGAGCAGCTCTGGGGACTAAAATGCTCCTTCTCTCTGTGTCTTTCAGGTTGGATGACTGCAATCTCTCCAGCAGTAACTGTGAGGATCTCTCTTCCATCATCAATACAAATCCATCCCTCACAGAGCTGAAGCTGAACAACAATGAACTGGGAGATGCAGGTGTTGAATACCTGTGTAAAGGGTTGCTGATGCCAAGCTGTAGCCTACAGAAGTTATGGTAAAGCCCCATGTTGTCTTGCTCTAACATGCTGTCGTGAATGAGTGTTTTAAGGTCACTTGAATCACTGGCAAAGGTATTGGCAAAAGCAGGTTTAACATAAAAGTGAAAGCACAAGAAAGTTCACTGGCAAGGTTCACTCTACTACTTACTAGATGGTTAAAGCACAAAGAGAAAAAGCAAACAAAAAGCTAAAATAAATCTAAACCAAATGTCAACCCAAAAATTATCTTCATGGAGGCTGGGGTGGGAGGAAGGATAATGGTATGGATAAAAAGGAATAAAGACTTTCCTGTTGAGTCTCAAGGTTCAGAGTAAACACCCTTGCTAACCTGAGCCCCAAACTTGACCAACAGTTTAGGCCTAAAGGTTTTAACATCACTTAAACTTAACAGCATTTAAGCGATAGTTTAAATTAAACAATTTAACAAAGTATTCATTTAGAATTTACTATAGCACAACAGTTAAATCAGGCCTAACCTACAAATCTAAAGTACTTAAGAATCTAGCAGAGCAACAATCATAGTACATTTGCTGTAGCATATTGACACCTGCACACACACAGACCTAAATAAGTAGGTCTGTCTCATGAGAGAGTGGGCTTTAGTCGTAATAATTTTTCATCCTGGTCGGTAATTTTCTTTGAAACTTTGATAAGGAAAACGTTATTCCACTTGGGTTATTCTTCAGGCAAGAAAAATAAGTTTCTAAGGCTGTTCATTAAAAAAACAGGAGCTCATTAGACAGCGTTAGTTCCTGGGAACAGACAGTGAGCTTTTTTGTAAGTTTAAGGGGACCTTAGCCCTATTTGTCAAGGCCGAGGCCCAAGGGAAGGGAGGGAATGCACCACTACATGTGCTTGCAGGCAGCTACAGGTGAAGTCATGAGGCAAACTCGTATGTGGTGGTATTAAGAGCCGTGACAATCCATTTCAGCCATTACCATGGTCAGATGGCTGGAAAACCCCAGCAGTTTGTATGTAAGTGGTATATTCATTGGAATAGTCCAGATCATCAGCCTCTCTTCATTTTCCAGCACAGAGGGAAGGACAGGTAGGGTTTTCTCAGCCACGCAAAGGCTTTCTGGGGACTTTCTTTAGAAGAGGTGCTAGGTCTTTCCACAGTCTAGGCAGCTGAATTATCTGTTTAGGCCAGCTTAAACAGAAGGATGACCACAAAGGGCCCCCACTCTGCCATTAGCACATACTTGACATTGTCACAAATGCATTTTTCAAAGGGCTCTTCTGCCAGTATTAAGCATGGTATTCAACATGTGGTCTGGTTTGCTTTCTCCTTTCTCTGGGAGCCAAGCAAAAGGGTGTTCTTATGAGCCTTGGTCTTTCAAGAGCTGTCAGCCTTTCTGCATTCTACCAGACTGGCTCAGTCTCAAGCCTTGTCTTCTCAGCTGGGCAGAGCCAGCTTGGTTTGGGACAGCATGTTTTATAGAGGCACCCCGCCACATTATAGCATTAGTGGGCTTCCATCAGCAACCCTGCTGCAGGAGCTTTAGTCAGAGCCAATGGCTGCTGCCCCTGCTCCTCAGAAGCCCTCAAAGAGATGGTTTCTCTGTCCAGCATCTCTTCTTCAGGATACTGGAGTCCTCCAGCTTGTGAAGGGGGTCTAGGACACTACCTTGTAAAAATCATTTGCCTTTTAAACCAGATATGCCTGCTTCAAAGTCTCTGTGTCCCCTGCA
Organism: Manacus vitellinus; assembly: GCF_001715985.3. Classification (NCBI taxonomy): domain Eukaryota; kingdom Metazoa; phylum Chordata; class Aves; order Passeriformes; family Pipridae; genus Manacus; species Manacus vitellinus. Next base: position 2,529,840 of record NW_021940681.1, on the reverse strand, counting down.
ATGAGGACTCACAGACAAATAGAGGGAAAGTTGACTGTGAAGCTAATCAAATTGCAACTCTCTGATGGGCCTTCAAGAAATAACTGTGGTACTCTGTACTGGAAGACTTAAGTAATTTTTCAGAGAGTTTGTCCTAGGCTTCACACTTCTCCAGATGTTCAAGTAACAGCCTGGATTAGGCTTTCTCAGTTCTGTAGAAATATAATTGTCCATTTTTGAGGTTCTAGTGAGAGCAAACAAACCCAAGTCAAACTTAGTACCTCCATTCATGACCTCTCTCCGTTGCCACAAAGTCCTGTCCAATAACTATATAAACATCCCATAGCAATACTAGCACAGTTCCTGTGCTACTTCTCCAAGCCTGAGTGCTGAAGGATCAACTTTGTAGACCCTTCTTAGAGTACACCAATAAACATCTAAATGATATCCATGGATTTAAGCCAAGTAGGATGAAATTTTAACTTCTAGCTACTCTGGGTCATATTTCTAGGGGGGGGCAAGAAATCATAAGATGCCACTGCTTTATCTCTGGGATCAGCCTCGTGATAATTAAAATACTTCTATAAAGCAGTTGTGGTGCTACTTCATGTAGGGTGGATCCTTATTTATTCTGCTGGAGGTGCTGCATGAGCAATTATGCTGAAGGAAGCATGGGAGCTATTGTTCGTGGTACAGATATAATACTGAGAGAATATTTTAACATGTGTAAAACAGCAGCACTAACCAGGATATATCATTTCCTAGAGGGTTAGTGCCATGGTGTCCTTTCCAAGCTCAAACCTTGGCAGATACACCTCGCTGAGAAGAGCCTCTGTAATTCTGGGGGTGCATTTCCCTCACCCTGGTTGCCTCTCTCCTTCAGGCTGCAAAACTGCAATCTGACAAGTGCCAGCTGTGAGACCCTGCGGTCTGTCCTCAGTGCACAGCCATCCCTGACAGAGCTGCACGTGGGTGACAACAGGCTGGGAACTGCTGGAGTGAAGGTGCTGTGTCAAGGGATGATGAACCCCAGCTGTAAGCTGCAGAAGCTGCAGTAAGTAGTCACTGGGATTTTTTGGTCATCAGACAGGTCGTGCTTGTCTTTCCCTTGAGAGAAGGAGGAGTTTTGTTCCCAGATGTGGATTTCTTCTTGTTTTACCTGAAATTGTGTCACACTTATTCACACCAGTGGGTGTCGTGGGTTTGTAAGACTTGGGTGTCTGTTCCCATAGGCTTTGTTTAGGCCTCCTGGCAGCAGTGGCTGTAAATGCAGGACCTCTTAGACGTCCAGGAGACATCAGATTCTGCTGCCCTTGGTCTTTGTTTTATGACTGAGCGGGACCTTGGTCTATTTGCAGCCCCCATCTCGGGCTGTGAGATGGTGTTGCAATGTAGAGCTCAGCCATGTGCTCCAGGGCAGCCTGTGCAGTGGTTTAATGGAGGATTAGTGTAAAAATGGGTGGGTAATTAGTCTTGCTGGGGTCCCCTAGGATCTGGTTTAAGAATCAATGCTTCCCGCAATGAGCAGAGAGATGCTGTTAAAAACTCTTATGTTGTCTCTGTCTTTATGCATTGCCTGGTCTCAACTCATGTTGGCATCTTTTCTGCCCTGGCTAACACACACTTTGCCCACAGCTGATTTTTGCAGGTTGTGAGACATGGTAAAGACAGTTGGTTTTTTGCCTGGATTTCTTTTCTTCTTGCAGGCTGGAATATTGTGAACTCACAGCTGATATTGTGGAAGCTCTCAATGCTGCTCTGCAAAGCAAGCCCACCCTGAAGGAACTCAGCCTGAGCAACAACACTCTGGGAGATACAGCTGTAAAGCAGCTGTGCCGGGGACTGGTGGAGGCAAGCTGCAACCTAGAGTTACTACAGTAAGGAAGAGCTGGACATCTCTAATTTCAACCAGTCCTGCTGCTAGTCATACCATCCATAAGACAGAAAAAATTATTGCCAGGAATGCTTGAAATTTAGGCCAGATTTTTTGCAGGCTCAGATTTATGTAACAGGAGGCTGTACACAAATGAGTGTACAGCTTTCAGTTTTGGAAATTTTGGTACCACAGGTTAAACCAGCACTTACCAGGGGGGACTGCTCGCCAGTGTCTCAGAGCAGAGGAACAAGTACCCTCAGTGGCTTCAGTTCTTAACTTTGAATTACTAGCCAGCTGAGCATACTTATTAGAGCCCTTTTTTGCTACAAAACAGAGGTGCTGGACTTGGCCTTGTATCTGGGGTAAAGCCCTTGAAGGGCTTTAGGGTAGAAGCACAATTCATTTTATATTGCCCCTGTGGCTCAGCAGGGGTTGGCTCAGCGGGGACTCACTTTATGATACAGCCAAAAGTTCCTCTTAAAAGGGATAATCAATATTAAGTGGGAGTTTGGCAAGAATGATCCTTGCTTTAATGGTTATAAATGGGTAGGTCAGAGTAAAAATGCCCTGCAGCCTCATGAAATGCAGGAGCAGTGTGTTGCCTCACCCAGAGCCCATCTAGGGCACCTGTATCATCTCTGAGCCTTGCAGGATCTAGCAATGCCCAGCTGGGCTGTACTGGTTTGCAGCAAGGAAGCAGCACATAGACCCTTCTCAGTCTGAACTGGGCATGTTGGAGTGTATCTAATACAGCAGGTCTGGAGCAGTAACTCCAACTGTGCTTTTTCATGCAGCCTGGAGAACTGTGGCATAACCAGCGACAGCTGTCGGGATATTAGCATTGTTCTCAGTAACAAGTCATCACTGATGGATCTCTCTGTGGGGGATAACAAGATCGGGGACTCCGGACTGGCTCTGCTTTGCCAAGGACTGATGCATCCTAACTGCAAAATCCAGAAGCTGTGGTAAGGGTGGAAAGAGGTTTCTTAAATCCCTTGTGCAGCCCCCAAGCTTTCAAGGTTGTGCTGCTGGTTCGCTCCTAAGTGGAAAGCGTCTGTTACCCCTCTGGCCCAGTGAAAAAAGAATGTCTCAGCTGCAGATTAGTTCCTTCTCAAAACTGGTGGAGGACACCATGAGCAAGCAGAGCCACGCTGAAATCACTTGGATCAGATTCTGGGAAGAGTGCGAATGGAAGTTTGCGGTGGCATTGTCTTGGTTTCCTGTTATCTACTAGAACTGCATGTTCCTTTTTTTCTGCGTGTGTGTTAAAAACAGAGCTTTTGCTGCAACAATTGGAAAGTAAGGAGAAAGCTGTGTGATACGATGCATGAATGGGTTTTGTAAAGGATAGAAGAAAATGAGATGATGTAACCAGAAATTCAGAATACTAAAATAGGATTCTGTTTTCTGATCTAAGTCATTCTTGGGAGAAAATAATGGGTTTTTTCTTCCCTGCAGGTTATGGGACTGTGATCTCACAAGTGCTAGCTGTAAAGATCTCTCCAGACTCATCAGTACAAAAGAGACCCTCACAGAGATCAGTCTAATAGACAATAACCTGAGAGACTCAGGGATGGAAATGCTGTGTCAGGCGCTCAAGGATCCCAAATCTAAACTTCAGGAGCTATGGTGAGCTGCTGTCAAGTTTCACGTATCCACTGCCTTCTTTGAAGGCTTCACTGAAGAAAGATGTAAGTGAAGTAGTGCCCACCAGATTGATGCTCAGTTGCAATGGTTGTATAAACAATTTGTGCTGGTTGTTAATGAAAGGATTTATGGAGTTGAAGAGGGTTTTTATAGACTTACAAACTTAAAAGGTATTTGTATTTCTAAACTTGTAGACACTTTGAAGATCTGCCCCATAGTCCTGTTAATAGGAGACCAAACATCACTTGTAGAGCTTCTAATATATTTTATCGTGCAACAAATGTCAGCTGAGAGACTTTTGAAATTTGAAAGGCCTCATGTAATAGCAAATTGAGTGCTGTGATCAGATATCTCAGGTTCTGCACTGGATCTGATCTCTCTCACTGATCAGCGAAAAGAAGCTGTAGTGACATAAACAGTTCTCAGCATCCTATCCTGCTGACTGTGTTACCCTTTAGTCTGGGACAGTCTGGTGGCCAGGAGAGGAAATTTGTTCTTTCACTCAGAAACTGAACAAGCAACACTTGAACTTTTCTACTTTGCAAATTCAGCTCCTGCCCCAGTTGGGTTCTTGCCCTGCACTGGAGGCTTGGAAGTCAACCTCAGGAGTGCATGGTGGAGCCAGGAGTGACTGTTAGAGCAGTGTGCTTCATTTCTGATTGTCCCTGTGCTTGATGGGCAGGTGCCTTTCGTAAGTGCACACTCTGAGACAGACAGCCCACATATAAGAGTGGGAGAGGTGCTGCTTAGAAAGAACGGAGCAGATGGGGGTTGAGGGGAGTACAGTGATTATGGGAAAGCTCTGGTTTCTCTGTTCCCACTGCCTGGGCTCCTGATAAGCAAATGTAGAGAAGCAAACGGTGCCTGATACTCTCTAGATCTCCCACCTAGATCTCATGTCACTTTTGCCTTGCAGGGTTAGGGAGTGCGGGCTCACGACTGCTTGCTGCAAGGTTGTCAGCTCTGCTCTCAGCACCAACAAGCACTTGAAAGTACTGCACATGGGTGAGAACAAGTTGGGAGATGCAGGTGTTGAACTCCTCTGTGAAGGGCTGCTGCACCCCAACTGCAACATCCAGTCCTTATGGTAAGGTGCAGAAGTCATCTCTCTTGCTGCATTACCCTTCCAAGACTGTGCAGAGAGAGAGAGACAGCAATAGATGTTAGTGTGGTATTTTTTTGTTTTGTTCATTATGAAACAATTCGCGCCACAAGCTGATGTTTAAGTAGTCCAGGAGCAAGTCAGTGGAAGCCACACCTTCTTCTATGTATTCTGTCACTCACGATCTCGAAAGTACAGGCTGGCACCTGTGTGACAGTGCATTCGTAGCTGTCCACAGGTGCTGTCCCAGGTGCAGAACTGAAAGTTCACAGCACAGTGTACCTGGGACAAAGAGTGGGGAGGCTGGAGTGATCTTGCTTTGTTGTGGGAGCCATGCACTGTAGAGCTTCTGGTGCCCTTCTCTAAACTCACGTGCAGGGCCTCTCTCAGGTGGGACACTGAGATGGAGAAACTGCTGGTCGAGGTGTCATGTGCTTATTCTCATGCCTGCCAGTCTCAGTGCAAAGCCTGCCTGGATTCACCTGTTGCCCCTTATTCCCATAGTCCCTATGGGTGCAAATACAAGTACTGACCCAGCCTCACTGGTAGGAGTAGGAGGCCATCTGGAGCATCACCTCCAGCCCTGTGGTGGGCTTTGCCTTCTCCATCTGCCTGTCCCTTCCCAGGTGGGCACTGAGCTCTGGACTGTGTAATGCTCAGGGCACCTCAGTGCTTTCTCCATGCCTCTGGACAGGAGCCGGAGCTGTGCTCCGATGCCTGAGTCTTACAGTGAGTGAGTTGAGCCAAAGGGTCATGGGAGGCATAAGTAAGACTAGAAGTCTCTTCCAGAAAGATGTGTTTGCTGACCAGTTAAAGCTTCTCAACTGAGAGGTCTCAATTGCCCTTTTTGGAGAGATTGTTGCAGGTCTCAAATAGCACTCACATAGTACTAAATTTTAGAGATGATTTATGATCACTTTAAACCAAAAACATGTATCCTGGTGTTGAAGTTGGGAATATCTTCTATGGGTTCCTTCTACCCCTGTAGCCACACATTATTAAGCTTTAGGGAGGACTTCTAGGTGTTCAGCAGTCACCATGAGGGTGGTTGTCTCTGTGCTGAGACCGCGGGCCAGCCCCTGCTGATATCTGAGAGCTGTCACCTTCACAGAGATTGCTGCTCCGTGCTAGGATGTCTGTGTCTGCTGTCTGAGGGTGGGCTGGTGGTCCCTGGAGCCCTGGCTCACTGCAGTGTCCTCTCCCTGCAGGCTGGGTAACTGTGATCTGACGGCAGCCTGCTGTGCCACCCTCTCCACCGTCATGACCACCAAGCAGTGCCTTACCGAGCTGGACCTGAGCTACAACCCTCTGGAAGACGAAGGCATCAGGAAGATCTGTGAAGCCTTGAGGAATCCCAGCTGCAACGTGCAGCAGTTAATGTGAGAGATGTTTGTGGCCCTGTTGTGTTCCCCCTGGCAGGTGGTGAACTCAGAGAGCTGGGAGGCTGTGGGGAGGGGGCCGCAAGCACCGGCTCTCTGGGAATTGCACCTGAGGGCAACTAGTGACCGGGGGGGATTCAAATGCTGTCTGCATGTCCAAGTGACATGACCACAGTGCCTTGATCTGTTTTGGTCCACAGGGCCAAAGAACAAGGAGAAGGTGATGCTGGTGAGGGAGTAATAGGGCTCTGGATTGTAAAGCATGTTTTGGCTGTTGGGCCGGACTCAAACCTAGATGGGGCCCTTCCTGTTATATGATCTTCCCATACTGGCCATCTGTGCATCGTTCTCTTTCTTTAACAGGAGGATGCTCACTAAACTTTGCTTGCCTTTTTGTTTTGGTGTAGTTTGTATGACATCTTGTGGAGTGCTGAAGTGGATGATGAACTGAGAGCCTTGGAAGACTCCAAGCCTGAAGTGAAGATCATTTCATGAGTGGTGACTGCCTGCAAAACAACGTCAAAGCAACATCCTCTCCTTATTTTGAACTTTCCATACGTGAAGCTAATTAACTTAATAGAGAATTTTCTTGTACCGAAACCATTTTTGGATTCCCTGAGTGGGTGTCTGGGGAGCTGATTGATCTCCTGTGCATCTCTGGATGTACTAACTCTGAGGCTCATGAAAGCTGCAGCATCACTATCCTTGAAATAAACAATTACTGTCTTATAGAAGTGGGTCTCTAGCCTTTAGGAGCTCTTTAATCCTATAATCCCTTCTAATGAATTAGTTGGGCTTTAAAGAGAGCTCCTTTCCCAAGGCAAGAGAACTATGCACTGTATTGTTACTGCATGTTGCTTTTGATAGGTCTCTGGGGGAGGCTCTCAAAAAACCGAAATGTTTTTTAATCTAAAATGGAGTATCTCCCCTGTCTTTCCCTGAAAGAGTTATTGGAAAAGCAGTGGTGGCCAAGGCACTAGAGAAAAAAAGAAATGAGCAGCTGTTCAGCTGTGTAATGTCAAAACTGGTGTCCTTTGAAAAGTGATTTTCCTACAAAAGATGCTGTGTGCATTCCTGCTAGTATGGGAAATTATTAAATGATTGATGTGTTTGCTCTGGCAAAGAGTGGTTCTACAGGAACTTTATACTTAATTTTTCTACTTATAAAAATAAAATATATCTGTATATTTCTCCTTTAAGACCAATCTAATCTCTTCTGAATTACAAGCTTGTTTTACTTGTTTGGTTTTGGTAACTCTTTAACTGAAATATATCAGAGATCTTAGTTAAGGTAGACAACAAGCCTAGAAGACATTCCAGTTTTCAGGGAATGCTGACTGGCTTTTCATGCCCAGTCAGAGTTTTAATAAACCCTGTTCCAAGGGTAAATGCATCTGTTGCATGCCTAAAACACAAAAGAATGAACACAGCTTTAAAAATGAAGAAGGAGAACCTGGCATTGCCCTGGGGTGGCCTTGCAGGAAGAATGCCAAAAAAATCCCATTCCCCAACATCTCTTTCTGGAGTGGTCACTTGGTGTTTCATTCACTTGCAAGTCCTGCATGGGCACCCAGGTTCATAGAATATGCTGAGTTGGAAGGGACCCATCAGGATCATCGAGTCCAACTCTTAGCCCTGTGCAGGATACCCCAAGAATCACACCATGTGCCTGAGAGCATCCTCTGGGCTTTGGCTTCTGATACTCATCTATTGATCATGTAGAGGCTGTAGCTGGCTTTTTTTTGACCTAAAATACTTGAGCATTGTTTCTACAATAGCCTTCACAAACCTCAAATGGTGCCTGTGAAACAGTTTAATTGTGTCTTCAGGCAGGTATGAAGGACAGGATTTGTCTTTTCCTCAAGGCATGTCTCTTGATGCTGCCCAAAATGCTAAAAAACCACTCCTTTTTGCTTTGGTCTTCCCCATCAATAAAAACTTACCCATTCTAAGGAGCTCATTAATAGCCTTTTCAGTTCATGGTCTCTCCTGGACTTGGCATGCACAGAATTCATTTCAAGCTGGGGGAGAAGATAGGGCTGCTGAGGGGAAAGAGAAAACTAGGGGGAGCCAGGAAAATTAAGCATCTGCTTGGTTGTAAAGACAACTCTCTAAAAAGACACAGCAAATATTAGAAACAGATTTCTGAGAGTACTTGGTATGGTGGATAGAAAAGGATGTCTGAGAGGGAAGCAGAAGTGCTCCTGGGCTGCTCCCGAAGCAGTTTGTGGTCTGGCAGATTGAAGGTGAGGTGGTTTGCAGGCATATCCTCCCTTGGCCCCATCCAGTGTGCAGGATGGGCTAAGGACTGCATCATCCAAAGTCAAACCCTAGCTAAACTACCCCACAGCCAGTACTCGTGACTCGCAGGACACGCTCCCTGCAGTGTCCCCTGTGCTGGCTACCCAGGGGGGGCACTCTACCCTCACACTGCAGCACAGGGCACCATTGTGCTGCTGTCCTCTGCTGAAAGGCCTGGAAAGTGCCTCCTTCCTCCACTGTGGGCAGAGGAGCACTGGGAAGGGTCTGCTGCCATGGCCCCTCTGCAGGCATTCAGTCTCCGACTGTGTGCTCCAGCCTGGGTATAAACCCCACGCCTGGCTTGGGTCCCAGAGTGGTTCTGCATTTCTTCCAAGAACACAGACAGAATTTGGAAAGGTCTCTGCAGCACACGCCATGTGTCCAGCTGCCAGCTTCATCAAGAAAAACCACAGGAGCCATATTTTGCCACCTCATGAGCTTGGAGCATCTCGGGCCAGGCCAGCGCAGCAGAGCTCTGCAGGTCCCCCCAGGATGGGGGTTAAAAAGCAGGTATAGATCCTGGGATCCAGGAGCAAGCCACTGTAGCAAGAGACATTTGCACTCATAAAAAAGACTGAAGCAAAGATTTCTACTCCTAAAAACTCATTTGTTTTTATTCATCTATTAGTTGGTCCAACTCACTGCCCTGGCAAACCTTGTCACGTCAGTGAACTCGGGAGAGTTGAAAGACAGAGAAATTTGCTGCTTCTGCATTTTAGACGTGTGGGTTGTCACCATTTTAAGCTAAAAGTAGTAGTCGTAATTGAGTCACAAACCTTTCACGTGGACTAGACAGGAGGCTGGCAGGCAAAGCCTTGCTCATACTCAGACAACAGCTGGAGCACTTGCAGCTTCTGGGACATTGCAGTCACATTCTGGTTCTCAGTTAGGTGAAATGGTTGGATCCCTGTCGTACAGTGGTTTGTAAATAATGACTTTCTACTAGCAAGGGCTGAGTTTCACCTTGTGTAATGAAGCTTAAAGACAGAATTATACAGCCAAAATAGAAGATTAAGAAATACAAGTATGACTTCCAGTTTAAGCAAATACTAGAACCTTAAAAAACACACCCCAGAGATCTTAAATCCAGAGAAAACAGATCTGTATTTTAGATCTCAGTAACAGCAACAGTGGTTTAGAATGTGGTAAAACTTCAGTTTTCTGCTAGTAATTTAGGATTCTAAAAAGAATTTAATTTTTCACTCATCACAGCATATGATCACAAGCAGGGAGGTCACCGTGTTTCAGTTAAGGTTGCCAGAGTAGTTAAGCAAACACTGCTTACAGTTTATACCCCAAGCAAACCTCCTACTTGCTTTGGAAGATCTTCAAATCACAGCTGCCCTGGCATCCCTGACAACTCTCTTGCTGCCTGGGCTTTTTGGGAAGGAGCTCCAGCGCAGCAAGGCTCCAGGCACCAGCTTCAAATGACAGTGATGCTAACAGCAATTTCAGTGCTCCAGTTGAATCTGAAAGGGGAAATCAAGCCAGCTGTGTTTGAAGAGTTAACCACACACAGCTCCTCACTTTAAAAGCAGCACTTGCCATCTGAGTCATTCCCAAGCCTCTACTAAAACAGTCTGAAAGGGAGTTACTTCTTGCCTGAATTCCCCTTTTGCACAGAAAACAATGATTTTCAATTATAATTTCCAACACATCTTCTCCTTTCTGTGTGCTTATTTCCTCAGTCACCCCTTCCTCCCCAGCACCTCCTTTTCATTTCGTCTCTTCTACTAATGGGGAAAACACATGGGGGGAAAAAAAAAAAAAAGAAAGAAAAGAACAAAGAAACCTGAAAAACCAAACCCCACTAAGGGGGAAAGTCCCTCATAAGGTAAGAAGAGTTTTGATCTACTTTACCCATTCCCCTCCTCACAGCTGAGCACGGACATCTTGCATTTCTCCTCCTGGGGTACAGCGCCACAGCCCTCTCCTTCCTCACGTCTCCCACTTGTCTGACACACCACAAACATTGGCCCGTCAAGTGCACTCCCTGGTTGGCAAGGACTCACAAATTGACAGCTTGATGAATGTGTGAGGTAAATCTTGCATCTCTCAGCTAGAGCCAGCTGCATCCACCACGAGACGAAATGCAGCCCCCAGCAGGAGGAAGAAAGTGGGCTGGGTCAGATGACTGCACAGATGATAAGCCTTTCCAAGCTAGAGGGCAAATTGGAGGCACATGGGATGCAGAACCATGTAGCTGGGGGGATGGAAACTTTAACTGGCCAATATTCTGTCAAAGCCTATCTGGTTTGCAATTAGAGGCAGGTATGCAGTGGGAGAGGTGAATTGTTGGCAGTACCTCAAGCCCTTGAAGATGTTCCAGCAGACCCTCAGAAAGTCCCAAGACAGGCTGTGCTGCCATCAGGCTGGCACATTGCAGCCCATAATATCCTCAGAGGGAAATAAGGTACCAGCACAGCTGTCATTTGCACAGGTACCCTATAAGCAACTCATGCAAATCCTCCAGTGCTGCTCACTGTTTCCTACCTCCCTGGTAATTATCACATCCTAAGAACCACAGTGTGCCATCGGGACAGTGAATAGACTCCGTGTACCCTGCACTGCCAGCACTTCCCACCCCAATGTCTTTATGCCCCAGGTATTGCTTTTGCCTCGTTCCACACTTCACTTCCACGCTTAGTTCAGACCCTAATCATGCTTTGCAGATGGTTAAAGCAACTCTGTTTCTGAATACAGAAGTACTCTGCAGGCCCTATTGTAGTTGTCTGGGAAACGCTGCCTGCCTCCGTGACTTGTAAGTGCAGCTTAGCTAATTGAGCTCCTGGTAGCTGGGTTACATGTGTCAGCTCATCTCTCCTATGCAGTAACCACAAACCAAGCCGTGAGGCTGCACTTGGAGATAATTAGAATACAAAGCACCAAAGAGTTTTCTCCATGGTACTTCCCACAAAAAGGGAAAATAAGACTCTTTCATTTCTCTCTGACTGCAGTGGGGAGCTGCTGCTTTCTTCTCCCAGGGGATCTCTTCCCAGCTCTGTGCCACAGGATGCAAAGCAAATATAGATTAGACATGCTACGTGGCATGCAGCCATGTCTGCTAACTACAGCAGGATCAAAGATAGCTATAATCCCAACAATGTGGCTTAGATTCAGCTAATGAATTCTCTGGGGAAGAAATCTGGCCAGATTTGGATGACTTCATAAAGAGCAGATAGAGCTTCCAAGGCTGGAGAGACCAAATGGTACTGATTCGAGGCTTCTCAGGGAAATTCATCCAAGCCCAGGTGGGATAAGGAGTGAAAACCAGGTGAGGGAGAAAGGAAAGCACTGGAGGACGGCTCCTGTCTTGCTAAGCAGGGTGGTAACTTGTTTTTCTAGTACAGCAAACCAAGGTTTTACCACATCAGTGGCAGTGTGGCATGTGTATGATGATCTGCTTTTATACCATTTCTGAAGGCTTTTGTTTAAGTGCCCAATGTTGAGTTAGGCACGTGGGAGGAACTTTAAAGGGGATTCTCTTGGTTTTCCAGGGAAATACAATGATGTTCCCAGCATTCAGGTGCAGATTCTTAAAAGTAACTTCTCTCGGGTGAATGACAACGAGTTAGTGAGTTTGAAAATGAGTGTGTCCACTGCCTATCAGTGATGGTTAACAATGTTTGGAGATTTTTCTAGGCTGAGCCAGTCAGTGCATGGGTCTCCTGTCCCTCCCTTGCTCACTCATGCTCTTAAAAGGGAGCAGGCAAGACTGCTCTGCCTTCATGATGTTATCACAGGAGGATTTCAGGGTCTATTGGTAACGTCAGGGTGTCTTTGAGTCACAAATTCTCTCCCCATCCTAATGAGAGCCCACTCTGTACCGGCAGAAATGTGCTATTCCCCTCACTGAAGAGATGGTACCCTCACTTGATTACTATTTCCCTTCCCCAAGACAGACATCCAATACTTTAGCCTCTCTGCGGTTGTGTGAGCTGAGAGCACACCCCTGGATCGCAGATAAAATGAAATGAAATAAAATAAAATAAGTTATCTCTTCCCTCTTGCTTCTTACTCCTCTTCCTTCCTCAGCTGTGCAAGGTCACAAGCTGTGACCATGTCTCATCCCACCTCTTTTGTCCAGAGGCATCAGGACCAAGAGCATCTGAATACAGCTTGCCAGACTGCTCCAAGATGCATTTTTATTGTAAGCAGGTCACAAGGCTGTCTCAGAAAGTCTAAACCATATGGTATTCACACCAGGTGGTCAATGCCAGAACCTGCATGATGGCAATGTTAACAGTGGACTCTTGGCGGGTCCCACTAACAAGGTCTTGCTGATGACAACAATGTCCCTGCAGTAAGAGAGCCTGAGCAAAAGCACAAGATCCACTGTCTTCCTAACCATGCCTCAGGTGCTGGGAGAAGAAACACTTCCCATTGAACTGGGATCTTTTCCAGTTGGACTAACCCAGGACATACCTGTGCACAAGCTAAAGCAAATGTAAGTGTCAGACCATGCAACAGCAATTTCTTCCTGCACTGCACTAATTTTTGTTTACCCTATCTAAACATTCTGCTTTTCAGAGACACGATCCTCAGGAGTTTTTAAACTCTGGCCTCTCTAAAGGCTTTCACAAGCTATCAGGTAAAAATCCCACTCCAAGACCCTCATAATCATATCCGAATGTCATCGTTTTCAGAAACCCCACAGAAACAAGCAATGGACTGAGTGACAGTCTGGTAGAAAAAAAAAAAAGACCCCCAAACCTGTGGCATGAATATATACAAAGAGCGAGACTCTCCATCTGAAAGGAATGGAGGGAGAAGCAAAGTAGAATAGAATAACCTAGAACAGAATAGAACAAAACATAACACAATATATTCTACATAAAATATGGCACTTCTGCTTATATCTATGTAATATAAAATGCTGCTCTTTCACTTAAACAGAAGCTCTTCCCATGTGTGCACCAGGGAGACACATCCCCTCATCCCTATTTCCGTGGCAGGACTAAACAGTCACAGAGATGCACAGCGAGGAAGTGAGGACCAAAGTACTGACACATCAGGTCAGCAGCTGGCCCCACTGCAGTGCTTTTACGGGTACTGCAGCCCACCCACAGCACCTGTGCAAGCAGTTCCCATCCTACATTGCCCCCCAGCCTCCCAGAGGGTACTAGAAGTAGCCTGGGTAAGTTCTGGATGGCAAATACAGATTTTGACCTTTTACACATAGGGCTGCTGGGATGCTCCAGCTCTTCAGGCTGAAAAAAAAAAAAAAAAAAAAAAACGCAGCAGAGACATACCACAGTGTGTGTGACAGTGACCTTGGGTTTTGTTTCCTTGGGTGTTAAGGAGATCTGCAGACCTTGTGAAGTATGAAGCTGAGGGAAGTGAAAACACTGGCAGAGCATTTCCTGGGGAAACTGTTGCAAAAGCTCTCCTCTCACCTGATCAAAAGTTTGACTTCTACTTGCTTCTCTTTTGTCTGTCTCCTAAATTTTCACTGAAAAAGAAACAATCTCAAACCCTTCCTGTCCTTTCTCCTTCCCCTATGACTGACGAGATCAAGTTTCTTCTCCGCCTCCAGCCTGTGTCTCTCTGGATGTGGTTTCCAGTAAAATTAATTCCTCAAGTTCCTGGTGACCTTCCTGCAGCTGGCCCGGGCTCACTGGGGAGGAGGAAGCCCAGGCAGTGAGCTCTACAAAGGGGAAAGAGCCAGCTCAGCAACAGGAGAGAGGAGACAGTACCAAAATACCATCAGCAGCTGCTAAGTACAAACTGGTTATTAGAAGGTTGCAGCTGCTCCTCTCTAATTAAGAGAAGAGCCAATGCCAGAAAGAAAAATGTGGCAACAGGGAGATTAAAGTCTGAAAGAGCCCATCCTGCATGGCCAGGGGCGAGGGAAAGTGCGTGCTTGCTTTCCATGCTGCAGCTCAGCTGTTGGACTCTCAAGTGAGGCTAGGCTCTTTCCCCTCTTTCTTTCCACAGCCTGAACCATGACTAGATGCCCGTGCTATGCCAGGGAGCCAACCTGCCAGGGGTGCTGGCTGTACCACACAAGCCCTCACAAACTCCACTGGCTCTACTGCAAAGGCACCAGGTCTAAACACACCTTCTTCTCTTGCTACCATTGTAGGAACAGGAGGGAATGTCAGCACTACCAGACTATAAAAGACCCATACCTCTCTTCTTCTCTTTTTCAGTAGCCATAAAGAAGGGTGCCTCGGCCAGAGAAGAAATGTGTAATGGCTTCTGGAGATGTCTCCTTCTCTTACCCCTCTGAGGAACAGAATAGGACCACTCTCAGGGTACAGCCAGCTGAGAGGCTGGCCCTTTGCAACACAAATAAGACCAAGCTTGCCAGTTACCATCAGCAGCCAGAAGGGTCAGAAAGCCCAGAACCCTTAGAACTCTTTAGCTTTCAGATGGATGCCCTATTAATTTATTGGACATTTTATTTTTGGACTCTGAATTACTGATATGGGGGGACGGGGAGATTTAATTTCCCTATAATCTGTTTCCCAGTGCTCTGTAGTCTCCTGTCCCTTGCCACAGGCATTCCCTGCGGAAATGTGCTTGGATTCACAATGCTGCAACAGGATGCAGCATGGAAACTGCGTCCTGAGGTAAATGCATGGCACTGAGGTTAATGAGCTGAGGGATATCATACAGTGCAGAGAGAGCAGAGGTACCTCTAATGGAGATAACATGGTGAGCAGAAGCAGCCTAAAGCTACTGTTGGCCTCTTTTCCCTAAATTCTTGTTACTCACGTTTGGCTGCTTCTGACTTACCCCATTTAGAGCTAGTTTGGGTCTAGCTGCAGAAGTAACTCTGCAGATGTACCTGTGAATATCCAGGTTTTTAAATTTATACCATGCCTTGGCATCAGATAGCTGTGAGACATCTTCTAGATTGGGATGGATTTGAAATGTGTGCTGAAGGGACAGCAGAGAATACATCACTGGTGAAACCCACAGCAGATAGGTCATTTTCCAACCAACTATTCCCTGCAAAAGATCTGCAGATGCCATGGGCCAGCAGTAAGAAAGCACATGAAGCTGAATTCTTTGTACTTTAAATCCCTTTCCACATTACACCATTGTGCCCAGGAGCTCAGCTGGAGGCAGAGGGAAATGGATCATCCAGAAATCTGGAGTTGCACTAATAGCAGGATAAAGACAAACTGGTGCTCCAGAGCTGGTACAAACTCACAGGTCTCAAGGTGTTAGCTAAAGGTGTAACCAGCCAGGGACAGATGGCTTTCCCAGGACCACATAATCCTTTACTGATCTCTGGCGTGTTCTGCTCCTCCTAGGAGCAGCAAGCCATTGCTGCACCTAAAGGCATCTGTGGACTAGTAGGTCTGAATCTGAATGCTGATTCCCATGTGTTGCTACAGATCTCATGTTCCTTGACAAGCCTTCAGTTGCATGTTATTTCAAAGCCCCTTTGATTTGGCCACTAACTTTTCCAGGGGTAGCAAGCAGAGATCTGGGGAGCTTACACCAGTGTGGGAAATGGCCACATGCTGGAGAAACAGCTGTTGGAAGGGGGACACAAAGAGGGGACTGAAGCCATGTGTGAGCACCTGCAGTGACAACCCCAGACTGCCACGAGACAAGTGTGGGCAGCTGGTGGAGGACATGCCCTTGTACAAGGGGATTCCAGCACTCCTGCACCTCCAGCCATCCCTGGCAGGGAGCAAACCTTGCATGGAGGAAGGGCAGGACTCAGCAAGGTCAGAGGGGTCATGGCCTCCATGCAGCCTGTTGAAGCTGGTCTGAGAAAGGGGACAGGGCGAGGTAATGTTGCTTTGATGTTCCAGTAGGCAGATGTCCAAGAGCAGTAGGGTGGAAGCAGGGGTGGAAGCGTAGCAGAAGAGATTTTTCAGGTGATACCACTGAAAGAAAGCATATGAATTTTACTTCTTCATGTGGGCCACCTTTGCTATCATAAGAGCCCAGTCCTGACTCCCCCAAAAGCTCATGTCTGTACATGGAAACATGTGAAAAGAAGCCCTAACGACAGGTAACTCCTCTTGAATGAGATTCAGCTGTGGTCCATATGGATGCACAATTAGAAGATAGAAAAGCACTAAAAGGTTAATTGGTTTGTCTAAGCTCAAAGAAGAAATGT
Organism: Manacus vitellinus; assembly: GCF_001715985.3. Taxonomy (NCBI): domain Eukaryota; kingdom Metazoa; phylum Chordata; class Aves; order Passeriformes; family Pipridae; genus Manacus; species Manacus vitellinus. Next base: position 2,513,470 of record NW_021940681.1, on the reverse strand, counting down.
AGCTGGGAGTTTGAATTTGTATTGAGATCCTCTCCAGCATCTCAGAAAGCAATCAACATTTTTTTCCTAGTAGACTCCCAGGCCTGACTTACTAGGACTTCCAAATTTGTTACAGAAAGAGTGAAAGCAGAGGCTTTGGGGCTATTGGAGAGAAACTATCTTAGGGTGAGTGCTACTGTGCTTGCATGAGGCAGGTTGGTAATGGGGAAATATCACCCATCTCTGCTCTGAGATACCAGCCAGAGGCTTTCATTAGCGGTACAGCCATCCCCAAACTGAACACATGCACCTCTCCCCACACTGCAGGCACAAAGATCATGTCTCATCTCTGACTTCTGTGCAGAGGAAACTTGTGATGTGTGGGAAGTGACATCTCTCTCCAGGGAAGGGTGCTGCTCCCAGCACCCAGGAGGGTTGCTGCTACACCAGCAGGGCAAGAACCCAGCAGCACTAAGGTGACCATGGCTGTGGCACTCTGCTCCCTGTCCAAACATAGGGAACACCAGTGTGAGACACATCAGATGTCTGCCTAATCTCACATCATCCTGCTGCAGGAACCCATGATGGGTCTTCAAGGAGGCATGAAGCTGGATCTGCCTCCCCACCCTTCTTCTCCCCTCTCCAGCTGGATCTAATGGCTCAAATGTTTTCTGCACCCTGAAGCAGGGAGTTTAATCTACCAGCTGACATTTCTACTGTCATTAATTCTAATGAATCTAGATACTCTTGCTGTCCATATCTATTTAGTCTTTCTCTGAATCTTGATGTATTTTTGCCTTTGGGAATTTCTGAGCCAGGTTTATTGCATGTGGTAGGGGAAAATAAATGAAAGAAAAATAGATTTTCACAGCTTAAAATTTCCTTTCACCTGTTTCACTGTCCTGATGTGATAAGACAGACCAATTTATCATTTCCTATACTCCCAGTCTGCCTCAGGACTGATTTCCTAGGCTCTCAAATCGGCAAATTCCCTCATAAAAACCATCCTCTGATTTGCCTGCAGGCAGGTATGGGTTGGAACTCCAGTTTTCCTTTGGTTGACAGTTTTTCTTAGTGGCACTGCTTAAAAATTATACCACTCTGCCCCAGTCACAAGACATAAAAGGTCTCACCTGCCATAAAATCTGTTAAATGCATGGCTGGGTTTTACAAAAATAAAAAAGCGATTAAGATCACAAAGGCTTATGTTGGTGTGGGAAGCAAGTGAAAGGAGGCCAGTAGAAAAGGGGAGGGAGGAAGAGGTACTCTGTTGAAGTGGGTGCTCCTACAGCCATCCCCATCTTTGCACAGTTCCTCTCATGTTTGCTTATCATATGGAATGTCTTGGGTTGCACCACGGGTCTGGATCCCTGGTCCTGAGACAGCAGAAAGGAGGAAGTTTGGAGGAGGAAGACGGGAGAAATGCTGCGGTGCACTGCAGACTGGTGGCAATGTGCAAGTTGGGATGAGGTGTCCAGCAGAGCCCAAAATTCAGCTGTCTGAGGTGAAAAGCCCAGGCAGGGCGATGGGAGCATGTGACAACTCAAGGGTGCTTGCAGGGTGTGGACACTAGGTGATGGAAGCTCTCCAGGCAAACAGAATTGCAGAGCTGCAAGGACATAACAGAAAGGAATCCCTGTTTTTGTCATCCTCAGTCCTTCCCTCCCTGCAGAGGCCATGAACAGCTTGGTTGTCTTTGGGGTCTCCTTTCTTTTATTCATGACCACCTTCAGCCCTTCCAGGCTTCAATCTCCAAAGCTGTCTGAACACAGAAGCAGCAACATTCCTTGATGCCTGTCAATTTGACTGGCACAGCACCTGAGGCAGAGGCTTTCTCTTGCCTCTTTGGGGATGTGCCACTTACCTGTGTCTTCTACAGCAGACAATTTTCCTCTCCCAAACCCATATATTGAATTTCAGTTGAAGTTGATCAGGTCCAATGGAGTGCTGCCCTCATGGGAGCACACATGGACAGCAGGTCTGACTCCAGATGCAGCCAAGTGATGCTGAGTTGAGGGTGAAAAAGGTGGCTTATAAATAAATACATTGCATTTCTACAGAAATATGTATTATTATGTATCTGTAAAAAAAATTATATAAATAGGTACAGAAATAAAGACAGGTGGGCAAGTAGCTTTGCAAATACTGCAATAAAAATATCACTGGAACAAAGTGCTATCAAATCTTCATTTCTTTCTCATGCAGATTTTCCCACCTCAAGGCAAATATGTGGAGAAGTCAGATTCTGGCTTACAGGTGAACACACTGCTCAGGAGACTGTTATTCCACCCTCGATATAATGAGTCAGTGTGTTTGTGCAGTTAAACTATTAAGATAATTTTACTCCTCAAAGTCTCAGAGCTTCTATAATTAGTCTCTGGCAACTTTAGGTTTGGAGCTATTAACACAAATTGGAGGTTCATTCCTTTAAAATTGCCTGTCTTGGTTGTTGGCTGTGTTTGTCTAGTTTGGGGGTGCCTGGGATTGAATCCAAGGGAGGAGACTTCTGTCTGAGGTCTCTGCCCCCCCAAATCATCTCAAACTGAGACACCATGGCAGAACACAGTGCAAGTGGACTGGAAGCAACACATCCAGTTCAGACACACCTGGACACCAAAGTTCTCAGGTCACTTTTGTTCTACACTCATGTTAGATCTCCCTAGACTATGGCAGATCTGACATTCATATCTGGAGATAAATTTTGGGGTCCAACCAACTCAGCATTAAGTTTCAAGTCCCCTAAACTACAGTTTCCAATGCTGTTCTGCCATTCAGCTGGTGGGAAGAACTCTGAAGGTAGTCAAGCTGTGCCATTGAACACTTTGAGAGCTCTGACATCCAGGATTTGGTCCCAGCCAGGAGTATCTGCAACCAAGCTTAGCTGGTAGAAGTAAAAAGGAAGATGATCATGGATTTGCCCCATTGAACCGCACCTTCCTTCAGTTGCTGGCCAGGAAAATCATTTTAGAGGAGCTGGCAGCCGGCCTGGGCACATGTGTGCAGGATTGAGCAGCCTTTGATCAGCTCAGTTTGTTAATCTGCCCACATGTGCCATGTGTCTCCTCCCCAGGAGCTCCCAGCTGCTTCGGTGCCTGGCAAACCTCCCAGGTCCACCCTTCCCTCCCTCCTCCTGTCTAAGCACCTGCTTTCTGTGGCAAGGGAGGGAGCAGACACCTGCCTCTCCTCTTCCCTGCCAACCCAATCATTCTGCAGTACAAGTCCTGCTTTGCAGACATGTCTCCTCAGTTAAAAGCAAGAGAAAAGGGAGCTGCCAGGAGCGTGCACTGTGCATCAAGCCCCAGCATCTTCCCTGTCATTTCCACGCTCCCAGTGCTACTGGGCCTTTGGCAGCCCTCCCACCAAGACCCTAAAGTAATTATGCACTGTGCTCCTCATGCCCTACATGGGCCCTTTGGGTAAACAAAAGCCACCCAAAATCTCCCTGAATGTGGGTCCTCCCTCCCCTGTGTGCAGCAGCTGGCTGGCAGCAGTGTTCCCTGCCTGTGCCCCCCGCCTGGCCCTCCTCGGGTCCCCTCCTCCTGGCCTGTGCAACTATGTCCTTGGGGACAGTGGCAGCTGCTGGGGCAGGGAGTGAGGATCTTTCAAAGTGCCAATTTGTGATGGGCTGTCATGGGAAGGAGCCAAAAATGCTGAGACTCATCCTGCTCCTGCCTCTGGACCCCCAGCTACCCTCCCTGGCAGGGCTGGGCATCTTCAGGAGCAGTTCAAACCTTCTGAGGGCTGAGCCAGACCTGTATAGTGCTTTTTCCTTGATGTTGACTTGAAAAATCCAGTCTAGGGTGATTCTAATCCTCGTGGACAAGTATCATTGTAAAGATGCTCTGGTACAGCCACGTTTGCTGGTGAGGTGTAACAGTCCACCCACCAGTCCCTATCCTTGCCTCCCATCCCTGCATGCGAGTAGCTGCTGCTGGTAAAGCATGTGATTGTTCCTAATCTGACATGGCCAAAGCAGTTCTGATAAGAACAATCCCTCGCCAGGAATGTTCCTGATGCCTTTGGACAGAAGCTGCTGTCCCTACCAATCCTCCCCATCAGCACCAATGGAGCCCCACTCCTTCTGAAATCCCAAGGATCTTGCCCAAACCTTACCTTCAACACACAGGGCCTGATGCTGGGCAACAGCATCCCACCCAAACTGGAGTCCTGGAACAAGACTAAACCATCACATTCAATGGCAGGTCAAAAGCAGGGAGTCAGGAAGCACCCCTGGCTGTGCCTGCCCACACCCAGCTGTGTATCCCCAAACACCACTCACACACTCTGCATGGGGATATGATCCCCCTGGGAGATCTTCTGCATATTTTAGGATTTTTTTCTGCTTGCAAGGACAGAAGAAGTGTGTGTTTGGGACGGCTCCATGGCTGCTTTCTCATCTGATGGCACACCATTGCCATACGGTCCTCATCCAGTTCCATCAGGTGGTGGCAGTCACGGCTCCCATTCTGTCAAGCAAAGCAGGGGGTTGTACCAACAACCATCAATCAAAAATTGTGCTTCCTTCCCCCTGTATTTACCCCACGTAAACAAAATGCAAATATGTGTTTAAAAAAACAAACTGCACAGAGTTGGCAGGGGACTAGGTGTCATCTCTGTGTCACTGTGTCAGCTCTCACAGGGCCCACGGCAGCATCACCAAGACAACAGCCATTCAAAGGAGGAGCAGTCTGTTCCCCTGGAAAACACAACAGCATCAGCCTGACCCGTGAGCCTCCAAGGTCTGCTTGCATCTAGATAACCATCTGCTTCCCACACACCACTTATCTCCTTTTCCAAGGCTCTCATCACTGAAGCTAAGAGGCTTCATGACTGATTTAACTTTTCCAACAAACTAGCTGGGAGGTGAATATTATTTCATCCAAGAGATAAGGGCATTGACCGAACTCACATAGAAAGCCTGTTATAAAAGAAGGAAGAGAATTTAAACCTACAGAGCCCTGGTATTGCTCATTAATCACAGACAGAGGCTTTACTCCACATGGGAGTGCAGCTGAACTCCCTACAAGACAAGTTTCTCACCAAGGAGCTTGTTAGGAGACCATCTTATCTAACCACCCTGTGGTTGTAGCAGAAATGAGAAGATGAAAGTTGTTACCTGGTAGTAGCATAGTGTTTGCAATCCTGGGTTAAAAAGAGGGTTTTTTTAAAAAAAAACCAAACAGGAGCTTGGGAGAGTGAAGGGGGGATAAAACGCAATTGCATCCTTTGGAGAAAGAGAAGTCTGAGTTCCTTATGCCTTTAGAATTTGGTGCAGGGACCAAAGGCAATGTATTTGGTCCACCTTGCTTTGTTTGTAGCCCTGTCTCCCTGCATACCTGGCAGTGCAGAAGCTGATGAGAACTGAGGCTCAACTTTTCCCTGCTGAGAATCTGCTGGTGCCTCACAAGCATCCCTCAGTGAGCTGAGCCCGGTTTTCTGTCCCGACAAATACCGGGATCTCACACTGGCTCCCAGCAGCTTCCTTTTCCAGCTGATGCTGGGGAAGCCCAGCACCCTGACTGCTGCCACCCCTCTAGACACCTCTGTGTGGCACTTTCTGGCTGCAGGGATCACGGTGGAGGTCAGACAACAAATGCAACATATCCTCTGGCCAGAGGGGAGGAATTCCTGAACCAAATGCACACACCCTTCAGCCTCTCACTTGAGCAATGTCTCCCTGTAGTCACGAATGGGATAACAACGTGGCAGGAAAAACTACACTAGAAACAAGATACATGTGTGAGGTCTGAGGCAGGGAGAGGAAGAAGCAGTATAAGCAAAAGGAGGAAATGTTGTTGCAAGCCAAGTGAGACTGCAGGGAGAGGTCTCCTTCGTGTACCAGGGATCTGGCCAAGACTTCACTTTGTTCTTTGAAGAGAGAGAAATACACTGGTTCACTCAGCCCATGGCCCAAAGAACTTCAGGAATGAATCCTTCCCATTGCCCTCTCCTGAAGCCAGCCCTGGTCTACTGGAAGGTTTGCCATCCAAAGACAGCTGGGCAAGAGTGAGAGAAAAAAAATAAATCTTTTTGATGCTCCAGCAGTTGAAGACCCAATCTTAAAGGCACCCAATTTCCCTGAAGCCTCACTACAGCCTTGAAAACTCAAGCCTTGCCAGGGTGGCGTGTTTGGGCATCTGACTGCAATTTGAATTTCTCTCACTCAAAAGAAGCCTGCAAATGTTTATTGGAGCCTTATATTTGAAGGCAGCAATCTAACACTTTTTGTTTTTCCTTTAGTTAAGCAAGACTAGCAGTTGGAAATGCTCACATTTCAGTGAACATTAAGAAGTATTGATAACAAAAGACCTGGAATGAATTCAGCTGATACAGACTGCAGTATGCCCTGTCTGTATACAGGGTTTAGAAACAGAAATTTTTAGAAATAACTGCTGCTGGGGCCCCAGATTGTTGCCCAATTCAGGTAATAGTTTCTCTTTGTTTATTTAAGATTAGGCCCTGTCATCCCAGTCTCCAGCTTGTTTAATATGGAAATGGTACCTTTTTGCCCTTTTTTTTTAAGGCTTTCTGCATGGGGACTCAAGGGTGTTTGGGGCTGATGTTTTGGAAATGTCTCTCTCACCATCCTGGTCTTTTCCATAGCCCTGTGTTGTACTGAACCATTTTCCTGTTTGTGAGAATCTGAGAAAGTGTCCTCAGCACACAGTCTGCAAATTTGCTGTTCTCACTCACTGGAAGTGAAACTGTTCCTCCTCTAAGAGAAGTAGAGATTTATGTTTTCGGGTCAAAACCACACTCAACCTGTGCCTTCTGGGGAATGTCCTTGACATCTGGTTTTAAATGTGTTAATGAACAAACCAATGCCTCCAAGCACTAAATATGTCATTTCCCTGCAGTTTAGAGAGCGGGGGTTTAGATGGAGGTATTGTTAAAGGCCATCAAGACGCATCACAGCTCCAGAGTGTCTGGGAGAGCAGTGAGCAGGGACCACTGACAGCTCATAGTGTATTGCTTCCATCTCCTGAAGATGTTCCCCCTGCCAGCTACTGCTTTGAAGCAAGGACAGACTGAACTCTGACTATATATCCCATGAGGACTTTAGCTGGGTCTCTTTACAACCTAAAAAGAGGTTTCTCACCTGGATTCCTCTTATGATCCCATTTTGCTCAAAAGCATCCAGAGATTGCTGAGCAGTTCTCAAGTCCCGTTGGTTTTCAGATCTGCCCTCACCACAATTTTACATGCAAGAGGGAAGGTTCAGGTCAGCCCCAAAATGAGCAACTGGGCTTACAAAAACTCAGCAAGTTTTTAATCATGATATCCCCAATCTATTTTTTTTTTTTTTATTATTATTTTCTTTTTTTCTTCAGTTTGTTTGTTTGTTTGTTTTTGGTTTTGTTATGGGTTCAAACATTTAGATGGCCTTGTGCAAGTGCCGGACAGCTACACTGTATTAAACATATGAAACCAAAATGTGACCTTGGAAGGCAGAGCTTGCTTTGATTTTCTTAAGGCTGAGGACAGGTGAACCAGTGAGAGCTGGAAGCACAGAAGTCATGCTGATGGTTTGCCTTGCAAGGACACTGCTCCAGGGGCTGATCATCTCCCATTGTCAGCCCAGCATCTTTATCAGTGGCCTCACAAACACTCTGACTCCAGTCAGTCATGCTCACTCCACAAACAAAATATTTGCTTTCAAAGACTGAAGCCAAAATCAGTTGCTGAGAAGGTCATCCAGGCCTGGAAAGAGAGGGGGTTTTTTTATGTCTCTGTATGTGTGTACACAGGATACATCAAGTCAGCTCTACAAAACAAACTGGTGCCATCAGCCGAAAGTTCCCAGGGTTTCCAGCAGTAGAAGGGGAAAATGGGCATCCAAAAAAAAAAAAAAAAAGCAAAATCTGCAGCAAAGCCCATGGGATCTGAATGGAGAACAGATAGGGGTTACTGGGCCAAAAATATTCTCTGTCTTCTATTATCTATTTGCAGAGCTCGTGCAGTCCTTTCCCTACAACGTTAATGCAACATCCAAATAATTTTCTTCTAGAAAGAAGAGGTAAGGATGAACAGCATTTCAGTAACTTGTCAGTGCCTGCAATCTTCATGGAAACCCTGATGTAATAAAAATATGGATACACTGGGGACAAGGACAGTGATCAAGCATATAGTCTTCTGCTTTGTATTGGTGGGAAGTAAAGATTAAACAAAGAAATCCGTAATTTAGCTAGGGCTTGAGGAGAAAGCACTATTAAAATAACTTTTCCCTTTCTAAGTGACATCCTTGCCTTCTGCGATGGGATTAGAAATCCTAGACAAAGGGCAGCTGGCCTTTTCATGAACTGCCTACTCCTGTGGCTCAGGCCCTCATTCTTCAGGAAAAACCACTGAATTCACTCCCTGTGACCTGAAAGCAACTGTGAAGTGTAGGCAGAGCTTAAGCCCAAAGCTTCCCCTGAGGAATGATTAGAGTCAGGATAGGCAGTTATGTTGCAATTTCTGGGACAAAAGTGTGTAAATAAGCTATTGACCCACTGAACTCCAGCTACAACAAGAGAATATACCAAGTAGGAACTTTGAGCTTCACTAGATCCTGAGTCCTGCTCTCTTAGGTCACATTCTGGTGGGCACCAGTTACAGCTAGTAAAATAGCTTTTTTAGGCATCATCATCCACTGCTGCTTCAGCTGGAAGCACATCAAGATCCACAGGATTATCTTCAGATTGACACAGTGGAGATAGGCTTTTAGAGGCCATGATTCCTACACCTCCTGCCCAATACCTTTGCAACTTTACACGTGTCTTGAGCCAAACATATCAACACAATACACTTCTCAGAGGTCAGCAGGCTTGCTTGTACTCACAGAGCACTCAGTTTTGCCAGAGACTATACAGTGACGCAACACTAGCAGCTTTCCAAAACAAAGGTTGTTCAACAGATGCATGATGCTGGGTTAACACTGTTCTACCACTCAAGTAATTCACCATGCACAAGTACACTGGACCTAAGGTTACTCCTAGAGCAAAATATTCAGTGAGAACAGAAAGTAATTACCTTATAGATTTGGTCAAATCCCTGCCAGGATTTCTGGCATATTTCACTGTTCAGACATGACTTAGATTCAACATGAGGAGTCCAAGACTTGACAGAAGAAGAATGTAAGGTCCTCAAGGTAAGGTGAACCTGCTTGTTATGCCAAAGGCAGGGGTGAGCTGGAGATTGGGAAGCCCCTTCCCTGGAAGATCCATGCTGCCACGTTGCCACCTGGCTCTGGTGCTGAGCATCAACCCATTGTGGCCCAGAGGGGCCATGGCAGAGCAAGGCTCTGAAGATGCACAGTCAGAACCAGCGACTTGCACAACAGGGGCATTTGCACAACTGCTATTTATAGTGTCTCTGCTTTTGTCTTTCTCTGCCATCGCTTCCTCTTTTTGTGTCTACTTTCTTGGGAAGCGAGAACACGAATTGTGACGAACTGTGGTTTCACATATAACACAGCTGAAACATGCAGCCAGGGAAACTGCTGCTCAGGTATAATTTAATAGTTCTTATTTTGTCTTCTTTCGGTTAAATTGAACAGTAGAAAGGATCATAACCATGACATTCACCTGCTCCTTATAAAACATCGTTACCAGTCAGTTACTCAGTACTTTGGCAGGTGTACAAATATTTATTTATGTAATATTTTATAAAAGCCTGCATAATTATAATTAAATCTCGCAAAAATATATAAAAAGTTAATCAAGTGTATATATATAAAAAATATCAGTTGGGACAGGTCATAAAGAAAAATAAATTAAGATATTAGGAAAAACATCCATTTTACTCTAGGTTGTTCATACTTTCAGACTGGAATGAGAAGACCTCAAAGAGAATTTCAAAAACCTGAAGTCTGAGCCTGATCCAAAATGTAATTTAATGTAAATGAATAGTTTGATTAATTTTATTCCTAAAGAGAAACCAGTATTTTTCCAAACAACTCTACTGAGGGATTTGAGAAATAACTATTTATCTTTACAGCTGTAGCCTTCTAATTAGACTTTCATTCTAAGGTGAATTTTTAAGCCCTTCAGACTTGAGACATTACACACAATCCTCTATAATCTCTTCCTGAGGAAATTATTGTATTATTTAATATTCCTTGTGTTGGGTAATTACAGCAGTCTTCCTTCCTCCTTTCCATTCATTGTTCTCTTTATTTACTTTTTCAATAGGTTCATTCTCAGCTGACTTCCAGTGTATCATGCTTCAGTGAGGTACAGCAAGAGCATGGCCTTAGTGGGATTATTCAGGATGGAAGATTTGGGATTTTAACACAGAAACTGCTATACCCTTTCATTCAGTACACAGAGTCAAGACAAATACAGCATAGCAGCTGCCTCACAGGCTGTAGGAGGAACTGCAGTGACAGGGAGAAAAAAACACATGCAGAGGAAACTGAGAGTTTCCAGATGGCAAACACCAGAGCAGAGGTCAACAAATGTTTGAGATGATTGCAGGCAGTGATTTTTCTCTGCCCAGCAAGAGGCTATGTCCTCCTAGGTGGGGAGAGCTCTGTTTCAAGGCAGGACACAGGCAACTGGTAGCATTTCAACTCTGTTCAAGGCTGTGCCTTTTGACTGCTGTATTTCCGACTTGGTGGAAGCTGGGAGCTTCTCCTCGATGCCCTCACAGAGCTCTTTAGAGCAGATGCCAGCTCTGACTTTATGGGACCTTGAAAGTTGTGGGCTTTGAAAATTAGGAAGGATGGCTGATTGCCGAGTTGTATTTTATTTCCAAAAGAAGGGAACAGTGAATAAAAGTAACATTCCTTAGGACTGGCAGCAGAGGCAGCATTTGTAAGGCTTTCTGAGAAGATATTTAGTTCAATATACTGGAGTGGAATTCAAGTGCTGCACGCTGTTCCTGGCTCTGCCAGAGTTGCCTATGACCTGTAACAAATCCAATCTCCTCAGCTTGCTCTCCTGCCTTTTCTAGCACCATTCCTCAGACAAGCGCTTCGGTGCTACACCTGTTCATGTCTCAACCCGGCTCCTGGTCAGGATGCTTTCTCCTAAGGCAGGGCTCATTCATGAAAGGCAGACTAGACTGCAGTCAGACTTTATTGGCTAATCCCTATTTAAAGAGACTGGTAAGTACAAATCATATCATATTTGCACATTATAATACAATAAAATAGCACTTAACCCTGAGGCAATAGAAGATCTGCATACTTTGAAAATGAAATCCATAAAAAGTGAATCTTGCATTCAGAAAACACAAGTAGCCTGTTTGCTAGTGATCAGCTTCGTTGCCTGGGTACCAAGTACAGAAGCTCCTTTTTGCTTCCTGGCAGGAGCCTGTGAGTGTATGCTGTATTTTATTTCAGTCCAGAGCCATTACGGCCATCTATTCATCTCCAGTGAAATGTTCCATTTGCTGCTTCATGCAGACCCAGGCTGGCATCAGAGACAATCCTGCCTGACTGTTGAGGGAACTCACCCAAGGCTGCCTCAAGAATCTCTCAAGGAAGGATTTGAATTCTTAAAAGCCTTATTGTCTTCCTAAGGCACAGCAAACAGTGTTTCCTCTACCTACCTGCTTTTCTGTAAGGCACTGAAAGAATGCAGGGCTGTGCTGCCCGGCAGCTGCAGGCGCCTCCCTGCACTGGCTGTCAGTGCGCTAGGATAGTTGAACTGTGGTGGAGAAACAGCAGCAGGTTCTCTTGACTGCTGGACTTGTGATTTTACTAACCCTGGAAAGCTTGATGACTTGCTGATGTGGTCTGTGGAGAAGACAAACTGGTATCTTGAGGCATCAAGCAGATTCAGTGTGATTTAACTTATCAGCTGAACCTCGGGAACCCACAGCAGTGCAGTTGTAAAGCAGAATACATAGGCTCTGAGGTGCTGGCACTTGGGCTAAGGACAATCATCTTTCTTCATCCTGGGAATGAATTTATTGGCTTTCTCATTTCCTATTACAAGTCAGAGAATGCATTCTTCAGTTCCCAGTCCTACAGATTTTTCATAGAATATACTGGGTTGGAAGGGACCCATCGGGATCGAGCCCAACTCTGGGCCCTGTGAAGGACACTCCAAGAGTCACACCATGTGCCTGAGAGCGTTGTTCAAATGCTTCTAGAACTCAGACATGCTTGGTGCTATGACCATTTCCCTGAGGAGCCTGTTCCAGCACCCAATCACCCTCTAGGTGAAGAACTTTTCCTGATATTCAATCTAAACCTCACGACACAGCTTCCTCAGCTGTTTCCTTGAAACCCATCACTAGTCACAAGAGTAAAGAGATCAGTCCTTGCCCCTCTGCTTCCACTCATGAGGAAGTTATAGACTGCAGTGAGGTTTCCCCTCAGTCTCCTCCAGGCTGAACAGACCAAGTGACCTCAGCCACTTCCTATGGCTTCTCTTCCTTCACCAGTCTCATGGCTCTCCTTTGGACACTCTCTAATAGCTTTTTAATGTTGTGGTGCCCAAAACTACACACAGGACTCAAGGTGGGGGCCACACTCTTGCAGAATTAAGCTAGGTTCCTTCCATCCTATCATCATGTCTAGTAAAATTGCATGACAAATTAGGTCCATGGACAACACAGCTGCAAGCCCAGTGCACCCTTGAGGGGGCATCCACAGCCATAATAACCTGGGATAAATAATTATATCAACCTGAAGGAGTGAAAGCCAGATTGTTCCATTTAAACCGTAGTGTGAACTCAGCCAAGTTAATATGAAGGAAAAAGCAGAAATTCTTATTGATATTAGGAAACTGAGAGAAAGGGAGCTGACTTGCAAAGTTATGTTTTCATGTAATTGCTTTTTAGAACGCTATCGCACCTCAAAGCCACTGCAAAGAATGCCCAACCGCCATGGTGAAATTTTCCCATTAGTGAACAGGATCTTCTGACCCATTATTGAAGAAGCCTAGCAGCGAAAAACAGCAGTTCTCAAAAAGTAACTAGTCAAAATAGTGGTAAATCCCAGTTTCTTCCCACACTGGCAAAACCCTGTACATTTGGTGGAAAAACCAAGAGTCACATTACACTGAGAGCAAAAGCTGCTCTTGCTTTTTGCCATTGTTTCACCTCACAGTGTGTTCCCTGAGGGTAAGGCTGGAAATAAACTTCCTCCCTAATCAATTCTCTAGAGAACAGCAACTCCAAAAATAGTGTTATTCTTTTAGTGGCATCACCACTATCAAAGATGTTTAATTTACTGATTGATTGTATCCAATTCAGCCCAGAAATATCTACTTCTTTTTGATTTCAGAGAAGGCCCTAAGACTGTGCAGGATGAATTTTACAGGGTAAGATCCTTAATGAGCTGTAGTGGGACACTTAGTCCAAGCATTTGGGCTTTTCTTACATAAATGGCCATGGGAGTGATATGGGTACACCCTAAGCTATACCAACTACCCACTGAATCACCTCAAAGGGGCAGCTGAGACCTTCCTTTAAAAGTAAAAGGAGTTTTTTGGGGGGGGTTTGTTCTTTTAACTCTTCTACAAAGCTACATTTTCACCCGTTAATAGCAGGTCCAGAGACAAGAATTCAGTGTGGAAATAAAACCCACCAGTTTCAAGAAAGAGTTCAAGCACAAGTTGTATTTACAAATCACCTGAATCAATCAGTAGTTTTAAAACTGCCTTTATGAAAAAAAAGATTAATTTCAAAATGGTTACAGTTAAAGAACTAAGAAATGCTTAACTACATTTGTCCCAAGTCTTATGAATATGGCTTCACAAGACCATTAGAAATGCCAATACACTTAAATAGCTGCTTCGTCAGCTTATAAATCCACTTCAACGTTCTATGACTATGAATAACAGAAGGCTGCACTCAGTTTGTGTTTGTCTACTGCAAGTTCTCCAAGAAGACTGAAGAACCTGCCTTTCATAGGTAAATATACAAAAAAAAAAACACCAAGGAGAAACTAAGTCTCTCTGCTCATTATTTTTTACTTACCAATGTCTCCTTCACTAAGTGTACCACACAACACTTGGGGGAATCTTATCCTCTTTAAAATGAATTTTCATTACAAAAGACAAGTTGGAGCATACTTCGCTTTCCTCCAGGGTCTTTCCTCACCCTCAGAAACCTCAGTAGTAACACTGATGTACAACTGCAGTTCTGGGACCTACTTGAGGCATCTTACCAAAGAACTTCAGTTTTCTCTCCAAATTTGTTTAACAAGAGTCATCTTAACCCTAAGAAAGGGCTTTGCCTCTAATGAAGCCTTTTTTACAGTTTGTACTACCATGACCAAGTCTTTTTCCCTTTTTGATTCTAAGAAGCATGAAATGCAATGCATGAATCATTCTCCACAGCTTTCTCAGGAACTTGAACCTACCTTTGGAATAAAAAACAAGGCTTCCTACAGAATCAAGACACCTACTACATATCAGTTCTTTTCAACTAGCTGCAAAGCATCATTCTGAACTATTTGCTCCCACACCTTTCACTACCACTGCCATTTCCACTGGGTTTGTGTGCAACAGTACATTAAATGAAGCCTTCAGTGGTCTAGAGAAATTACTTGGCTAGTTATACTTGCACATCAGATTAAATATTTGCAGTAAAATTCAATGTGCTGGTAATTTTAACCTTCATTTTGAGGGTAGTTAACAGGGCAGATACAGTAAAATGCTTAAAACTAAAACTTTTCCCACCTCTACAGCTACAGACTTCTAAACTGTTGTTCAGCCTGCTTTTTGTCGCTTGCTTAAAACACCTTTGTTTCTATTAGTATTCAGTCAGACAATAAATGCTAGAGACACCTTTAAGTCTAAGATACATTCCACAGCACTGAGCCTGTATCTCAGTCTACCTTTGCAAGGAAGCACTTCCAGCATTAAGGCCAGAAACAGCACCTATTTTATCCCACAGCTATAACAAAGACAATAACAATGTTTTTAAGTGCTTTATATTTATTATAAAGTATTAATAATTGAACATATGGAAAATGACGCTCTATACAAGAGAATAAAATGACAGCTTTTACAAGTTATGCTATACAGTACATGAAATGCTGCACATTTTTCAGCTGCTTGCAACAGTATTTGCTATACAAGTCAAAAAGTGTAGACTTAGAAGTTTATTTATAATACAGTGTGTTAGAAAGCACAAACAAGTAACATTCAAAATAAACAAGCTCCCAAAAATCTAAAGAAATCTTTAGATGACATGTACATAGATTATACTCAAGTTTCAATATACATGTTATTGTTCCCCACAAGATGCTCCACTTTACTGAATCACTGGAACATGATGAGAATTGAAGGTGCAAGAGAAGCACCTCCCAAGCCACATAAGGACTGGATGGGCAGAACAATTTCCTGAAGTGTTCTCCAGTCTTTGGCTCTACTATTTCTGACAGCCAGATATTGTGGCAACACAAGAAGAGAGACAGGCTTCAGTTACCAGTATTGTCAATGCCAATCCAGTTATCTGGGGAGCTACTAGAGCAATTCAAGGCACTCTTCCTAGTGCTGCCAGTCCACAGAACCCCCTGTGCAGGACACAGCATTTTAAGAGACAACCAGGCTGGGCTAAAGCATGTTCTTGAAGGACATGGAATGAACAGTTCAAAACAAACTCCATCAGAATGCCCAGTTCAAAGCTCACTCATACTTCACTTCCCAGGCACACTAGCTTAAGAGAAACATTCATGTATGTGTCAGTAACACTTTAAAGCACTCTGCTTCAATGTGTTTAGTTGCTTCTGGTTAAAGTGGTGTAACTTAGCAGCAGCTTTGAAGATAGTGTTCATGGGGCATGTTGAACCTAACCTCACAGTAAGTTTTTAAGCCTACTTCACAGTTTAGCAGTTGTCTCCTACGCTTTTCCTTCTCATGAAGAGGAATCAATCATCTTTTATAGCTGTTCTGCTTACAACACAAACCATAATGCCAACACCCCCCCAAAAGTACTCACAGTAGGTTTGCTCTGATGCATGTGGTATTGACACTTAATTGTAAGCTTCTCCCATAATATAGCTTCTAGGTTGAAAAGATTTAAAGATATTGCACTGTTGTATTTTACTTTTGCCCCCCAATCTCATTCCAAGTATTTACGAAACTGTAAACAAGTCATTTTTATAGTCTTCAGTACTGTACACCTGCATTCCCAGGAACTGGAATTCAGTGACACCTTCGTTAGAGATACAGTAGCCTAAGCACAGTGAAAGTTCTGTCCAGCTGCCCTCTTCATACAGTAACCAACAGGCCACTCCTCCCACATTCACACCTTCAGCTTCCTCTTCTGATCAAAGTAGGCATCGAATCTGGATAATGCATATTCCTGGAGAAATAAGGGACATTTAGTACTCAACAAACAGCTCAGTTTTCTTATTTGGGAAGGGGAAGCATAATGAAAGTATTAACTATGTTACTCTCATAATCCATCATCTCAATGCACTAATTAGCTCTATTTGGGAATGATAATCTCTCCAAAGGTGTTCTGGCCTCTTAAAATTTCCTCCAATCTTATTTAAACTCTAACACAATTAACTGCTGCCCAAACGTCAGAAAAAACAGGTACTGCAAAGGTCAGGACTTCACTGAAAAGGCTGGCTCCTGCAACAGTTCCTGCAAGATATTCCATGTACCTGACAGTCATATCAATTTTACAGTACACCGAGCACAGATCAAGAGTCAGACTGATCAGTCTCTCAAGTACAAGCAGCTACCTGGCATTGATATTGTTGCACACTAAACATCAATATGTTGTTTCATGTGCACTTTGAGTATTCAGTTTCAAAATTCACACTCATTGCATGTTAGCTTCCCTCTTGCACAGAATGCCTTATTGCAGAAGAATGCACCACTGCAAGGCATCATCCCACTGCAAGACCTGACACATAAGTCTATAGACTCTAAACATACCAATGGGAAGAATTTAAGAAGTTTTTAAAATATTAGAAGTTTTTTACATTCTTAAGGAAAGAGCACAAACTAGTAACAAATGGATTTTAAAAATCTTTACTCCACTTAAAAGATATTAGATGCTATGAGAGGCCATTTCATTTACTTTCTGATAATGTTCCACAGGTTTAGATTACACATTTTTAGTTGTGTGAAACTACAATTAAAGAACTTACCAGGTAACCAAACTCAATGGACGAGATCTTTGCTTGTATAATAGACCACAGACCCCAGAAGAAGTGTGATGCAAGGGCAAACCTGAAATTACAGGGCTATGTTTATTGAGATACCCAGCTAAGTCACAACACCTTATTTCAATGTCCTGCTAGAACAGTATTCCCTAGTGTGGGCATGTCCACACCTTTTCTTCAAGTATGACAAAAATAATTCCATCAGCTTCCCCATGTAGTAGTATTTTGTCTATGCCAGTATTTGTGTATCACATAATACTGCAATAGACAGATTGTTCTTTACCACATATAAATAGCTTACAATCTCTCTTGGCTCAATTTTCTCCACCCAGTGAGGTAGTTGTAAGTATAGGATTCAAAGTGTACCTGTAACTTGAGATACAGTTGTACAAGACAAGTTACCTGTTAACTTCTACCAAAACTTCTTCTTCTAGTTTGGACTTTTCTTCATTGCTCAGGCTTTCAAAGCCATCATGGAATGCAGACAGGTAACTGGAGATAAAATGAAGCTAGAAGGCAGGTAAACAACAGAGTTACAACTTTGCCTCTAAAGACATATTTGCTTCTTTCAGACGTAGGCAGACCTTCCAATATGCTGCCATTTATTTTTTTCCCAAATATGAATAGTGCTGGAGTTCACTTTAATATTAATGGTGGTTCTAATAACTGCTTGGAAGTCTGGTTTAAGAAGACATAATATTAGGACAGGCAACATTTTGCTACTGGAAATTCATTTCAGAGTTGCAGTCTGCAACTGGACTCTTTGTGGTGGATTGCTACATGGCACATAGTAAATAGTCTATCCTGAATAGCTATTAAGTTACTATTATTATTAAAGCAAAGGTAGCCAGGATTACAGGCAGTGTTACATCTAAGGAAGACATGGAGGAAAGTTCTTGGGACACAATAAGTCCAAAAGAGAATTGAAAAAGAGTTAAGATTTGAAAACTGGTCATTGGCATTTTATTAATTATGTTTTATGTGTCTACCTGTTGTTTCTTTGAAGGATATTTAAGAATACTAGCTTTGAAGAATGGGTATTTTTCATACGAGTAATCATACATCCATTCGCAGAAGTGATTCCCAATGTCAAATCCTCTGAAAAAGAAAAAGAACCTCAGTATTTGCAAACTAACAATCTGCTTTTGTTTAAGCAAACCTAAAATCAAGTTTAAAAGCACAAGCCTACTCAGAACTTACTTCAGTTTTGCTGAAGGAGGTAGAGAATTGATGACTAGAATAAAACTTCTTTGCAAATTATAAAAACCATTTAGTTAAGATGGGCAGTTAAGAATGAAAACTACCATCTACATGAAAAACCTAAACTTTGCTACCAAATTCCATACCAATATAGACATTAAAAATACTTGAGTATGCAGTACATCTCAGCATGAAGTCAGACACATCTCTAACATTATCACAGGCAAAGAGATCATATTCAAAGTATTCAACATATCTACTTTTACATTATTGGAATTCGGTGTTTCATTATGTTCCAGCTATGGTAATGTTTAATGATCCCAATGACTTCACACACTTAGATCAACCTTAAAATACAGTTCACTACACGACTGAGGGAAGAACAAAAAGCATGTTGTGTAACCATGTAGTGAAAAACCTCGGATTACTCATCTGCATAAATGAGAAAGCCATTAGACAGGACAGAAAGAAAAACCACAAAAGCAAAGCTGCCCTATATGCATGCAAACACATACAATATACCCTTCCCAGCTTCCCACTAGAAAGAAATTTTGACATGCAAGCCAGAAGCCATTTGTGCATAAACAAGCCCTCTAGTCTGGACAACCAAGGAGCTCCAACAGCTTTGCCCCTGCTGTGTGCCTATACTCAACAGCATCAGGACCAGAGCTGTTTTGACTAGTTGTATTTGCTGACCACCACTAATGGTCCAGAACACAATTTAGAATGGACAGACAATCAATACTGCAGCACTTGGTCTCCCTGTAGCATGTAGAAAGTAATACATTTTCCTGCTGTATAGAAAATAAAATGATTTACCGGTAATTATAGCTGCTGTATTCAAAGTCAATGAGCATCAGTTTTTGGTCTTCTGAATTCTCTCTGCCTTCCAAAAGTAAGATATTACCTGAAAATTAAGATAATACTGCATGTTCAATAAGGTGCCAGGAAAATTAGAGAAAAACAATACTGTATATCTTAAGAAACATTGTTCAGCTAATCCCAGTTATCCCTTATACCTGCACAGAAGAATTATGGGTGTACTGGTTTTGGCTGGGGTTAATTTACTTCATAGTAGCTGGCATGGGGCCATGTTTGGATTTGTACCAGAAAGAGTATTGATAACACAGGGATGTTTTTGCTACTGCTGAGCAGTGCTTATGCAGAGGCCAAGTCTTTTCTGCTTCACACCCCACTCCAAAATGGGACTTGGGGGTGCACAAGGAGTTATGAGGGGGGACAGCCAGGACAGCTGACTCCAGCTGACCAAAGGGATATTCAAGACCACATGGCATCGTGCTCAGTATACAAAGTGGGAGGAAGAAGGAAGAGGGGGAACATTTGGAGCCAAGGCATTTGTCTTCCCAAGTCACCATTACACGTGATGGGGCCCAGCTCGCCTGGAGATGGCTGAACACCTGCCTGTCTATGGGAAGCAGTGAATGACTCCCTTGTTTTGCTTTGCTTGTGGGTATGGCTTTCATTTTCCCTATTAAACTGCCTTTATCTCAACTCATGAGCTCTCACTTTTACCCTTCCAATGCTCTCTTCCATCCCACTGCAGGAATCAAGTGAGAGGTTCTGCAGGGTTGAGTTGCCAGCTGGGTTTAGTTAAACCACAAACCAGAAAAGCCAAGTTGTAATGGCTGTTCACCAGCTCACTGGAAATTGAGATATATATGATAAACCTTGTAAAGCTGGAAGAAGAAAGTTTTCATCTCTACAGGCAGAGGTAGATTTGTTCTCCCAAGTATTCCTGTTTCTTAGAACTAACTCAGGTGGCACTGTCAGCCTTAGCAGTCCTTGTTGCATTGTTTCTTTCTACAGCTCGAGATCTATAGATTTTGCACCATCTCTCATATCTGTGTAGCACTATCATTGATCACACAACACTTGGGACAGAAATTGCTTTTCAGCAGCCTGAGAGCCACAGTCTGACCACTCTGGTGTTCTAATACGTGGCATCACCAATACCTACAGAAAACTCAGGACACTGCTTTATCTGTGTTTCAATTCACATAGTCACTGTAATTCATCTGAAAGACATCAAGTCTGCCTTTCTCAAGTGCCAGTTAGTAAACAAATTCAGAGTAAGGTCAATTTCTGCAATATTTTGACCCCTCTCTACAGATACATCTGTTCTCCATGCCATACCCTTGCACCAACATCATAGTATTTTACAGAACTACCACCCCCCAAATCCCCTGGAATTTTAGGCTCCACAGCTTGCCCTAGCCCTATTATGCTCTGACTCCTCTAGTACAGCACCTTGCCATATCAGCAATAAGACCTCAAACTCCACCACTACTGAGCTAGCTCTTCAGACTTCAACCAATTTCCCTTGTGCTGCCTATCCTTATGTGTCTCTTCCGCAGGGCAGTCCTCTTCCAGGCTAATTCCTCAGCCTTTGTTAACAAGGCTGGGACCCCTGAGAACAAAACAGCATATGGTCCCAGTACAGCATCCTTCCAGCTCAGCCCAGCTTACCCACTGTACAGGTGACAGGGAGCACACAGCATACCCAACACCTTCAGTCCTGCCTCCTCTTCATCTTTTTCAATAACCGACTCAGGAAAATTACTATTCCTTCCATGAGTCCCAGAGAGCACTTAAAAAAGGTGGATAAGGTTTTCCTAATGTTTCTTATCAGTACAAAATGAAAACTGCTCAGTCAAAATACCTTAGTCTCCATTTTCACCACTCACTTTACTTTCTCAGTATCTTTTAAAACAACTGAAGTATTATCTTACCCTGATCATGTATATTGCAGACAGCAAAGAAAGGCATGGTCTAAACAGAAACACCCAAGGCTCCCATCATCAACTGACCTGTACTAACAGAGCACTATACATGTTTGGCTTAACCCAGTTAGATACCAGAGTTCTCTTAAAAAGCCTCAAGGGTTGCTGAAGCCAATACCCTTTGCTTTGCTACTGCACCAGAGAGCACAGGCTGCTCTCCAGGGCAGCTGCCAGACCAGCATCTCCACAACGTGGCTGCCTGTCAGAGAACAAACAAGTAACCAGAAAAAGCTCAGTATTACATCACTGAACAAGACAAATATTGGCAGCTTACCTTCTTGACAGTCATTGTGGCAAAATACAACTGGTGATGAAGTAGCTTCAAGCATAGCTCTAAAAAGCAGCAATATAGGATCTTGTAAGTAACAAATCACTAAGTTCAGTTCCATTTCCAGGTGAAGATGAATTTTGTTATAAGAATTTGAAGTGCTATTCCTTCCCAGTAAGACCTTATTTTCTCAATTAGTAGTCAAACATCAGCACAATCAAGTTTAACTTCACTGATCAGAAAGTCAGATAAGCAATTTGATTGCATCAATTTGTGGTCATATGAGATTCAGGTTGGCTACAGAACCAAAAACAATCCCCAGCTTGTAAAGTAAAATGAATATAGGGTGTTATACTGTATAATATGTTTGAACAAATATACAAAAATCCATACAGAAACTGCAAATTGGAAGATAGCAATAAACAAAATAAGCCTACCTTAGACTTTTCATTTCTTCAGGGAGATTGTAACTGAGAAGTTTGTTCAGTTTTCTGGTTTTGGATTCACTGGTAAATTTAATTCTCAGCACTTGATTTAGATACCTGTTAAAAAACCAGACAATAATACAGCACTTGTGACAATGAGTATATTATTCTTCCCATACTACGTTACTTCATGTAACAGCTTCTAGGTACAGTGAGAGCTTGTGTTCTCAGAAATTCAGGAAGAATGATCTGCTTATCAACATTACAACAGGTCACCTTTTTTCTCGAAGTATTGCATAACTTACTTTTCCACTGTTCCAAAAAGCCACTTAGGTTCTTTATTAAATGGCATTTTCATGCCATGAAATCTAGCCATCTTCTCAGCTATTTCAGCAGATATGTCAGGTAAGCTTAGTTCTTCAGTCCTCAGTTTCCTGCTCTGTAATAAAACACAGTATTCTTAAAGTACAGTTAATTGATTAATTACAAAAGTGTGATTAATTACAAACACTAGCATTAGTCTCTATGTAATATAGTGTAAAATACTAGCACGGTACCCAAGAAATAGACTTTTTTCATCCCAGATGACCTTATAAAATTGTTGCCTTGGGAAAAGCTGAATTAGCCAGCCTAGCTTACTTATGACTTAATCAATTCTCATCTAGATCAAGACCTGGGGAGTATCACATCTCACACTAAGAATATCTTCAAAGCAGAATGAGTATAAATGTTTAAGAACATCAAAAGCATCTGCTCTTGTTGCTGTTAGAGGGAAGTGTGACTCCATAGCTTCCCATGCTATGTTTGGTATCTAACAAGCTTTTTATCTTCATTTATTAGCCTCTGCTACAGCTAAAGAGTTTTTAGATATCTCTCCCTGGCAAGAGCTATAACAGGGCTCTCCAACACCCACTATAACCGTATCAAATTTCAGCCAGCAATTACTACAAGCTGCCAAGTATTCTATTCCCACATCTCTGCTTTTCTGGGCAGTCCAGCGACCTTCTTGTCATGACTAATTAAAACAGCTACCAGCCACCCACTAACTAATTATGAACAGGACTTACAGGAATGAATTCCTCCAGTCGCCCTTGTGGAAAGATTCCATACAGCTTTGGGCCGAGCGCTCTCTCTGCAAGGATGGCAAACATAACACTTTCCAGAACCATGGTTTCTGCCCCCTATCAAAAAAATTAAAGCATTAGTTGGTGCTTGCATGGAAATTAACTTGGGTGTACACAACAGCTAAACTGCTACAAAGTGAGATGTTTTAGGGCTAGCTTTAAAAAGAAGACTTAACATTTTACTAGCCAAAGTTCCTTGACTAATAACTTTTAGTCAGTATGGGAGCAATACAAGTATTTTGCTTTCAAGTTTAAAGCTGGGGAGGAAAATCTGTACAGGTACTGTTGGTGGGTCAGGTCAAAGGAAAATGGCAAAAATCAAATATCCTCTCCTCTCTGACCTGTGGAATTCTGCAAATTCATTTCCTGAAGGAGTTTATCCTACTGAAGTACAGAAACTACAAATATTATCCTGCATTAACTATTTTAACACACTTCAGATCACAGCCTTACAACAGGACATTTTAACAACACAAGTGAATAGAGTGAATGCCTGAACTAAATTTTTCACTTTGAAGAATGACTTAGGATTCCATCAAGCACATTTTAGGTATTCCCTATTTTATTTTTTTTGAGAGAGTAATTGAAACTCCCAAGGACCACATTATTCCTTTTCTACTGCCAACATACCTAAGCTTCAATAACTTTTATCCAAGGTTTTCCTTATGTCAGTAAACTTGGTCCACATGTAAACAACCACATGCAGACAGCTTTTTAATATGAATGTTTAAAAATTAATATAAGTATGAAATGTCTCAAAATACAGTTTAAATCACTGAAGTATAACTTTCTTGATAGGCAAGATTATCTGTAAGTAAACACAGAACCCACATTATAAATCACTACTTCAAGCAATTATGTTAACCACAACCCAGCTGTACTCAAACCCTAGTGATCTGCTAAGCCTCTGCCTGTTTCTGAGCAACTCATCTCAAAAGTCTGACCCCTGACACTTAAAAGTATAAGAATTAAGAGTACAAATTTAAGAAAGCTCTCAGGTATTTCTGACTACAGAGCCTTTTGCATTATTGCAGTCAATGCAGTATCAGTCAGTAAATAAGTCTACAGAAGATCCACCCTGGAGTACTAAAGACAATTTCCATATGACTGTATTGCATCTGTTCTCCACCATTTTTTCATTTCAACTCCTCAAAGCAATAAATGCATTATCCACTAACACAATAAAATATGTTTTTA
Source organism: Manacus vitellinus (assembly GCF_001715985.3). Lineage (NCBI taxonomy): Eukaryota > Metazoa > Chordata > Aves > Passeriformes > Pipridae > Manacus > Manacus vitellinus. The sequence continues at coordinate 2,489,414 of NW_021940681.1, read as the reverse complement.
GTCATTTCACATGCCCCCACCACCAGATCTGAACTTTTCTGTTCAATTCTGAAACCTAATGCCAAGCACCAAAAAGCAAACTAGATACAAGTTACTGAATGTCCACTCCATTATTAACCAATACTGACTTTGTCTGTGCCTGGTTCAACGCCAGAGTGTTTTAAAAGTCTGTTCCCATTAACATGTCAGTTCCTTGTTTTCACATCTTACTGGAAAACCAAGTCATGGTTCTTGGATAACAGCAAGTACAAAAAATGTTATTCATTAAGATGTCCCTTCATTTATCAGAAGTGACAACCAGAAATACTGAAAGAGCTACTTCAATATTAAAAAATACAGGTAAATGTTATCTAAAAGCAGCAGTGTAAGAATATTCAAGCTTGAAAGCTCTGATACCTTAGCCTTAAAAGAAAAAAGTTTAGAGTACCAGAAGAACTTCCTCTACTGTAACAGGAGAGTCACTTGAGAACAAGTCCTGTTAGAGCTCTGCAATAATACTGTCCATGAAATCTCAGGCACAAAGGCTCCCGCTTTATAATACCTGATGGACCTTTTACCAAGTCTCCACTCCATACATTATTTGTCAAGCATAGGTGTGGAAATAAGCTACTGAAGGACATAGAAAATTCTATAGCATACCTCATACAGACACTGAACAAATCTAAGAATCTGACTCCCCATCTAAATGTTCACCTGACAACTTTTTAAAAGATCAAGCACTGTAATCAAGTAAATGATGTACAAAATAGTCATATTCTGAGGAAAATTACCCCTAACTATAGCAAAACCAAGATAAAACTTAGATAATCCCTATTAAAAGACCTTATGAGCTGACAGAAGACTAGCCAACATCTACTCACACTAGTCACACACCAGGCAGCTCAGAATAGCTACAATTCTTTTGCTAGTGAACCCAGAGGATTTCATTCTCTCTAAAGGACATCCAAGCAGGATACAATTTTTACCTAGGCACAGGAAGATTAACAAGCCCACTCTGACAGTAATTCTTGAGAACACTGATTCAACAGTGAAATTTTAGCACTACAAAACTAACAGCAGAAAACAATAACCTACCAGCAGAGAATCACTATTTTTAGGCAACAGACGGTTCTGAAGTTCAAAACCTTGTTTCCCATACTGCAAAATTTCTATGAACCTCTGGCACCAGGGTGGGGCTTGTTTGGGTTTTTATTTTCTTTATAAAACTTAAAGAATTTTTTTTTTTTTACAGAATCAGGGTAAAGGAGAAATCAAGCCACCTCCACTTTTCATCACTGAAGAAAACTGAGGTAGCAAAATAGTACATTTTTCAGTTCAGTCTTGGTTCAACTGATTGAAGCTGTTCCAGTAAACTAAACTGAAAGTTCAACAAAACTTCAAAAGCAGTCATTCAACAACAAAAAATTTAAAACCAGTTTCAACTCACTAGAAAAAAAAAATCCAAATGCTTAAACTGTTTCAGATGTATTTTTTGCCTTATGGGAATACCAAAGGGAGAAAAGCAGTACTCATCAATTGAGTAAAATGTACTTTTCCCTAGTCACTGCCAAAATCATTACAGAGCTGAAAACTGATAGTACATAAGCAAGGCATCTGGCTAACATGCTGCATCCCTTACTGAAAAAATACTGCCAGGGTAGAAATCTACATTACCAAATCCTATTAAGATGAGTTTATGAAAAGTTACACTCAGCTAAACATTATGCTTCGTGAGCAGAAATGGTTCCAAATGCAAGAACTTTAAAGTTTGCAGAACACAGATGATCCAAGCACAGTGCTAATCAGAAACACTTCGTATCCAAGAGCAAGTTCTCTCCTGCTCCATTTAGTTTCCTCAGAGGAGTTCACCGATATATTAGAATATAAGGAATAGGTAAAGCAGAGTACTGATCTTCATCTACTAAAGAAGGAAGAGTCTAATACTAGAAATAGCAGTACTGATACCAATGTTTGAATTTAGGGTAGGATTGGGGGCTGTTTCTTCATGATGTGGAATGCTTAAATCTTTCCAAACTACGTCCAGACACTCACATTATAATATTACTTCTACGAGCGAATAAATGTCTTTATTACTTTTTACAGTTTCTAGAAACAGCCCAGAAACTTTTCATAGTTTCTACAACCAGGTAGAGTAACTACAGGTTTAAAACAAGCAGGATCACTACATTTCCCTATAGCATATAAAATCCTGTAAAATAAGCAAATTTAACTACTCACTTGTAAGTCATTTTCCTTCTGAGACTGTACAGACTCTCCCTTATCACAGGACCTCTATGGATGAGAAAAAGCAAACACAATGAGAAGATGAAATTTAACATGATTAACCTGCAACCACCAGAACAAAGGGAGTAGAAGTGCCAGCTACAATTAACTAGAAGTCTCAACACTGTCATGGATCTGTGACATCTACAGTACTAGTATCCACCTGACCTCTGACCACCACACTATTTCAACAATTCCAAAACCTTTCAAAAGGATGTGCCACTGAGACCAAGCCACTTATAAATACCTGATTTTCAGGTAGGTTTTTATTGCTTCCCAGTTTACCAAAATGAGATTTCAATGTACCATAAGCTTAGAGAAACATTTTTAATTAAGAGAAAATTAAGTCCCTCTGCATGACATCTGGGATGATATTCTTCCAGCCAAAGCACTTGAGACACATTACAGAGATTACATACAAGCCTTAGCACTATTAAAAAGAGGCATGTTATGAAGGTTACAAAGCATTTACTTTTTCCTGTTGTCTTATTTTGCAAATTTCTTGTGACTAGAATTTCCTAATGAAGAGTACACTGTCTAGGCTATACGTCCAATGTACCACTGGCTGTGCAAATGCAAGATTTTTCTGCAAATGAATTGCCCATGTAAGCTAGAGGTGTCTCACTGAGAAGTGTAGTATACTAGCAAAACTTTAAACAAATTCCATGCATCAAGTACTGTGCTAGGGTTGTTAACAGTCATTATAAAGCAGTTTCAGGGTATTAAACCATACCATCAGCAACTGAACCCTCAATGGCACATGCTTTTAATAGAACTGCATATTTAAAATTCAAGATGTATTAAAAACATTGTCCTTTAAAGGGCTTGAAGGTAAGGAGAAGAGAAAGCAAATATCTGCTTAGAATTAGTGACAGTTTGTGGCTGCTATTTATGTCGCAATTCCACCATTGACTGTTTAAACCGGACTAGCTTTAGAGGCCCATAAAGGCAGCCTGCATCTCCACCTTCTGAACACAAACATTTCATTCACAGAACCATGTGCATACCTTTCTGTTCCAAAGCTCTAACATGTCCAAAACAAGGGTGGAAATATGAACTTAATAGAATACAGTTAAGCAACATCAGCTGCCTTAAGTACAATACAAGAAGCTAATGATTTATACAAGCTATGCAGTTACAGTATCTCAGAAGCTATAGAAGAAGGATAGTTAACATAAATCGATGGTCTTTCAGCAAGTACTTCCCATAACACTAATAAAATAAGTTTAAAACAAAACAATATGGAAACTACTATTACTTTATATTCCTTTCAAGGAAATTAATGAAGTCCAAACATATTCACTACAGCTAAATGTGTAAGTACTTAATAGCATTAAGTCATTTACAGAGGGCTTCTCTGAACAAGCATGTCCTACATCAATACCACTCACAGATTTTTCTTGAGCAGTCAGAAGGTTACTCACCATCCAGGAGTCTTTCCTGATAAATGGTGCTCTCAGAATGGTTCAGTTCATCAGAAGATAAGCAGTTTAGACTTTTCCCTAGAACCTGAACTGGCATCTGCTTTCCAGAAGTCATAGTGCATAAAGAGCTAGCCAGTTCCAAGAGTCCACCTCAAATTAGTGCTGGAGAGAGCCTAATGGCAGCTACTGTGCCATTGGAAAGAGACAGAGCTGTGTACTGCAGAGTCATCACAAGAGGAGACTTCTGCAGCACCCCTTCCTCTTTTCTGTTCCCTCAGCATGGAGCATTAGTGTCCAGAAGAGAATGAATATGAATTTGTAAATAACTTGCAAACATAAATGGGAGCTTGGAGAGGATCAGTCTTCACACATGGCCATGTAATCAGCCTAGAGTTAGGGAAGTCTTCAGTATGTATGGTCAAGGAGAATTAAGTAAGCAGGATGCAATTTTATGTAATAGAAGAGTTTGGTTAAACTAAGTTTAACAGATATTAAAGTAGTAGAATTTGATTGTTTCCTGATTGCACAATCACCTATGAGAACAGTAGTTCAAAGTAAAACACCTATTATGATGAGGCATTTGATCAACCTACTTAGCTCACTTGTTCTTGGCTAAACCAATGCAAACTTCAGCTTTTCCGTAAATTAGAAATGGACATGTGTTCTGTAGCTTTAAGATTTCTTTAAATATTTGTTCAGTGCTTCTTTTATTGTGGGAGTGTTTATTCTCAAAGTAGACCGAGAAAGCTAACTACACTTTCAGTAAGGGTGAACAACTATATGCAACAGAAGTTTTCAGAGTCTAATTTGTGATCATGTAAATTGATTTTAATGCAGGATACAAAATCAAAATCCTAGAGGACAGTGTACATTGATCTGTGATCAGAAGATGACCAGACAGTGTTTATGCATCTGGCAGTTTGACACAGAAAATTGAGTTCAACATGTTCTCCCTGAAGCCCCTAATTAATTTCTCTTGTAGCTGGAAGATGAGATCTGTATCAAAAATCCCAAATGGCGCTTGGCCAGAGAATTCAGTATAGAGAAGGAACTTGCATTTCTTTTTTTCCTCAAATAAATTTTAGCTCTGCTCACAAATTTAACGTTATAACTCACTTTTTCTGAGTTTACTCAGCTTTAATTTTCAGTATGCCAAAATACTACAATACCTTGATTTAGACAAATCCCTAGGAATTCAAATCTCCAGAAATTACGACATTACAAGGAACTGCCTCAGGGGTTAGAGGTGACCTGTGCAGGGAAAACTTTTCTAGAAGGTGTTAGAAGACATTAATTTGAATTTCAGTGTACAGAAACAAAACCAGCTTTAGATTCAGCAATAATTATTTCTCCTTTTAAGGATCTGCAGCTGATCAACTATCCCTGTCAGACCTGAAGGAACTGATAATAATTTGCTGAAGTCCTAAAATCTAGCATGTGAAGAATTCCCAGTTCAAGCTCTACAAAAGCCAAAGACATCTCTAATCCTCTTCATTTCAAGCCACCATTCTCTTATGAGGGAGCAGAGAAAAGGAAGTAGCAGTTTTTTGATATTCTGTTATTGCTGTAAACATTCAGATGCAGACAGTAGTAGCTGGTACTACTTAAGGCTTATTTTTAAACAACAAAATCCAGTACTAAAGAAAATGAAAGCTGTAGAGAATGCTCCAACTTCAGAGATCTCATACTATACCGTGAATCGTGTCTGTCACCTGGAAACCAGAGTGCTCTAGGCACGATCGCATGGGCAAGCCTGCAGCAGAGAACACATGCATATACAACTAAAGTGGTACATTACCCCCAGAACACCCTTAACTCCACCCAACACAAATATATCCCCGTAAGAGGTGCTTGGTTTCTTTCAAGCCGTCTGCCAGTGCCAGGGATTTGTAGTTACTCCATGCTACAAACAGACATGGACACCAACAACCACAGAAGACGTTGATAATTACAGTTACACAGCAGTCTGCATTTTATTTAGTTACACAAAATAAAAGGCAGCAAGGCAGGTATGGAAAAGATTTACCACAGAACTGTGGCAACCATTTATACTTATTTTGCATCTGCTCACATAGAAATTGAGAGATCAGAGAGGAACATTAGGTATACTGGTTTTGTTTTTCTCATTTATACACAAGATTTTGTTTTGGCTGTTGCAAAGTAACAGAGCCCCAGTGAATCAGAGTTCAAGGTTCTTTTGACATGTGTAAAAGAATGGGAATCAATCCCCAAGTTACCTTTTGCTAGGTGAACTTTAAAAAAAAATTCACCTTAGTTTGAGCTTTTTTTTGTTGTTGCTATCTTATGTTGAAATCCTATCAGCATTTCTAAGATGTTATTCTGAATTTAAGTAGAAACTCTAGTGATCTGCATATGAAGTCCAATTTTAAAGTCTGGACATTAAGTGGCATATTGATGGAGAACCTTTTGTTTCAGTTGTTAACACTAATACAACCAACAGAAAGACATTTTATCACAAGGAGTTTTACTTTCAATGCTCCCCTTTAAATTTAGTAACTAAGCTGGAGCAAGAATAAGTGAAGCAGAGTAAGACATTTCCCTTTTTCAATGTAGGACATATCTGCATTGTGCCTCAAACATTTGAGTTTTAATGTGGTTAGTACTTTAACCTGTCACAAGTATACAATACTTGTCTTAAGAAAGAAAAGTTCTGCTCAAGGATACACTCAAGAGAAGTCCTTGATTTATGAACGTCCATGCCAGTGCGACCATTCATAATAATGGCCAAGCCAGCTCAGTTCATCACCCCCCAACTCCCCCCAAAACAGTCATGCACACAAAAAATTGGTTTAAACATATCAGCTATGACAGAGGAAGGCACAAAGCCTTCCCTGTGTGGCAGCTTTGGCCAGCTGGCATGGTTTATATTGGATGAGTTTCATGTACTGACATTTGTGTCTTCCAAGAGTCATAATAAGCAAACTGGAGCTATTTTCAAACTGAAAAAAGGTTCCTTTAAAAGGTGGCTCAAAGAATTATGGTGCCAGTATCATTCATTCTAAAGTTAGTAATCAGGTATCCATTTTTCACTTGTATTCAAAATTTTAACTTAAACCTCTCTTCTGTACATACAAGAATTTGGTGCGGGTTGCTATAAATATACAGTAATTACAGTAAGGAATGACAGCTGATATAACTGTTTTATGCTCCAATTTCAACAGAAAGTAAAGTGGACAAGAGTTAAAACATGCTACAAAGGCTCAAACAAACAAGTGGTAACTACTAATACCCAGTGGCAGTTACAATTAAGTCATCGAGAATTAAGTTGTGATTTTAGTATAAGGTCTCAAAACTCAACTTACTTAAGCAGTGCCCCTTAATTTCTATAGGGTTTTTAACTTAAGCAACTTTACTAAAAAATATCAAATCACTCCCTCTTAACAGGTTTGTCATAACATTCTGCTTATGCCACCCAGAAACTCATAGGAATCCTATGTGAGGTTTTCAAAATATCCCAATAAAACAGTTTGCTTATATTTTAACTTGCATTTAAGGTAGAGGGGCTGGAAGAGACAAATGTTTGTTGACAAAAATTGTGAACCTCAATGCAATCTGAAAGTTTTACCTTGGGACTTTCTCTGCTTACTTAACCTTTAGTGAACTGCACCAACAAGAGCAGTCATTTCACTGCCACTATGGAAATAAAGGAAGTTAGACATCTCAAAAGATCCTTCAACACCAAGAGTAGAAAGGTTAGAAAGTTATGAACACACTTTCAATTTTCAAACCAAATTAGTTCTGATTTTAGAGCCCAAAAATTAATTTTGATTTCTTCAGTGCATAGGGGCACAGAAAAGCCAAGTTAAACACCCTGAGAGAAGAGGAGAACAATCAAATTCTAAAGTCCACTTTTCCTTTGAAATACAAGGGAAAGGCCACTTTCCTTCACAGTTCTTGGGCAACAGAAGCTCTACTACTACAAGTTTTACAGCCCATGTTCCTATTCAAGCATTCTACATATTAAGCCAGCATTACATTAAAAACATTAATAATCTTGAAAAAAAACCCCAACCTTAGTATTAATCCTAGAAATCGTTTAGAAAACAAAGTCTCTCACCACCATTTTTTTCACTCTGCTTTTGGTTTCTCTTAAACTAAAAAGTATTTAAGCTTGAATTCATTAACTTTTACACACTTTTCGAGTTTAACTTTCCCAACACACATACAGTGGTGTAGCCAAGCATTTCGTGCTATTTCAAACCACTGGAATATTTTACATATTTCTGTTAAAGTTTGCTACCACAGGAAAGTTAATAACTCACATAAATATAATAAAGGAAGACTTTAAAGTCAGTAAAGTGACACTATCCAATGAAACTTTTAATAAGTTTGGTCAAGACAGCAGAAGCAGGAAGAATGGGCTGAAATTTCAGGAACAGTCAATCTCCTGCAGATATTGGATCAGTTGTGCAATGTAAGTGACCAAGTACTGGAAAATATAAAATTAATGGATAATAAAACCAGACCCTCTAAGTCAAATAGAAACAATTGCTAACATACAAATGTCATGTTATGAAGCTGCAATTTTTCATAACATTAAACATTTACATTATGATTACTTATTTGCAATATAATCAAATGTCTAGCAGAGATAGGTAAGAAGATCTGCTGTACAGCCCTACAGTAACGGTCTGTAAGATTTAGAAGAGATCACCTTTACAAAATATTCTTGCTTTTAAACCTTAGCATTTGAAACAGATTTGCCAACCACTTCTCTTAAGGTTTGACAAATTTCAGTATTATTTACATTTTACTAACCAAATAAAAGTAACATTAGAGGAGTTCCACAAACATCTGTTTAAGCTTCTGTGTCAGCTATGAGGCATATCACACATTTAGGAAAGCATGTTTCGGAATGAGATGACTGTACAGTACTGATGATCGCTCTTCATTCTTATTCTAACACTATAGGATCAAGTTTTCCAGCAACACAACTACCCATGAGATCTAATAAAATGCTTGAGCACTGTACAAGCTTGACAAAACCTTCAACTAATCTCTGAGATTCATAAGTGATACCAAGATTAAAATTAAGCAGTTTAGTCTCTTGCAGTCTTGCTAGTTATGTCAAAGTCCTACATTCTGTACAGAAGTAAACTTTTCTGAAACACGACAGTCCAAACTTAACAGCGTAAACAAAACATTACTGCTCAAACAGACAGCAAATGAGCCTTCAGTTAACACTCGCCAGCCAGGACCTGTGTAGAAAGGAGTGTAAGTTCTAGACAATAACAAACCTTAAAGAAAATTGCTTTTAGCTAGCAATCTATGCCCCCCCCACCCGGTAAAACACATTCCCCAAAGGATAAAGTTGCACAGTGTGTCACAAATGTAGATCTCTAAAGATATTACAGTGAAGCTACAGAAACCCTCCCACTCCCAAAGCACTCTGTGTACTCACCATCTGCAGGATTGCACCGTATAAGCGCAGGAGAACTTTCCGTGGTTCATCTGCAACTGTCTCAATGGTATCAGGTAGTGAGCACTGAAACAGCATGTTGCTGAGGCCACCTCTAAAAGGAGAAAAATACATTTATCAGGTAACTTGCATGAGCATACATGTTTCGTTTTCAACGAATTAGAGGTGCACATACCTTCTGGCACAATTAACCGGTCTACTCTAACAGGAAAACCAGTTTTCTAACAGTACCAATGACTCACAACATATAAGTTTTAGATAAAAAAATGGCAGCTTCATGCTTAACGTATAGTTCACCATCAAGGTCTATTGATCCAAATCACAGCTCAAGCTATGAATGAACTGATGTGAAAATGCAACTAAGATGTAGACTTCTGTAAACTATTTTCAGTGATGGAGTCTTGTCAAATATACTTGGCTGCACAAGCAAAACAATGTCAGAATAAATTTAAAACCATGCTGTGAATATAAGTTTGAATTAAGAGCTGGTATCACTGAGATGGCAGCTACAAAGTTCAGCTGTAAAGATTTAACCTGAATACCTGCACTACAGCATTGCTGATAAGTCTTATGCTGTTGTTCTTAGGGACACGTTTTCAATTTTAAAATTTACAAATAAAGTTCTTTATTTTAAACAAGTTGCTCTTATTTATTTGTCAAATCTAAAGTTACACGCATAATCTCATCAAGATAGACACAAACTAGGGAGATCTCTGCTTCAATCACCCAGTTGTTACACAAACATGCCAGCTTTTTATATAATTAGTTTTACAACAGTATTTTTAAAGAAAAAGCAACAGCATTTGTTCTCTATGGGTTTATCAGTCTAGACAGATACTAGATTGGAGAAACTAAGCTTCTTGATGTTTTAGTAGCTCACTAAGAACACCTATCTACTCAACCTGCATTTTCTTTACTGCATCGACTTTCCACGTTCTTTTCATTATCAGTATGTTCATTAATGAAGTTCTCGAATTTCACTTCGGCAAGAGATTTTACCTATAACTTCTTCCTCTCCTGTAAGAGGAAAAAAGTACTGAAACTTCTGGTTTACTTGCAAAATAGAAATGCAAATCAGCTCTACTGAAAAGTCTTGTCTGTCTCGCCATTAAAGAAAAAGCTTTCAAAACCAGATACAATCCAAACAGAGTAGCTAGCAGTAAAGGGATGAGGTAGCACATAGTTTAAAAAGTAACTTTACTTACAGCATGCTACATAGTGTGCCGCTATGGATTCTACTCTAGAATTTGTCACCCTGTGACCTTCTTCACAACCTAATACAGTTTTTTTCCTAATCACCCAAACCATAAGTATTTAGTATTACCTTGCAGTGTGCTTGGATTCCAAGAATCCACGGCAGATCCAAAATGCAGCGGCTAAAATGCAGTTCTTAATCCTAACCTGATATTCCTCTCAATGCTTTTTCAAATGTTCTTCTGTGTTCTCTTCCAGCACAATGGGCAAGTAGTAAAGACTCTCTGAAGAAAAAGGCTACCAAGGAGACAAGGGCTGGCCTACATATCCAAAATCAGTGATTGAGAAGGAAAAAAGAAATCTCAAGAAAAAAGGGTAAAACAGCAGCTGCACAACATCCTTAAGAAAGGAGACAGAAGAGAACCAGGTGGCTTGGCAGGCATCCAAAAAAAAGGATGTTTAGAGACAAGAGATATGAAGCAACTTTGAACCATGAAGGTGAACAGCTAGAAAAAAACCCCATGAGACAGATGGAAAGGATACCAAACAAAGAGCAAAGCCAGCTATTCAGATGCAATCTGAACACTGGTTGGTTATACTAACTTCTGGCTTCATGTGAACAGTACTAAACAGATTTTTTTGAAAAAACATTTGCCACCTTTTCTAAGACTGATGAAAACTTTGGTGAAAACATCAATACTTAAATAGAAAAACTAAACACACTGAAACCCACTTTAGAAAAAAATACTGGACTAAAGCTCAAAAACCTGCATAGTTACATTATTTAAACACATGCTCAGCCTGCACAGAGCACATGAAAGCCCATAAACTCTTTTTTTATACCAGACAAGACAAACAAGAGTGTCTTACTGAGGTTGAACTCCATTAAACAGAAGTTTCCCTATAGTTTTATGCACTTAAGACTTCAAAAGGTACCTCTGATCAAGGAAATCCATACGGGAGTGTAATAAAGGCATTGTTCTCCTGAAAGGTCAGTAGACGCAACAGCTTGTTTAAGGGTCAAAAGGGCACATCTCACTCACACAGATAAAGCTACCAGTTAGTTTACTGCTACAAATTACTCCAAAAGGAAGCCCTTCCAACAGGGTCACCTATATCCAAAGCTACCCCAAACCACAGACACAGCATTTAGATGTGCTTATGTATTTGCATTCTGTTTAGATATGAATCTTTCTTTGCTCTCCAACAATACAAACTGCACCCCTTCATCCTATGATACCAAGTACCTGACAGCTATTCATGAACGCGATTTTGCACTCAAGACAGCAATACTGATGGACACATTGGAAAATGCACACTTGACTTCAGTGAAACTAGAATCAGCAAACCAATATGATGCATTTTCTGCGGATGAAAGTGGTGGGAAGACTTTTGCCAAAAAAATGTAACTGCCAATTAGCATGGCAGTTTAAGTTTATGGTTTAAGTTTCAGTCCACCTTCTCTTCCCAATGTGGAAACCACCAAGCCATTTTGAAGTGGCGTCTTAGAAGGGAAGTTCCCAAGAAATGCAAAGGTAACTGTGCTAAAACATGAGGTTTTAGAAAATAAATACCAAAGTCAGCAGTACACATTAATACAGATGAAAACTTAAGCCAATCAAACTACACATATATCAGACTAGTCTGTTCAGGAACTATATCAGTCGTCTAAAAATCCTCTCCTGTCGTAAACTCCTTATGATCACATCAAGAAGAAGTGTTCTAGAAATACTAATAATACCTGCACTGGCTTTCAATGAGTTGTCATTTTTAATAAGGTTTTTAAAACTCATTTAGAAATGAGCAGAATGGGATTTTGATCGTACTTTTATACATCAGGGGTCCGTCAAATGTTTATGATTCCTTAGCTAGCAAGGGTATATGTGTGTATATTTTGTATATGAACAAAAGTAGAAACACTAGGAAAGCAAACTCAGAGGGGAAGAAGGTAATACCCTTATCCTTTAAAACTGTACATGACTCGACATTTGATCAGGTAGAATGATCAATCACGAAGACGCTAGACAAGCGGTGTGCAAACAGGAAACTCTGAACTAACTCCGGTTTAGTTAAAATAAAATAAAGAGGCAAGAATCTCAAACACATTACATCATATGGCTTCTAGAACATCCCCTATTTACATATTTCTGCTGCCAACGTGCTGAGTCACGAGCACCCGCTACTATGTGCGCTAGAAGATGACTCACATCATCGATACATCGCGTTCACCTGCTGACTGCTCCATCCGGAGCAGCCGGGGCCGGGCCAGAGGGGCCCTTCTACCC